>NW_024749779.1:4358635-4728635 GCF_018991925.1 Homarus americanus
GTGTGTGTTCCAGCTCACCACCTTGCACTATATATGAGACGAAGCTTGAAATTTTAACCCCCAAAAAAAAGGATATACCCCTATATTAATCATCCTTTTAAATTACAATGATATTAATTCCACTTATTCAAATGTGTCTTTCTTAGCGAGTCCCTTAAAAAAAAATTAAATACCCTACAGAGATCATTACTTGAGGCAGGGTTAATACTGCTCTTCCTTCCATCTCTGCCTTCCACTTTCAACACTTTCCCTGATGCCTAATTTTAAATACGATTAACTCTGTAATTATTTAATATATTTTTGTTTTGTTTGTACATAATTAAAGGAGATACTTAGAAGTTTACGGCAATATGGGTTTGACTATGACACAAAAAGTGAAACTCGTCGAATTGTATCTTTGGTACTGCACAATGTCGCTACCGTCGGTACTTTAACGTCAGAAGGGCGCCAACATCGAAATTAATTCACCGTATTGTGACCAAATTTAAAAAAAAAAATCGGTAGTATTTGTAACTTAAATGAAGGGGCATCAGGTAGACCAAGGAGCTCAGGGACGTTGATCGCAGACCCAATTCTTGTGAACACCATCGATGTTCTTTGCGTGAACCGCTAACCACCGAGTGCTATACACAGCATCAATGTTCTCCTGTGTCCCTGAGGTCCTTTGTCTACCTCATGCCGCTTTATTTAGGCTGTGAACAGTTCCTTTTTCCTTAAATTTGGTCACAATACGGTGAATCAATTTCGATGTTGGCGCTCTTCTAACGTTAAAGTACCCACAGTAGCGACGTTGTGTCTGTACCATATTGCCTTTAATTATGTACAAACAAAACAAAAATATGTTTAATAATTATAGAGTTAATCGTATTTAAAAGTAATTACATTTTCTTGGCGTACCCTGTAAACTGATAACAAGTCTCCTTCCTGGTCATATTTCTTTATTAATCTACTCAGCTACCTGGTTCACGGGTCCTCAAAGACGCTAATTGAAAAAATATATAGCATTTAAGAATTTAATTTTTTATCGTTGTCGTAAGGAGAAGGAGGAAGAGGATGATGTTGAAGATGAGGAATAGGAGGAGGAAGATGATGAAGGGATGAAGAAGATGGGCGACGATGAAGAGGAAAAGTTGAAAAGGAGGCAAAATGAGACAGAGTGAAGGAGGAAAAGGTTGACAAAAATAAGCCATGGAAGAAGAAGAAGAAGCAGAAGAAGAAGAAGAACGAGACAGAAAGAATGAAGGACGACGACGAAAAATAAATGGAGAAAAAAAGAGTAATTAGTAGGAGGAGGAGGAGGAGGAAAAATAATTAGGAGTGTAAATTATAGTAAGTAATAAGCAAATGTCAATAAGGAAGTTGGAACAGTGCAAGCAAGAGGAGAGAGAATGAGAGGCGAAGAGGTAAAACAGTACGAGGAAAGACGGAGGAAAAAATATGAGTAAAGCAGAAGAAAGGAGAATAGGAGGAAGGGGAGGAGAAATAACAGGGGCTTGGGGAGGGAGGAGGGAGGAGGAGAAAGCAAAGAGAAGGAAGAAGCCGGAGGGTAGAGAGGATGAAACGTGGGAAGAAAGAAGATGAAGAGTAAAAGTGTGTAGTGAAAGGAAAGGACAAGAGAAAACATCAAATGGTGATAAATAAAGAGAAAGAGAGAGAAAGGGAGAGAAGGATAAGACAAAATTAAGACAAAGGAGTAGGAAGGAATGGGGAAGAAAAAAAGGCCAACAGAGGAGTGTACCATAGGAGAGTAACGGGAGAATAACAGTGAAGGGTAACAGGGAGGGTAACAGGGAAGGTAACGGTGAAGGGTAACAGGGAAGGTAACGGTGAAGGGTAACAGGAGAACAATAGTGAAGGGTAACAAGAAGGGAAACAGAAGATAACAGTAAAGGGAAACAGAGAAGGTAACAGTGGAGGGCAACAGGGAGGGCAACAGGAAGGGAAACATGAGGAGGGAAGAACGTTAGTCAAACAGCACTTTATGACGTGTTTATTACCAAGCAATTAAAAACACAGCTGTGATTGTAGGTCCACCTGATATACAAGTCTTTATGACCTGCTGTGACCTGCGCTGTAACCTGCTCTTAACTGCTTTACTCTACTGTGAAGATATCATAATGTCTGGTTTGTTCCTAAGTAACTCTTGATTACACTGGCATTCTACTCTATATCTATAACTCTTTTTTTTTCCCTTGGTTGTAAACTCTTTTAAAATCTCTCTCGGTCTCTTTTTTTTTTAATTTTCTTATATTCTCTTTTATTTAACGTTATCTTGAGTTTATCTACTACATATAGAGGAAGTGTATGTAATATTTATATACGGTGTGTCAGTATTTTTTTGTTGTCGCTTCTTATATCAGTCTTCTTCTCGCCTCATATGCGCGCGCTCTCTCTCTCTCTCTCTCTCTCTCTCTCTCTCTCTCTCTCTCTCTCTCTTACCTCGAGGTTTTTATGTCTCTTGATGTATCTCTGACATAAGGTGTTTCTCTCCATTTAATATTGTTTTTAATATCTCTTCACCTATTCTCTATCTCTTCTCAATCTTCTTAAGTTTTTTTCTTCTTCTTCTTCTTCTTCTTTCCTTATTCTCGTATTTTACCTCCTTCATTTTTCATTCTAAATCACTACAATAAATCACTGTCTTCTCCCTTTCCTTAACCTCTCTCTCTATTTTTTTTTCTGTCTCACCATCTACTCCCTTCACCTTCACAATCTGCTCTTTATTCTTGTTATCTTCCCCGTCTTTCGTCAGTGATTTATCTCTTTTCCTAATATAGAATTTATATCATCATCAGCCCTTGTGGCCATGCCTCTCAAAACCCGCTAGAGACAGCCTCTTCACAGCATCTACTCTCACTTCACACAGCCTACACGTCAAGGTACACTTCGTAACGTGTTTTTCCAACGCAGGATGTGCACTTTAGACGTTGCCTAGATGTGCTTTGTCTGGCGTGGTAGGCGTTACGCTTCTTTATGTGCTGAAGAATTTTTTCCTTCCTCACGTCCCTTCCCAATCTACACTCTTGTGCCTTTTTCCCTTAACAAGAACATTGCCGTCTTTTAATAAATCAAAGGGTAGGGCATGAATACCTTCCTGAAGAAGAAGCGAAGATACTATAGAGAGAAAACGCTTATTAGTGAGGAGAAATTAAGAGTGGAGGGAGACAGAGATACTGTACTGCAGGAAGACCTGTCCAGCAGGACCAACGTAATTACTGGCGGTCCCAAACAGGGTTGTCAGTGATGTAACAAAATATATCAATCCTCAGCCCGTGTTGGTCATAACCTTCTCCAGTGTTGTGAGAATCATCAAGAAAAATTAGGATCATATTCCTGAACTGTGAGTAAACTCTGTCTTCTCCTGCTAAATCCTATTACATACTGTATTGTTATTTGTTTATTTTTATTAAATGTTTTTTAAAGCTATGCATATCATATCTGGTTATAATATCAGGTTACGTATCATCACAAAAGAGTTTGGAGCAAAAAAAAAAGACTATTTTTTTGTGGCCTCGTATGCGGATTTATTTTTTCAGGTCTACCGTATGTTGTATCCACCAACTAGATTTCGTTGTGCTGCACTTGCCCTCCGGTAGAGCTCTTACAGTCATGTTTCTGGAGTCCAAACAGATGTACTGTCAACTGTCCGCAGATAACACTTGTATCCAGTATATAATGGGGAGCGGCGAGGCGAATAACTATCGTAATAGAATGGGCCTCGGGGATCGAGGTGTGCTCCTATGATGGTCGGAAGGAAATCTCTGGCATAGGACACATTTTCTGTAATATCCTTAGGAACGAGACAAAACACTTGAAGATGAGACCAATTCTGTTTGCCAAAGACTAACTCAGAGTTAGTTACCAATATAGCAGGAGCCGATGAAAGGCAAGGAGGCTGAGGAGAGTGTTGTCAAATTGTCTCTCTCGTCTCATCAAGGTGTAGGCAATTTTGAAGTGTTTCACGGGACTGATGCCTTACAGTCTCTATATCATCAGTTTGTGTCACTTAATTGTTGTATGAAGGCGTCACACACACTCATACCCATGTCAATCATCTGTTCTGAGTCTTCCTTGGCCATAGAGTGTCTTTTAAGTTCATATATCTGTTAATTTTTTTTTTCTTAGGACTTATGTCTGAGGATCCAGTTAAGGGTCTCCTTAATGCATGGGTAAGTCAGCTCACTAGCCTACAAATATTATTTCGCAATTTGGTTTGAGATTTCAGACATTCGTTACTTCTCTTTCCTTGTACTGTACTGTACATACCTGGCGCATCTTACTTCTTTCAGTAGTTTAGTCTCTTTCTGTATATATCGCTTGACTATATACATAAATAGATAAAAATTTCCGTAACTACGAGAAATCTGGGAATATTTTCAGCAGGAATATGTTCGGCCAAGCACGAAATGAGGAGACGAAAATTCATTATGTTACAAAATTTCCCCGAAATTGTATTGGCTTTTGCAAAGCTTTCAGTTCACTACCCGTCACAAGTGACTTATGGCCCAGCAAATGAGTTCACTTAATTATAAGGCCTTATAAATGACTACACTTATTTTTAATACTTTACAAGTGACTGATTTTAATAAGGTAAAATCTTTTTCTCTCTATTCTCCGGGGTTTAGGGGGATGTCAGGGGGCTGGTCGGTCAGGGTGAGGAAGTAAAACAGGATTCCGTCACATCTGACATCACAGTGTTTACTCCTGACGTCACAGTGATTACTCCTGACGACCACAGAGTTTACTCCCGACGTCAATATTTACTTCTGACGTCACATAATTTTACAAAGGAAATAAAGTATATAACGAACATTTACACCCTGAATCTTATTTAACCTTCATTAGTTTTTCATATTGCATCGAAAATAAAAAAAATATAAGTTAGGGGAATTGAATATTATTTGCTGGAGTAAACATAAGGGTATTTTTTCTTCTAAGGTTAGTATCATTAGTCTCTATGATGGACCCGGAGCAGCCGATCGGATTACCTGACAGTGAACACAAGACTACAGAGAGGGAGTCTGTCGTTGTTTATACTGACACTTTTATTCCAAGAGACTTCCTGGTTGACCGTTTCTGACATTTGTGCATTTCTCCCATTTGCCCACCCACGTACAGTAGAGGTAAAAATTTCGCTCCCTCCCTAAATGAAGCAGCATCGACCCCTTATGAGATGAAACAGTCAGTGGTAAGTCAGTTTGGAGACTCATTCCCGTGAATCAGTTTCATCACGGGAGCGAACTTTTGTCCCTGACGAATACTGTGTTTTTTTTTCCATCGGTAGTATCATTAAGCTAGACAAAAAATTATCCCTCTTTAGTAAAAATATCAGTTGTTTTTTATGGTTTAATCGGTGTGTGTGTGTGTGTGTGTGTGTGTGTGTGTGTGTGTGTGTGGAGAATAGAAACCTTCATTGTATATTATATATAAACCAGTGTACGGAGGTGTGTGGCAGACCGAGCCCATTTGGTGACTCAACAGGAGAGGAAACAACAAACTTTTACAATAACTTGGAAAGAACACGTAAAAAAAAATGATCGTACTTAGATAATTTCACTGGAGTTTCAACGTGATGAGTTCAGATATAAAAAACTTTCTTCCTAACTGTAAGTTGCTGGACAAAAAAAGAAAAAGAAGAAACGTCAAGAAAAAAATAGAATGTACATATTTCTTTTATTGGTGAGATATAGTTAAAAATTTTGTTTGTGGTTTATGTTTAGTTTTAATGTCTCTCAGGATGATGTTTTAATCAAATCAATTGGATGAAAAATTCTCACATGAGTTTATAAAGAGATTGTCTGCCACGTACCTCCCACCAAATGAAGCTTGAAACTACTGCAGACAAAATTTGAAGATTTTTTTTCGGATCATCTGAAAAATCTCCATCCCAGTTTATTTCACCTAAAGAATAACCGCCCTAACATAGTTTGTTTTTTGTTGTTGTTGGGAGTTAGGTTAGGTCATGTCAGGTATGGTTAGGTTAGGTCAGGTTAAGACAGCATTAAACCGGTTGATCTATGGGTGAACTTAGCTGGGGTGGAAATTCTTCAAGTTTTCCTAAGTTTCTTGAGAGTTCCAATAGATCAGTAAAGTCTCCTCTAGGTGTAATGGGCTGTGGGAAACTTTCAAAGCATTTGGATCTCTTGAAAAAAATCGGTTCGATGGATAGGCGGACAGAGGGATGGAGGGACGTGTGGATGGAGGGACATGTGGATGGAGGGACGTGTGGATGGAGGGACATGTGGATGGAGGGACGAGTGGATGGAGGGACATGTAGATGCAGGGACAAGTGGATGGAGGGACGTGTGGCTGGAGGGACGAGTGGATGAAGGGACGAGTGGATTGAGGGACATATGGATGGAGGGACGAGAGGACGGAGGGACGAGTGGATGGAGGGACATATGGATGGAGGGACGTGTGGATGAGCGGCCAGGGATCTACAGGAAGGTGTTGCTAAAGCCAAGATTTATTCTATGATATTTTACCTTCAAGTAACCAGTCTCCCGTACAAGTATATATAGGAACAAATTCTTGACACTCGGTGAACGGCATAAATTTTCGGTGAAACTACATCACGTTGCTGAAGTTTATTGTTTACATAAAAGGCAATTGACAATTCTCACTACGGTAAAGAGTCGTGTTGTGTATTTAAAAGAGGAAATTTGGTCAAAGATCAGGGATTATTTTTTTTTAATATTTATAATAACTTGAACTACTAGAAATAAATTTGTTTTCGAAAAGAAAAACATAAAAACCATCGTTTACCAAAAATATTAATGGACAGTTGATAAAAAAAAATCAATAATGCAAAAAAAATGGATATATGTTAAAATGTAAATACAGACTTACCCAAAGTAATGATTTGTTTGAGTACAACACTATAATTAATTAGGTTGATTACATTAATTCATTATTGTATTTATTATTTTGCCATCCTATGAAAAATACAAAACAAATACAGAAATAATACACATGGGCTTTGTTAAGCTGTAACACCTGTAAATACATATATTTTTTGTAATATAAATTAATATAGTATTCATAGGTCAGAAGGAAATATGTTTTATGCACAGGTGTTATGATTACCTGAGTGGGCGAGGCTTATATGATCAGCTGACCCTCTCACAGCATCAAGAGAGAGAGAGAGAGAGAGAGAGAGAGAGAGGGAGAGAGAGAGAGAGATGTAACTGTAAATTTCTAAGTGTTGATGACTAGAATACGAACTTAAAGACCGTAGTTATTAAAAGTCCAGAGAGCTATCATGATAATCTGATAATACTGTATGTGTTTATTTCAGAGTTTTATCTCAATATCGTGTCGTGGTGATAGAGAGTATGGGTAGTAAAAGGCACTTTGAAATAAATCTCTTGTTTATTTACTGTCGAAATGTGAACACAAACGGGTATGAACTTTTTAACGATTATTTTTATTTATTATTTAGTTTTTTCACGAAAGAACATTGTATTTTTTTTAAATGTGCCGTTATAAAATTTCTAAGATAGATTAAATTCTATTGATTGTATAAAAGTTTTTAATAGATAAAGTACATAACTTGGTAGCCTTAATTAATGATACAAAATATTATGTATTTCAATCGTTGCTTAATAAAAAAAGAACTACTTAAAATTTATGTTAAGAAGCAAAAAAAAAAAAATAAATAACAAAAAAGAAAGAGTCCAATTATTTTTCTGAAATTTTCTCTATAATAAAATAAATAATAAAATCTACAGATATATAAGTTGGCCATGATGATATACGCCTTCCTATTGCCGCCCCTTTAATTTACGAGAGCTATGAGCACCAATCAGAGTGCACAGCCATCGCTATTACTCCCGGACTGGTTCGTTTGTGACCGCTGTCATTTGATCTTGAAACTTCAAAGTAAAGTGAACGCATGAATATTACATTAGTTTCCTATTAACCTTCCACTGCTCACGTCAATCACGCTGCCAATTTCTCGTACGTATACAATTAAAGCTCGAAATTAATCTAGAGTCATTTTCGTATCTAGTTTAGGAATATAGACACCAATAATATATATAATTTAATAATACCCGGATATGCAAGTTATATAAATCACGAGCTGTAACAGAGAAGACAATTGTTAATGATGAGTGAGTGACCCCTGGCATATAACACTGCCCTACTGCCTCTCTCTCGTTGGTATGTTTCTCTGTCTGTCTTTGCCCTTCATAACTATTTGATGATTAATCTAAACAAGTTGAGATTTGATAGATATTGACCTCAGTACAACCCATCAGAGCTGTAACTTTATGCTCAACAGTTTCAGCTAACGAGGTTGTCAGACATGATAAATGACCTCCTCCCACAGTTAAAGATTCTCAATGACAAGTAGACAACTGAAAACGACATGTGTTTCAATCACCGTAAAACATAATCGTCCTGTAAATTTGTGTCAAGGTTGAATAAGACGAATCGGCCGTAAATATTGTAAACTTTTAAAAATAAATGTCCTGGATAATGGGGTTAAAAACGAAGGAAGGTATAGCAATCGAATACAATATACAGTGGTTTGTCTGTTTGTCACCGTATGTATCCAATACCACGATACAGTTAACGTAAGTAAATGACTGTAAACACAAGTTGAATTACAATATCGAGTCCTGCATCACCGGGTGTGTGTAATTTACTCTTGGAGGAAGTCTATCGTGCCACACTTAGTACCAGCAATTCATAGTCCTCTCAAAGGCCTAAATGAGAAATTCCATCAAGACACGTAGCTCCTCCTAGCCTGGTATTGCATTCACCTACAACGTTTACTAAATCCTCCTCCTCCTCCGGTAGGTGTTGGGGCATTATCACCACCTATAAAATGAGGAACATAATCACATATAAATCTCTATAATGTGTCCGTGATGGAAACTTGGAGTAAATGGGAGACGATGCATTACGGTGGCAGTAACAATAACCCACCACAGCCATCAGGACACCCCCAGACGGCACACCATGATTACTCCACTAACAGCTACACTTGTCGGGAGGGTTTGGTACTGTGTGGTATAAAGGAAGACCCGGAACTCGAGGGATATATTGTGGCGCTCTTATCTAGATCTATATTACCAGTCAACCACGAGATTATTTTAATTAGATAAAATGACCAAAGTGTAATTGGTGATTTGAGTGTGTTATTAGTTTACTGAGAGTATTATAAGATATGCTGGATATTATACTGCGATTTGTGACGCTATCAAAGTGCTTTATTCCAACGTAAATGGATTAGTCATGGTTTAAGAATAATGCTCCAAGATAATACTCTCAACACAGTGTTAGATGTTCGCCATAAAATTTAAGACCTTGTGATCGTATTTCTTTTTCATTTTTTTTTTCAATTTGAGTTTTTTCTGTAAGTTTTTCTTGATGTTTGTGTGTCTTTCTGCGTGTTTTCTGTTCCCTATTAGTCCGTTTGTCTGTGTGTGATTTACTATGTGTTTGTCTGTCAGTTTTTTTTTATGTATATTGTTTCTCTTTTGAATGTCTTGTTTGTTCGTTTGTCTGCTTGTCGTTTGTCTCTATTTGCCTGTCTGTTTATCTTTCCCTGATTATTATTTTGTCGTTTATTCATTCTCTCTCTCTCTCTCGCTCGCTCTCTCTCTCTCTCTCTCTCTCTCTCTCTCTCTCTCTCTCTCTCTTGAATATGAAAAACATTAAACAAATTATATCCAAAAAAGAGTCGTATCTAAACTTTATTCCTTATTGATAACTGTCCTTAAAAAAGTAATCTAAAGTGGTATAATAATATCAATATAATCCACTTCTAATGGTTGGAAAACTATACCAAATGGCCTTCATAGTATAATACTGTAAGCAATAGGTATCATACACCAGCGGCTGGGTTGCTGTGAGATTAGAGGAGCAATGGGAGTCAGTACATGGGTGTTGTAATAAACTTGGGATGTCTTGCCCCGGCTGACGACGTTGTTGTTGTTGTTGTTTGTGTGTGTGTGTGTGTGTGTGTGTGTTTTATTTACCTATCTGTATCCTCTCAAATATATATCGCCGGTACTACTACTGCACCACAACCACCCAATACAAACTGCACTATCACCTATCAGTCACACATACACACACAATACAATGGTCGCCCTTCTTGTAACGAGGGTGGTCTGCCCGAGGACCACCTAAGCGTGAATATGTTTAAGGTGAAGAAGCTGTCGCCAACACAACAACCACACCGGACAACTCGCCAACTGCATTGGCTAACCATTACCCCGGAACACGATCCGCAAATCGATTAACATCCAGGTCCCCACTTACTGCTGGGTAGACAGAGGCAAATGCCGTAAAAAACTTGCCCTTAGTTTCACCCTACCCGGGGATCGAACCTGGGTCCACTCGCTTGCGAGGCGAGCACGCTGAACATTACACCACAGGTCGCCACACGCGCGTACACACACACACACACACACACACTATACCACTACAACCACCTACCACACACATTACATCATCTACCAAACACTATAATACCACCTACCAAACACTATAATACCACCTACCAAACACTATAATACCACCTACCAAACACTACACCACCACCTACCAAACACCACACCACCACCTACCAAACACCACACCACCACCTACCAAACACTACACCACCACCTACCAAACACCACACCACCACCTACCAAACACCACACCACCACCTACCAAACACTACACCACCACCTACCAAACACCACACCACCACCTACCAAACACCACACCACCACCTACCAAACACTACACCACCACCACCACCACACCACCACCTACCAAACACTACACCACCACCTACCAAACACCACACACCACCACCTACCAAACACCACACCACCACCCCAAACACCACACCACCACCTACCAAACACACATCACCACCTACCAAACACCACACCACCATCTACCAAACACTACACCACCACCTACCAAACACCACACCACCACCTACCAAACACTACACCACCACCTACCAAACACCACACCACCACCTACCAAACACTACACCACCACCTACCAAACACCACACCACCACCTACCAAACACTACACCACCACATCCCAAACACCACACCACCTACCAAACACTACACCACCACACTACCTCACATAGCAAGTGACCCATATAGCTATACCATAAAACACTACCTTTAATTATATGGTGAATCTAATATTTAAAAAAAATCATTAATCATCTATTTATTAAGGACATAAAACCATTACTTTTTTTACAATATTAAAAGTGAAGTAATACAATAATCTTTAACTAGAAAAATAAATTCCCAGTTATTCAATATATGTATTATACAGAGCCGATAATAAAAGAAAGTCATTTAACCCCATTATCCTATACAGTCTCCATATTTGTGGATGAAACAATGGGGTTGAAATTTTCACAACAATCCTTAATATTTTTTTTTGGTTGTATATGAAAATTGGTAACTCATATTCTCCACAAAATTCATTACTTGACCCGAGACCTTAAGAAAGTTGTGCATTGAATATTTTGAAATTTGAGAGAAAATAGAGCAATAGTTTTCACTGTGAGTGTGTGTGTGTGTGATGGCTATATATGTATCGTGTAAGTTAATCACAAAATCCATTGAAACCATGACTAACAATATCACCTGACCTGACCTGACCTGACCTGACTTACGACGCCTGAGTGGTGGTCATATATATAGTTTTCTTCACCGGTATATAGACGATTGGTGGTGCAACTCAAGAATTTATAACACATACATACACCTTAAATGCCTTATTTTTTTCGTGTCTGAAGTTCTTTAAATTCCAGGTTGTATTGATTTTTATGTCAGGAATTCTACAACTCTGTAACTTGGAAACTTTGTAGCCGAAACAACATGTTGGTCTGGTAATTGACAGCTCTTGACTCTATAATTCTTTTAATCTTTGATGTATATTTTTGATAGATGTTTACAGCTCTAGTGTTTAGTAGAGGTTTTAAGGTGTAATGGTGAAGGTGAGGAACAGAGTAGCAGAGGGAAGGTGGTGGTAATAGTGATGATGGTGACGGTGGTAATGGTATCAGTGGTGGTGATGGTGATAGTGTTACTGGTGGTGGTGATTTTGAGTGATGGTGGAGGTGGTAGGTGGTGGTATTGGCACGCCACACAGTGAAATACAGCCAGCCTCCAACACCCCCCCCCCCTTCCCTCCCTCCCTCCCACACACAGTCTTATTCCTTCCCTCATAAAAAAAAACCTTTGTGTGAATCAGAAAATCAAAGTGTGAGTGTGTAAATTTATGGAGTCATTCCCATCTTTTTTTTTCAGCTTTTTTTCTCATGAGTGACGGGGATATAATTCACATAATAAACGTAAGAAATAATCGAGTTTCAACAGGAAAAAAATACCATACAATTTGTTATTAATTTATTAGTTTTCTCTTAATGTTTTATTATTGTTTATCAGAAGGCATTTGTGAATGAACCTCATGTTATATCTGTGATTTTTTTTGTATTTGTATTCGATTGTTTCCGTAATAAATTTGGTGACGGCATACAGCTATTGATCACCGAGATGAAGTCCCTTAATACGATGTTGATCATGAGTCATATATATCTGGATAAAAATCATGTATAGAGAAGTCCTTTGATGTATGATTCTGCCACGGGTATAAAGACAACCCATACAACTGTGTCTCCAATCGTAACCGTGTGGGAGAACTTATGACGAGAGATCAGATTCCTGTATTGTATATTTGCTTCCAACACTGATAGACAAAGGGTTTATACAACATATCATCCGGTGGCTGTAGTTCTTGTGTTGAACGAAGGATCAGATGACCTTTACTACTGGCCGAAGTATCATTTTTGTTACACTAGAGGACAGAATAATTCCACATAAATCATGATAACGTCCCCGACTGATCGAAGATGATACAATGAGTTAGTGGCGGGAGGGCCCGTGTGGTGATGCTGCCTCAAGTAGCCACCAGATCATTCAGCTGCTCTGATTTATTAGCCGTCTTCTCGGTTACTCTTTATTACTGGTGACATACGAGCCTTGGAGGTTTTTTACTCCCCGTTGGAGAAAAGCACTAAAAGCTTTTATGGATTTTTTAATGACGTGGTTGGAGGATGTCATCAATCCTCCAACATCAGGGTCCTACCTGCTTCTACTCCATCTTTTTTTTTCTTTACTATGTAAGTTGTAGGGCCTGGCTGAGGGTGTATATGCCCAGATGTTTTACTCTTAATGTCATGGTAATGGAGCATATGTTAGGTTGTCTGAAAAGACGTCCCCCTGACAGTGTAACATTATGAGTTTTTTTATTTACTTATAGCATCGCGGATAATGAACTACTGTATCTCTCACTCTTTCCTTGTGCTGTATATATATATATATATATATATATATATATATATATATATATATATATATATATATATATATATATATATATATATATATATATATATATATATATATATACATATATATATGGAAAGAGTGAGGGCATTAATTGTACATAAATACCATAAAAATCGTTGCCGTTAGCTGACCCCTGAGCAAACTCTGCTCCAACATATTCATTCGTTTCCTCTGAATTGAAGTTACACAGATTATGTTCCTTTGGCTTACAGTAGTGTTATCAGCAGGTCAGTGGCCTTATGGTGAAAAAGCTGACACGGAATATAATATTGCACTTCGGGGAATGTTACACTACTGATAGTGATGGTAAAGAAGCAACTGATCTCCCTAGGAACATTCAATGGATGGTAACTTGACCAGGATGCACAAATGTAAGTTATATATAGAGACAGACAATTTTATTATCGAGGAATTGTCTGAATCATTGAATTAAGAGATGTTTAATCACATCACTTTCATCTTTATTATAGTATTACTCAGGTAGGTGAAGTTCTTGACCCTTTCACTATGGGACCGCCAATTTTAATATTTTATTTGGGTAACCCCAGACTTTTAATCAGCTCTGAGGCGACACCGCACGCATCAGGTTAATGAGTTACCTGACAGACTATGACAGCTGTAAGGTACGATATATCATTTAAGTCTCGTACTGACAACAAAACAAAGAGTACAATGAGTGGTTAATAGCCTGATAATGTACTTCCTACTTTTCTCATACAAAACCTGTCCATATTATATATACTTAATACTGTATTGGGGAAATGTAGTTTACTATCATGCGACACCATTACCACAGATCAACATTTAATTTGACTAACCTTCCATCGGGTCCAAATGACACTTTTTTATGTAAAATATTATAAAGAGAAATGTAATTGACGTGAATATATATTTTATCTTTTCTTAATTACGTTGTGCAAGATTGACACAATAAAAAACAATATTGCAGTTCAGTATTTCTATGTTTTTAGCAGCTGTGTTCGCCTCGCTGTTCCTGCTGCACATGGTAAGACATCCGGCTATAAATTGTTTCTCGTAACTTTTCATTACTTTGCACTTCCTACTCAGATCAGGCTCCTTGTGATAACTTTCCGGAATATCACAAAACGTTTCAAAACATGTTTTAGTAGTAGTCGTAAAATGCCACAATGTATTTCTCTCCCAGTTAACATAAGAAGGCTCGGGAAGTGAGCAGGTATTATGACTTGTATAAGTTTAGTCTTTTACAGTTTGTGGTAAGAGTGCCCACACCTATGAAGAACCTCCTTTAACAAATTACAAAAGATACGATCTACTTTAGTTTCCCCAAAGTTATCCACTAACACAAAACAAAAATAAAGATAATAATTCCATTGCACGTGTCTCTTTTGTTAATCTTATAGCACTGAGTTGGGTAACCCTGGCGCGCAAGGCCTATTTCCGCGCTTTTCTAACTTATTAGTAAAACTTTCTGCCGTTGGCTCCTCCCTACACACTTTTATGGCCAAACTTTTACACCACCTCAAACTTCGTCCACAAAATTGGTACCTTCCTACTATAAGTAATTTCACAACCCATAATGCGAGGCAGTTGGCGGAAATGAGGGAAATCTCCAGACACCGAAGCGAGAGGGAAGACCAAACAGCTGTGGACGTTCTTCCCTACACATTGGCAAGGTAATTATGAGGGCTAAGTTGAGGAGCTAACAAAAGTATTAAGAGTACTAATACAGAAGTCAGTTAAGGCTACACGAACTATCTCTTGTAGAAATGATGTTCAAATAATATGAGCACGCAGGTGAGAGGACACGCAGGTGAGAGAGCTCGAGTGTTCAGGCGTCAATACAGAATCATCCACACACAAACACCTAAATTGGCTCTTCCACGCAGGCGTATTAAACAAACAAAAATATACACAAACGCACACATACACAGACAGGCGAATATACAAACATTCAAATATACAGTATGTACATAAACACACACACACACACACACTAAAAGACGAATATATAAATTTACACACACTTATTTGACTTCAATAAAACAAACACAATGTCGTTCTAAGACTGATGTTTTGTTTATGATATCCTAAGGCAAATAACATTGTCAGGGGAGGCAGAGATATGTGTCTACCAGTCTTCTTTCACTCGTTATGGTCGAAAACCCATAGATTTTGAACTTCGTCTTGGCCTTGATCTTTAGCCTTTACTTGACCCTTTGAAGACGATGGTTCAGACAGTACACCTACACGATGATGGAATAATCGATGAACTTTGAAGACGATTTTAACAACTGGGAAAGACATATAAGACAAGAATGCATAATAAAGTACAAGCTAAGAAAACACACAAAAACATCACGTAACACCACGTAACACATAACACCTCCAGATACCAACTAAACACAGACAAATAGTATCTAACACGTGATGTCTCTAAAAACCCTCTGTCCTCAAGTTATAGTAGAAATGATGTTTTGACAATCTAGGAGAAGTTGACCTTTGACCTTTATGAAATTAAATTGTCACTTCTAGGAATAATAGTGGACTTCTACCTCCTCTTCCTCCGTCCATTATGCTACACATCAGACGCTCTATACTTCCCTCTTATCTGAGTTAAATACTACTCTTTGTGTGATGGTGATACTGACCTCTTTGTAGTTCTGAAACCATTTTTGGAATGTACCGAAAGGCCAAACTTCTCTCTATTCAGGAGTTATGGCAAAAAGTGTGGGTTTGATCTTAAGCAGAGAGCAAAGGATGGCAATTGACATTTATTTTTACTCCCCCTGAGGATTTCTCTAATGGTCTTTCCTACTAAATTTCACATATTTACCTCGAAGTTGTTAAACGACATGACGGACAAATAAACGAACATAGGTATTTTGACAGGTGGATCCAGGTATGTTTAAAATTATATATAGACAAGGTTTAATGAACAAAAAGTTTCACACAAATATTATTCATAAACACACAAACAGGTACAAACACAAGCTGACTGACCTACACATACACTCACATAAATACAACACACATACACATTTGCACACGTGATCATAACTGTACAAGCAGACACAAACGCTCACAGACACAGACACACAGACATACACACCGTCATTATTTATTCCCACTGTTTCTATTGTGCCTATGAGTGTGCTGAAGACAAAAACAAAAACACAAAAACACAAAAAACAAGAAAAATTTTTATGTTTCTTCCCACGGATGGTAAAGCCGGGTGTAGAAGCCAATTCTCAGGGGTCGTAATTGGTTGCCAGAATAGTGCTTATCGCCTATTATATCACGTTGGTATCTTAAAAGCCTCCCACCTATGTGTATTATGCCATGTTGTTCTTATCATTTGGTGGCTATTTCCGTGTAAGGTGTAGCTACAGAGGGAAGCTGGTTACACTATCACTTATCTGCCTTTTACTGCCCCTGGTACTTACTTATCAAGGTAAAGTCTACATGTAAAGTGAATGCATGCACACACACACACACACACACACACACACACACACACACACACACACACACACACACACACGGATAAATGCCTCAGTTAAGATTTGTTTTTTCAAAGATTTATACTTAATCACTCCATTTGTTTGTGTGTTTGCTAATTTTAACATGGTGGTAGTGGTGGTGGTGGTGGTATTGGTGGAGGTGGTAGTGGTGGTGGTAGTTAGTGGTCGTGCTGTAGGTGATGGTAGTGGTGTCGTGTTGGTGGTGGTGATGGCAGTGATGTCGTGTTGGTGGTGATGGTAGTGGTGGTGAGTGTTGTTGTTGGGTGGAGGTGGTGAAATTTACAGTTACAGTACATGGGTGCGAATGGCCAGGACTACCTCCCCACCAAGAGGATGTGAGCTGTGTAATGAAAATATCTTATCACAGTAAATCTACAGTAGAGGTCAAGTGAGAGAGAGAGAGAGAGAGAGAGAGAGAGAGAGAGAGAGAGAGAGAGAGAGAGAGAGAGAGAGAGAGAATAATGTATAAGCGAGAGAGAGGAAAGAAACTAGCGAAGAATTTAAGAGCAAGTAATTAGTAACATTTTCCCATGAATCCATATTTACACCAGATAATAATTTTCCTGCAATCCATCACTGAAACGAACAGTGAGGGAGAGATAAACAAATTAAATTGAATAAATGATCTATGTTTTCGAAACTCATCCAGTCTACGGACCAATATGCCTCGGAAAGCATTTAGTGAAAAATCATAGATGGTTGGAAATTAGAAGTTGATACAAATGGAATAAATATTTTCTTCTAAATTTAGAGAACTGGAAATTTAATATTGTAATGATGCATCTTTCAATACAGTAATTGATCCTAAATGGTGTTGGTAATTTCCTAATGGACAGGGTGAAGAGGTTCCTATAGTCAAGGGCTCCATTGTAAAGGATATGTGAACTGTCCCGCACGTACTACATTTAAGAAACAGGGATTGTACAAACTTTTATACACTCCTAAGCTTAAGTTGCTGAGATGACTGGATGAGCACTGGGCAGACTCAAACTAGCCCTCAAACTTTCCATCCAGATTATATGCAATTAAATCCACTCACAGTATAATTTGAAACTTGCCTCGCGGGATAAGTGTATAAAACATTCTACTTTTAGTCCACTATGTCAAACTTTGATAAGAAACATTTTCCCAGCCATTTTAGGATCACAAGTATTCAAGAACAAAAGTCAACAGATTAATGTCTTGGTCTCATTTGGTACAGACACACCTGCGACGGTGCCCTTTAACTTGCGTACCTAAATATAATGTGTGTGTGTGTGTGTAATGCGAAAACCGTGGAAAGTGTTCGAGTCATTATTAGAACCACAAGAACATTAGATAAGAAAAATATAAAGACAAAATAAAACGAGACATATAGAGGTTGACGAAGAGGGTGTTGGGCCGTGTGTGAGGTGATGGGAGCAGGACCCAGCAATAACAAAGCCACATCACAAACACAGAACTGTTGTGATCTTAGGAGAGAATACTGATAAACAAGGTAAGTGTGGTGATCAAGATGCCAGCGAGCGATGAGCCCGGTGTCGAGGATCAATTTGAGGTGCCACGAAAATGCCATTAGACACACCCAGCCTTTGTGGGGCAAGCAATAAAGGTTTAGTGTGGGTGGGCCGTCTGCCGCCACACCAACACGGGAAGATTCGTTCCGCTGTAAACCTCGCTCCTAAACCACGTCCAAGACGCCACAATTACTAATGGTAAGGTTTATCACCCAGCTCATCTCTCTGACCCACTTCTTTCTCTTAAATTGATCCGTCAGTATTGCAAAGAAAAGGTGGTTTAGTTTTGTATCCACAGAGAAAAATATTTCCCTACCTTTAGCTCTATCGGTAAATAGTCCGGGGAATTCATTAACTGTGTTGAGATTTATCTATGGAAATTTTAATATAAAATAACAAAACTAAAGAATTTTAACCTCGACTGAAAATTAAATTTACCACAAAAGAAGGTGTTTTCTATTTCTATCAAGCTACGTAACTTACTGTAGGTCCCAAGCGGTGGTCAACGTGAATGAGAGTCAGCAGCGAGGCACTTGAAGGATGCGGTGTTGCTGTGGTGTAGGCGGTTTGGCGCGGGCGTAAAAATACGTAACTTGCAGCCAGAGAGGTGATAGCAGCCTTGGGCCACCTGCTGCCTCCCATGACAGCTGAACCACTGGGCCGCCTCTTAAGCCAGTGTTATTTGCCAACAACTTGACAACACCCGAGTTCATCCTATTATTAACTACGTCCTTTAGTGTTTCATGCTATGCACACATTATCTTTACTATAGCTAAATTATTATTTTATTAACAACACCAGACTTTTTCTTCCTCTTTTCTATGACTCATATGGTTTTGTACACCACCTACAGTATATATCTTTTTATTATACATTTTATTAGACTTTAATTTCCATTTGCATGTACAGAACAGTTGCCTCAAAGAGTTCCTTTATCCCCTGTGGTGACGTTTTCATGTGGCAGCGTCACAATACTAGAATAACTTATGAATATATGTGTAATGCTTGGTAAAATGATAAATAGATGTTAGAATAGAAACTCAGTATAATGATATACGCATAGATGTTTCTTATAAGGAAGAATACCAGTACGAGTGATAAGGCTTCAAAAATATATATACAAGGAAATTTGTGTAATGCATGATTACAGTACAGGCCGGAAACTTCACACAAGGACACTGGCGCCGCTACGCACGTCCTTGGTAAATCACACAATGGTTTAAAGCAGTGGTTCTTAACCTTTTTACTACCACGCCCCCTCTAGGAATTGGTCCTTCCCTCCACGCCCCCCTTGCATCTATGAATAAAATTCCCTCCCAGATTTTAAAGAAAAATGAAAAATATTGTGTTTTTAATCTTTTTATTGAGTTTAAATTAGTGAGATACTTGACACTGCTTCTTAGCTACTAGATCTTGAATGCGTGGTTGAATGCCAGAGAGTGCACAACGTAAATCCCCTTCAACGTTCAGCCTGTTTCTGTACTTGGTCTTGACAGCAACGAGCGTGGAAAATGCTTCTTCACAAAGATACGTGGATCCGAACATAGTTAGAATCCGAAGAGCCTGATGTGAGATCAGAGGGTAAACAGGAAGGTACTTGACCCAGAACGTCTCAAGATCCAGTTCTTTGAAGTCTTCCTTAGCTGTGGAGTTGAACTTCAACTCAAGAAACTCCTCTTGCACTTCATCCGAAACATCAGCTACTTCACACTGAAATGAGTTCCTGATGAATTTCCAGGCTTCACGCTTCTCATCTATCTCCGGGAAGTATCTGATGAATTCTGTTTTCAAGTCAGTTAGATGAGTGATTATTTGTTTCTTTAACTCAGAATCAAGGTTACCGTGAATGAGAGCAGAATCCAAGTTACTAAAACTGGTTGTATTTCCCTGCTGAATTCGACACTTCCAGAGGTCGAGTTTGGCCATGAAGGTTCGAATGGTGTCGTGGTGCATGATGATGTTGATGTTTTTCCCTTGTAGTTTAAGGTTGAGAGCATTCAACGCTTCAAAGATGTCCACCAGGTAAGCTAGAGATAGCTGAAAGCCTTCAGACTGGAACTTGTCATGGAGATCTGCCTTCTGCTTCGAATCAAGAAATATTGCTACGTCTTCTCGTAGTTCATAAAGCCGTCCAAGCATGTTCCCCTTTGGTAGCCATCGTACGTTCGTGTGAAAAAGCAAGGTTTCATGTTCAGATTCCATATCCTTACACAGCAGTTTGAAGAGACGACTGTTTAAGGCTCCAGCTTTGATAAAGTTGACTACCTTGATAGCCACATTCAGGACATCCCTCATTTCAGCAGGTAAAGTTCTGGATAATAAGGATTCACCATTGTAATGAATCCAGACTGCAGACCAAGCATGGCTGGAGCTCCATCAGTGCACACATAATGATCAAAAACACATGATTATTAAGAAACAAGTCAATATCATCATAAATACAACTTTCCCATAACCACTTGTTACCACCACATGATTTTAAGCACCACCAACTTCTGATAAAATACAAACGGAATTTAAAACTTGCGAATAACAAACAGAGCAACACATGTGTTCACAATTCACCAATAAACTTATGGCTGCTTTTTTTTTTAGGTAAATATAACAACTGGGATAAAACATACCTCAACAGCCTTAACTGAATAAGTGTGAGAGAAGAGGAATTATTGCCAAGGACGTGTGCAGAAGACTGGGAGAGAACGGGGCTCACCAGTCACCAACGAGCAGTATACAGGTCCAGGATGAGTTAACCCCCCCGCCCCCCCCATGGGTTTCGAGGGATAGGGAGGGGGGTCAATAAGTACAGAAAATGGTAAGCCCTAAGTCAAAAAAGTAGCCTATAGAAAACTAAAGTTATAAGGCGATACTTTTGCATTTTTTCGTAAACTTCTCAATATTAGCCCACGCTCTTGTTAAGAGAATAAAAACTATAATTATAATTAGAGAAATTCCTACTTTTCCCCTAGGACTTGCGCCCCCCCTGGAAATTACTGACGCCCCCCAGGTTAAGAACCACTGGTTTAGAGTATTGAAACCCTAAGGAATTTTATAGAAAAAAAGGAAATTTACGACATGAAAATATAAGGAGGGTCAGTGTAGAAGAATTGAGTGTATGTGTAAGTGAAGGAACGAATGGATCCTGAAGTCTCAGTAACTCATGACCTTCATCGTCAATATGGTATATAAATATCAAACCAAATTATAAAATATTATGATTGGTCGATGGCATGGTGCTCCTCCTGCCTCGCTGGTCACCTGTGTTGGTGAGCGACGTGTGGCTGTGATAACAGGGCACCTTGTGTGTCTCCCACCCCCCTGGGATCACTTCTTCACCAAATATGGTATGATGACACTTGTGTTGTCATACCGTAGATGATTGGTATGGGCCAGTGTGTGTTGGGTTGCTATTACTTGGCAAAGTTAAGTTCCTCTCTGAGGAGATGTCGTGTTTGGGGTTAACGATCATAAACGTCCCCCGCCTGTACAACACTCAACATACATGCCCCCAGTGAGCAGCGCTTTGGAGAGTCATGAAGGCTGCCCCCGTGAATGTCTTAGATTAATAAGAAATCAAATTTCAAAAGGTGATCTGCAATGCACTGGCCGGTACACCACCACATGTGTTAAAACTTTATATTGCGAAGCCCGATCAAAGTTTATACCAATGTGAGTGCAAAACTGGCGACTGTAAGAATTTTTTTGTTTGCTTTGTAAGCGATTTCATCATGTGAAGAGAATTGGCAGCTTGGGAGGACCTGCGTGAGGATATGACCAGCCTCTTGTTGGGCTACTACTGCCCCCAAGTCTCGTCTCCTGACATCCAGCACCCAAACTTGTCTACCAGTCACCTCCATCGTTACAAGACTACTTACTCCCCATTCATTCATACGTTTAGTATTGCGACTCTGCCACATATATGCAACTGTCACCACAGGAGGTAAAGGAAGTCTTTGAGCCAACTGTACATTAAGCAATACTATTTAGAACAAAAGCATTTCATTTCCATAAAATATATAGATACATTCGATAATGGGACCAGCATTTTTTTTTTTTTTTTTTTTAGAAAATTTAAGCAATCTATATGATAACTTACCCATTTATTTTAAAGGAATTCACGTTTATTAACTACATGAATTAATAAAATGAATTTCATACAGTAATAATTTCCATTTTTAATTTGATATACCTTCCATAAACTCCTTGAAGAGAAAGTAATAAGGGGTTGTAATGCCCAAGTCGTATTCTACACAACAGTCACACCCTCTTAAAAAATATTCATGAGCCATTTTCCACACGCTTACTGCAGCCTGTTAGTGCCCCGCCCAGGTCACACGGAAGAAAATGGGCAATACTCGTAGATGTGTTAACCCCGGGAAAACTGTTCCATTTTTCTTTCTTAAACTGAGTTACGATATTTTTAATTATTTACCCTCTCGTCAGTTTAAGCAGTCGTTTCCGTAGGTGCAAGTACATACATAGGTAAGATATTTACACGAATGCATACACGTGTTATATACATAAAACACATAAACATACATATGTATCATACATCATATAAACATATACTGTTATACATACACCATATATCATATATACGTACACATACACATACCTCTTGCATCACATACACGTTTACAAACAATCACACCATGCATTAAATACACGTACAGGGTATACATAAACAACGCTATACATGATATACACACACATACAGACATTCTTATTCAACATAAATTACATATATGTATTCGTGTGTATAGACAACATCCATAAGAACTTTGATATACATTCATTGACAAAAACACGTGTACGCTCACTCACTCACACACACACACACACACACACACACACACACACACACACACATTCATAAAAATAAACACAGAAACATACATGCACTATCACGTAAACAGACATACAAAGACACACACGCACCACACGTATTTACACAACCCCTACAAAACATACTAACTCAAACAAACACTACAAAAAATATAAAATACAACAAATAATAACACACACACACACACACACACACACACACACACACACACACACACACACACACACACACACACACATCAGTTACAGGAGTTTAAGCGTTCGTTCGTTCGTTCGTAGCGAAAAACATTGCACACTACACACAGCCTCTTCCATCCTCATTTTCCAACATCACGATAACTATTCCACCAGTCCACCTTGATGTACAGTAATCGAGGCCAACAGGGTCGCTCTTCAGACTACAGGGATGTTTAAGAAAATCTATTAAGCCTAGTGAACAGGTGGTGCTGAGGGGCTGAGGCTTACCCACGTCAGGTAATGAAAACTAAACTTAAAGTGTAGTTTTAAAAAGAGTTTCTCGCGGTAAACGTAAATCTGACCCATGTTCTCCTGGGTAAATATTATGTTCCTGGGGTAACTAATGTATATTTGTGGTACTGTTTCATTATTTTGTTCTCTCTCTCTCCTTTTTCTTTCATCCCTCTCCCTCTTTGTTTTACCTGTCTTATTTTTTGCCTTCTTTTTATCTTTTTTTCTTCCTTATCTCTGTCTTTTTTTTCACTCACGTTGCTCTTTTCTTTCACCTCCTCCCCCACTCTCTCTCTTCTTTTATCTTTCTTTAATCTCTTATTTTTCTTCTTTCATTCTCTTTTTATTTTCTTTTTATATATCTCTTTATTACGTTTCCTCATCTTTCTTTCTTTGTCTCTTTTTATTCTCCTCTCTCCCTTCTCTTCCGTTTCTCAGTGTATCGTAAATATGGTTTATTCAATTGTCTGCATTTCTTTGTTTGTCTCGTTGATTGTTTACTTCTCGTGTCTTCCGAGTTTGTTTGTCTTCTGTTGTTGTTTTTAACTTTATCGTAATATTGTTATTTTGTTTGTTTTTATGATAGATGCTGTTGTTTTTGTTGTTAATTATTGTTGTTGTTGTGTTATTTGTTCAGTGTCTTTAATGTTCTTCCTGTATTTGTTTTTGCTTATTCATTTGTTTATCCCGACGATGTGTTGTTCTTGTTGTTATTCTTCCTATTGTTCTGCTTCAAATGTTCTTTATCTTCTTCCTCTGTTCGTTAGTCTTTGTTGCTGTTATTATCGTAATTTTTGTTCGTCTTCTTCAACTACACTTGTGATTTTTTTAAATATACTTTCTCGTTTTTCTTTCAATTTAAATGTGTTTTTTTTTCCTACTGAAAGTGTCCTTCTTATGTTCTTTGTTTATTTCCAACTTTATTTTTTTCCCATCCACTTTCCCATCCACTTTCCCATCCACTTTCCCATCCACTTTCCATCCACTTTCCCTTCCACTTTCCCATCAGTACTTTCTTTCCCTCCAAATATCTTACACATCCTTTCCCTTTGTCTCTTACTCTTTCTCGTCCCCTTCCGTCATCTCATCATCAACACATTATCTTTATTACCACTTACATCAACACACTTGCCTTCTTCCCTTCTTTATCTGTCTGTTTCCTCCATTTCATTCTAACCTTGTATAAAGACGTCATATTTTAACTCTCCCAGGAATATTTTGTGGAGTACTGATATGTGTACTAACCATAGAAACGAGGGTTGAGATATACAGTGGTACCATTTTTCCATGTTATATTTTCTACAGTGGGATTTCAATATTATGATTTATATGGCATTACAAAATTTCTTCAGTTATATAAAGTACAGCTATATATCTTAATTGTTTGGCAAATGTTTCAAAAGTTCAAAGATATATCTTAATTGTTTCGCAAATATTTCAAAAGTTTATCATCTAAGTGAGGTGGAAGGTAAACGTGGTGTATATATCTTGGATGGTAGACAGGTATTCTGACTGATTCCACTGGTGCTGACGATACATCACCTGGCCTTTATACCAGTCTCTCTTTAATAGCTGGTGCAGTATTAGTATTCTTGGATCAAACACAGGAGCGAAATTACTATTTTTTTTCCCCCCAGGCATAACTGATGACAGCATTCATTTGTGAGTTGGGTGTTTGTCTCAATGTTTTCTGTTTTATAATGCACCGTGTATACAAAGTAGCTTCGTCAACGTTTTTAGTTATAGCTTGCAGACTAACATTTTATTTTTAGGAGCATACACTCATGTGGAAGATTAGGAGGAAAAACAAAATAGAAAACTACATTCAAATATTTCCAGTGTTGATAGTTCTCACACCCCTATCCCGACCACACACACCACCACCACCACTACCACAACACCTCACGTCCCCCTGGCGTTTTGATCACACCACGCCATACCACACCACACCACACCACACCCTAATCACTACCACATCACTGCCTCATCACACAATTACTACCACCACACTACCACTACCCTCACTGCTAAACCACCTACCTTTATTTTCCTTTACACAACGCAGGCTACCACCATCATCACCCAACCATTCCAGAATCATCATCACCACCACCACCACCACCACCACCACCACACCACTTCCCTTGTTGTTTTCATCAACATACCACATCACCACTGTCACTACATCACCATTATTATCTCCATGATTACCACCACCATACCGAGACCTACAAGCACACTCACACCCCTTTCCTTCAATTCACGATACTACCACCACTAGTACTACTACTTTTTTTTATACGTGGCCTACAGCCTCCCCCAATAGCCTCACCTTCGCCACCATTTAATTACTACTACTACTACTACTACTACTACTACTACTACTACTACGACTGGTTCCAACACACTACCACTACTTTCACCACTCACCCCAACACACCACCACTCACCCAACACACCACCACTACTACCACTAATCTCCAACACACCACCACTACTACCACTACCCAACACACCACCACACTACTACTCACTACTCCCAACACACTACCACACTACTACCACTACTCCAACACACTACCACTCACCCCTGCAACACACTACCACTACCCCAACACACTACCACTACTACTACTACTACTACTCCAACACACTACCACTACTACCACTACCCCAACACACTACCACTACCCCAAAGCACTACCACTACCCCAACACACCACCACTACTACCACTACCCCAACACACTACCACTACTACCACTACCCCAACACACCACCACTACTACTACTACTACTACTCCACCTTGCCGCAAGTCTCCTAGTTTCTTGACCTGCTAAGCCATCACCTCTGTCATCTTTATCAGTAAGTTTAAGATCAAAGAGTTGTCTCAAACGCCCAAATTTAATCAAATCCTTCCCAACATTCCTTATTGCATTTACTTTTTCTCAAGGGCTGCAGTCTTGCGTAATCACATAGTACTCTGGGCAAAAAAGAAATGCATATGTAATATTTTTGCGTCATATTTCTCATAAGTTCTTCACAGATATTTTTGTTTTAACAATTTATAGATTTTTCGTTATTATCATAAGTTATTTGTGTCTTCTCTTTCCTTAGTTTTCTTCTTTTTCTCTGTCTTTTCTCTCACTTCGCTATTTTCTCGCTCCCGCTTTATATTATCACCATCTTGATTCACGTGCGCTATTAATCTCTTGTTTTCTCTCGCTTTCTGTATTTCTCTCTCTTACACTCTCTCCTGGAAATAAACACCTGACAGCTTTGTCGGCTATTAATGTTTACCAATGTTGTTTACTTGCACTGTCTCAGCACACAGGGAACTGTATACTCCCACAGCCTACGTGCACCGTGTGTGTGTGTGTGTGTGTGTGTGTGTGTAAGGTTCTACGACAAATTCAAACAATTCGTGTACACTCATCACATAATACATCAGTAACTGAGTCCTGGGCGTGTACTGAGTGCCACGTCAGAGGAACTGTGAGATTATTCATGACATTATTTGCCTGCTACTACCCTCGCTGCTGCCAATCAACACCCTAAACTTGGTGCTGGGCAAATCATAAAAACCCAGTAAATGAAATTTTTTCCACTTTTGGGGATTTTTTTCTTTCTTTCACTTTTTTCTGTTTACCTGCGACGCTGTTTATAATAGCCGGAAATATATCCATCGTTCATCCTCTTAGTGTCATGAACAAGATAATTAATTTGTTCAGTATAAAAATTTATTGAGGTAAACAAGTTGAATATACAGTTTACAAAACAACATAACCAACTTAGCTTTCTGGTATCTTAGTTATAACCTTTACTCATGACCACTACAGGAAGAACCGCTTATCGTTACTTTAATGTTGCCCAAGAATCTCCCCGGAGGAACGTAACTGGTGTCATTATAGCAAATTATATTAACATGGAGAAGCGGTAATACACACAATTGGGTGAGATTTCAGATTTATGTACAATATATTACTGTAAGAATATAAAGACAGTGTAATAACTAGGCAGGGATTACTGTGAGAAGATCAGATCAATAGTATATCACTGAGAAACTCGAGTGAATTTCCAATGACAAGAAAAGACCCCCCAAAAAAAATCAACAACGAGATGGATGACTATAATCGATACACATAATAATAATCAAGTAGAAACTAATACAACAAAAATAAAGAAAAAATGAGTCTAAAAAACAATATTATGGACAGATATCAAAGCGGTGTTGAATTAGAGGGGCAGTGTGTGTGTGTGTGTGTGTGTGTGTGTGTGTGTGTGTTTTGACCTTGAGGTGTGGCCCCGAGCGTCGACTGCTCCAGCAAACTCTACTTAACTCCACACTCCTCCATTCCAGTAATTGCCTCCAGGGATTTCAGTCGATGTTTGCCAACCCTTCGATAAGCGCGTCAAGTGCTCGGGAAATTGGTCTCGTGGATATACTTCTCGGAAATGATATAAAGTCGTCAGGTCTTTTTTTTTACTTTGCGGTTACAATAGAACGCGTGTGGATATTCGTGTGGATATTCACATAAAGAAATTTGATGCAGGAGAGAGTAGGAATGTGGAATAATCTGTTATGTAGCTGTGTGCCAGAGACCACGTTTGGTGCCCAAGTTTCGAACCTGCGTGCCAAAATGAATGATTGAGCTAGTCCACGACAGTCTGGCTTCATGTCTACTGAACCACTGAGTTGCAAGGCTCACTCTTTCGTCCCACTCCCTCAGGCCAGGACACACGTGCTTTCATGGTCAGGTGCAGTATGATCTCCCAGGAAAACCTTTAACTGCATAGAGTTCTCAGTTTCTACCTGAGTTAAGAGAAAGGTTAAGAGCCTGATACTACCTGCAGGAATCATTGAGTCCAAATAATTTTCTATACAAACTTGAGGATAAGTCATAGGTTTGGAGTTGGTATATAATGATAAAATTAACTAGTTGAAGTAGTCTGATGTTTATTACCTGTGTAGTGAGACGTGGTTAACAGTACTAGTTTAGTGTATTTGATTACTATATCTGTAAATTATAGTACGGGAATTTGGGTACTTTGCAACACAGGTATAAGAACTTATACAATGGTAAGGTAAATAGGATATTATGAACATGCTTAATCAACATCAATATTCTTTCTGGATAACAAATTTAGCTCATACACATTTTCTTAAGAATGTTAATAACTGTATCATGATTCAATGTTACGTATATATAAAACATATTGCTTTATGTATTTCGTTTCTATTCTATTTCTTATTGATTATATATATATATATATATTTTGGCCTAATACACACTTACTTTATCATTAATGCTCTACAACCTATGATGTTTAATTACCCCGTTACCTTAATACCAGAGTATGAATGTCTTAAATAGCTAAATATGTCAATTATTTTATTTTCTCTTTGATCCTTCCTTCCTTTCTTTCCTCGTTCGTTCGTTCCTCTATTCTTTCACTTCCCTCCCTTCTTCTCCCTGCGCTCTCTTCGTCGGGCTGGTCATGGGACACCCCCACCTCGAGAGTCCACATCACTCACGTTATACTTGCCAGGTGTACTTAACGTCAAGGAGGTACTGTTGACTCTTATCTTATCAAACAGTATGGGTTAGTGCTTGCATACATTATCGTTTTCAAAGATCTCATAGTTTTCTCCAGTGTTCCTTGTGTCTCTCTAATCTTTATCCCTCTCCTTATCCACAGCCCCTTCATCTCTTCCCTTCCTAACACCTTTCTTTATCCAGACTCTCCCTCCTCCATCTCTCAAACTCCCCTTCCTCCTCGTCAACCTAATCCTTCTTACCACCCATCCCTCCTTGAATAGTGTTGGTCGGGAAGACGCGGGAGGTACGGCACACCATTATCAACGCCATCGTAGCCATCCATCCAGGTAAATGGGTGGCCCAGGAGTCTCATGAGTCTCCCACGCCCAGCTAGTGTCGCTTCCCCCCCTCCCCCCCTACCCGCACCCTCCTCTGTCGATTGGCTATTAAAGGCCTGGACGACCACTTCTCATTAAACATTGATTTCTCTGTTGTAGCGAAGTAGTCACCTGGGAAGCTTAAACATACTTATTTTTTTTTAGGTGAGGGAGGAAGATTGGGCGTGGGAACAAATAGGAATCAGTTTAAAAATGAAAAATAGATAGAAAAAAGCTGTCTCGTGTATACAAAGGAAAAAATAATGTAGGTTTATCGTAGTCACTTGTGAACTTTACACGTCAAACCTTCTTTTCACTGCTACCAACTCCGTAAGAAAATATTTTCCTTCGGTCATCGTTAGTTTTAGATTAATGTTTGCTGTTGGGCACTAACAAACCGGTATTGAAACGACTCCCTCTTGGCGAATGAGATCACTAGTTTTAACTGCCCTAGGAATTTATATATACTGTATATATATATATATATATATATATATATATATATATATATATATATATATATATATATATATATATATATATATATATATATATATATGTGTGTGTGTGTGTGTGTGTGTGTTCTCACTTAAAATAATATGATGTAAATTCATTACCCGAGATAATTTCTCTCCGGAGAGCGTAAACAGAATTTTGGGATTCTTCTCTCCATTATTTAAAAAACAAAAAAGAATTTGGTTTATTTTCCATTTTTGGAAAATGTTTCATCTAAAGAATAATAGATAATGTTTATTTCATATTAATAATAATAATAATAATAATAATAATAATAATAATAATAATAATAATAATAATAATAATAATACTAATAATAATAATAATATTAATAATAATAATATTTGTATTATTAATTATTATTATTATTATTATTATTATTGAAGGTTTAAATTTTACTCTCAATAACAGCAGAATGTATTCAAAATAATATCCCCTCAGCTAAATTAAATTCCTGCACCTCCACTCAGGGGTAATAATGTAAATTCTGATATGATCTTTTTCAAAATAATACGTAATCAATCACTATGGAAATCTCGGTTTTGCAACATAGTTTTCCACCATGATGCTCCAGCTCTTATGGCTGTGGAGTGCATCATGGTGCAGTATTGATGTGAATGTATAAAGCTTAGTTAATGACCAATAGAAACATATGATTTAAGAAACAGGATATAATTTTTGGTCGACTGTCAACTACTGGAATATTCTCAATTAATATGCCGACAATACTGTGAATATTATAAATACTGGCTATATTATTACTAGTACGTACTTACATCAACAGAAAGATAATATTTAACTCAACTAACAACCATTGAACAGAAAAAGGAAAAATAAGGACACGTTTACTCACATGGAACTCAAACGTACCGAGCAAATTTGTTAATGTTTGTTGAGGTCTTACATTAAATTACATGTCGTATATTACCGAGATGTAAATGAATGAATGAAAATAGAAGCAAATGAACAGACTCTTGTAAACAGAAGCAGCGATAGTTAGAGGAGCATCACGTGGTCTCCCAGTCCGCTGTCACTGCAGAAAGTTACGCACACACACACACACACACACACACACACACACACACACACACACACACACACACACACACACAGAGGCACGCTAATCTCTCAAACATGCAGCAGATAATTATATAAACAAACACTTCTTTGCCACACGTCGGGTGTTTAGGAGATAATATCTGCAGCATCCCATTAAGGATTCCGCGAGCCAAATGTCTCGAGGCCTGAGAGACATCTCCAGCAGTTAACATCTCCTCTGTCAATGTCGATCGTGCCAGGAACGAGACATTAACGGTCATAATGGCAGCGGCAGCCTCCAAAGAGCAAAAATTGCTGTTGGCACTCCGGGAATGTTGAGAATAATGTGGGTGTATGACGGTGCCAGGCGTGCCATTCCGACATATGGCACTTACAGAATGCCATATTGATCCTCACCTGCCGTGCACCAGATGAAAAAAAAAAAACTCGTGCCTGACAGGGCTGACATGTCACCAGGTAATTTGTCTGACGGTAAATTCATCCGTTGAGTAATTTGGCACATTGATAATTTCAACAACATACAATTTATCATCTTTTGAACGCAATACAAGACAATTTCCCGTCGGGTAATTCGCCATCGGGAGACATTACACCAGCAGAAAATTCATTACGAGGAACTTCGCTACCTACAGCTCGTCACTGGGACACTATTGAACAATGTCGCTGGGGAGGATTCTCTACAGGCTAATTTGTAAATGGGAAAATGTAAGTGTGAATATGAGGAGAGAGTGAGTTGAGGAGGAGGAGGAGGAGGAGGAGGAGGAGGAGGAGGAAGGGAGGAGGAGGAGGAAGAGGTTAAACTGTGAGGTGACGTGTGAGGTCAGGGAGAAGGAAAACAAAACACAATAATACAATTAAAAATGGATAAAAACATAAAAGAATTGAAAACAAAAATAGGAAGATTATTTAAATTTTTATATCATTTCCGGTCTTATGGTTAGTGTATTATGTTATTTTGTAGGTGAGTGTCAGGCAGGTGATGGTGGTGATGGTGATGATGATGATGATGATGATGATGATGTGGCAATTTCATAAGAAAGAATGTTTGTATCATCAAATAATTATTATTCCTAAAAATATGATCATATATATCCAGAAGTCTACAGGTTATTTCCCGACTCGACATTTGTGGGCAATCCTCGAGGACTCTATATCTGTGCAAAACAACAACTGCCATAGTACATTTCTTATGACTCGTGTCCTTAAGTGATTTATGTGGGTTTATTCGAATCTTCAGATCAGGTATTGGTCAGCGGATGTGAAGCTCCGGAGCAAGAACCATGTGAGGTATTGTACACAGCGAGGTGGAGAGGCGGAGGCAGACAAAAATTAACCAGACACCCGGACAGACCTTGATGAAGTAGTGTCCTCCTGTTAAGGCACCGAAAGTGATCCTGCCCAAGAGACTGTACAGCGCTGAAGTGGAGTTGAAGAATACAAGAAGATCCTTCATAGTGTGTGTTTTCCTGAGCAGAGGAGCAGTGTGTGTGTGTTTTCCTGAGCAGAGGAGCAGTGTGTGTGTGTTTTCCTGAGCAGACGAGCAGTGTGTGTGTTTTCCTGAGCAGAGGAGCATATATATAAAAAAGAATATTGTTTATGATCAGTTTATTATCTGGAATTAACAACTCGGATATATTTTTTACTTCACACTCTTTGTATACTTCAAATATTTTTTTTAATTTGCTCTTCTTTACATAAGTTGACTTTAAAATAGATTATACACAAAAGCTATTATCAAACTCATAATACAAAATTTAATATTAAGTGACTATTATTGACTTGTTATCTGACTCATTATAATTTATGTAGTTCAAATATTGTTTGTAATTTGCACCAGTTTACAAAAGTTTTGTTTAATATGAATAGCACACACAAAAACGTCTATAAAACATAATACAAAATATAATCTTGCTTGAATAGTATTACCTTATGATCTGATTTAATTATTAGTGTTGAATATGTTAATATTATGAGACATTACCGCTCATCAAAAGCTAATGGTTTTAAATGTGTATATTAATTACACTAGTCATCAGCAATAAAATATTACGAGTGATTTATCTCTAGTCTCTTTGATCATGATATTGATATATTAGATAAGTCTATTATCATTCTATTAGAGAGAAGGTTTATAAGAATGACTGTAAAGATTATAGAAGAACAGGTTTCTTCAATATTCCCAGAAAAAATTGACAAAACTACAGCGAAATCAGAATGTGTGTATTGTAGGAGAACTGTGTAGGTTGAGATAAAGAAACAAATATTTTCATGGATGGGGTAAGAGAAGAGATGCAAACTAGAATGATAAAACAAATAGTAAAAGCAAGACAGGTAGAGACAAGTACAAATTTGTGAGGATATTGATACTGGATGAACGTACAGTATAGTGTATAGGAGGTGAGTTAGCTCCTCTAGTAGGGGACCAGGAAGAAAAAATTGCAATTGTTATGGATTGATTTGGGGAAAGATTGTTTACTAAAAGCAAAATGATCGTGAATATAAACAAAATTGATGGAAATAAATAAATAAAGGAAACAAGGATAAATGAATATTAATTTTCTAGGAGATAGAATAATTAAGGGAGTGTTTGAGACGGATCGATAGAGAGAGATAAAAGATGTTAAATAAAACAGAGATGAAGATGTAAAAGGGATTGTTATGAGGAAGGAATAAATTAAAAGAGACAAGGTTGACAGTGCTTGTGAACATTATGTAGTGTAACGAGGTAAAGATATTGAGAATCACAGAAATAAGTAAGACACACACACCTCAATGATTCACCCAGTTTACACAGTTAAGAAAGAAAGTGGGAGTTGAGGGATACAGACTGCCTGAAAGACGATAGAAAGAGAAAGATTGATAAACAGAGTGGATGTTTCAGAGGCGAATTATAGATAGAAACGAACCAACTGTCAGAAGAAAAAAACGGAGATGAATTAATTTCTCCTCAGGGCATTATAAACAATTCACTTTCTTTAATTATAATGGAATTGATAACCTGTGAGAGCATACAAAAACGCAATTCGAAGGTGACAGTGATTCTGGAAAGTGTTTATGAAGTAAGAGAATTTTAAAGTGTTCTAACGTGTACATGTTAACAGGTCAGGACACACTCTACGGACAGTATACCTCAGGGGACTCACTTGACACATGGCGGTTCCCTTATAAATGATAATAAAGCTCTTCGGTATATACGAAAAGATTTCTTAATAAATAAACATATATAAATGTCCTAATCACTTTAAAAAATCAGTCTCCAGGATTAACACAAAATCATAAATCATGAATATTCCAGCCAATGTCTCGGAGTAAAAATCAAATAAGCAAAGTTAAAACAAGATCTGAAAGAGACAGGAATGCCTTTGTGTAAAGTGATCATATTTTTAAAAACAACGAAACGCTTTGTCTGAAAAGAAGAAACATTTGACCAATGAATGTTGCAATGATGACTTATGAATGTGAACAATGGCGTCCGTAAGCAAGAAGTATACATGGATAGAATTACTTGTCTTTGGTTTGAAGTTCAGAATATTCTGCTGTATCTCTCTTTCTCCTATATATATATATATATATATATATATATATATATATATGTGTGTGTGTGTGTGTGTGTGTGTGTGTGTGTGTGTGTGTGTGTGTGTGTGTGTGTGTGTGTATTACAATTGATGTGAAAAAACAGACAATTTATTAAGTGGTTGAAATTTTCAGACAATTTTCAAAATACCAGATTTACTCAGTCAACTTACAAATAAACTGATACTCCTAGACAATTTACACATTGCCTAAATATTTTGTCTATTTACAGTATTTGACACACTGACTGAAATGATCTATGGCTTCAGTTGTGCTTAATTGTTGAAGTTCTTAGTGTTGTGTTATTTAAGAAGTAGCTCTTGGTCTCAGGAATGAAAAAAAAAGACTCCCCTTCTCTCAGTAAGTCTCCTCTCCACCCCCCCACGGCACCCTCTTCCCACTTCCCACTGTTTTGTTGTCAAGAGTCTAACATCAGTCCTACTTAACTGCGGAGTCATTTGTTGGCCGTCACCTCCCTCCCAACACCACCCTCCACCAAAAACAAGATCCTCCCTCCCCCCTTCCGCCCACACCGACACAATCCTCCCTTCCTTCCGCCCTCCCTCCCTCCCTCCCTCGCACACACACACACACATACACGTCCTTCCCTCCCTCCCTCTGCCTCCCTTTAGAAACACAGTCTACCCCCCATGGTAATTTTCTTAATGAAGGAATCTCGACTTTTTTTAAACCTTCCAGGAATTGAATAATGTTAAGAGAGGCAGCGATCATTAGCTAGGAGCTATTGATTTTTAGGGGCTCACGGATAATATATTACAAGGGTGATCTTTGGTAGTGGCGAACACCTGAGGCGGGGACTGGTGGTGGGGAAGTGGTTGAGGTTGGAGGGAGAGTAGGTGGAAAAGTGACTCCTGGTGAGGGAGTAGATGAGGAAATGGATGGGAGTGAGGGAGGTGGGGAAGTGGCTGGTGGTGAGGGAGTAGTTGGGGTTACGGAGTAGGTGTGTGTGTGTGTGTGTGTGTGTGTGTCAGATACCTTTGTGAACTATGTCGTTCCTGCTGCTGTAGACAAGACCGATGTTGATTATAAAGAGAAGACAATTTATTACCTATGTTGAGAGGGGAGGAGGGGAGAAGGGAAGGCGGAGAGAACCGGAGATGGGTAGGAGGGGAGAAGTGGAGAAGAGAAAAGGGGGAAGGAGGGGACGATATGAGTTGTTGTTGTTGTTGTTGTTGTTGTGTTGTCTTTGTTACATATTGCTGTTGTTGTATGTTGTTATTGACGTTGTTCATGGTGATTTGTAAGAACTTTCTACTTTGGAGAGTTTGTTTACGTCAGTTTAAAAATTTACCATATATTTAAAGTAAATTTGCAAACTCTGTATTCTGTCTACTAACTTACGTAACGTGAGGGTAACTTAAGTCAATGTATAAGCGATAAAACTACAATATCTACGAGAATGTGACTCTGAATCAGAAATTTTTCAAGATGTAGAGGAATATATAATTTATAAGGAAAATAGTATGTCATTTTTTTTTACATCACATACTGTAGTTTAAAGAATGTATAAAACACAACGTGAAAAGAGATTTTTACTCTCTTTTATGTTTAAGTTATTTTCATGTTCCATATTTTCACCCATTGAGTACGATGACTTAACCTCTTGAGTACAATGTGATCGTTTGGAACTTGATAGGTCATCGTATTCAAAGGTTTCAGGCATCATATACTCCAAGAATTAAGTCATCGTGCTCAGGGTGGTTTAAAGTCATCAAACTTAAGGGGTTAAGATTAGACTCAGTTGATTAATATATCGTACTCATGGGGTTGACAACATTATCTAGAGATCAAGATTCAACACAACATTTACTGATGACGCCCCACAATAATTTCACAAAAGTTAAGTCTTTAGTCTTTCTCCCCAAGCGGATTCTTGGTTCTACTGAGAGTACCTGGTTGTAACTTCATTTCTCATTCATTCCTTACGTAGCACAATCATGGGTTTCTCCGTCTACCTGTTCATTTATTTGTCTCTTTGATTCATAAGCTGATATCCATAATTTTTATCTAATCTTGTTCGAATTTTCACAGCTGGTCGGCCTAGGCAATAGCTCGGCATTTAAAATTGTGTATTATTAACAAACGAATGCCATGTTCCAGGCCATTGATGAAGGTCACAACACGACGCTAGGAAACATATAATATTTGTAAATAATACTGCAGAGGAGAGAGGAACAGATACGTCGATCACACTGAATATACGTCAGGTAGGTTCCTGTAACATGTGGTTCATTCATTCGTTGCTTTCACATTTCCACTTCTACATAAGGTTATCATTATTTTCTCTACTTTTCTCTTTATCGTTGACATTACTGAAGGGATTATGATGATCCTAAAGTAAGAGTGGATGGTTTGGTGGATCCACAGATTGGCTTGTGAGGTTGGACGGGGCGGGGGGAGGGATTGGAGGGTCCTGAACTGGATTGGGAGAGATCGTTAGGTTTTGGAGAGGGAAAGGTGAGAGATACATATATAGGGATGAGATGAGGCACAGTTGGTTGGCCCTAAGGGAGGGTGGGGGTTGATGGGGCCCAAGGGAGTGGTGGGCCCTGGGAGGGGGTTGATAGGGCCTTTGAGGATTGGTGGGTCGACAGTGATGATTGGTGGGTTGTGGTGGAGGGGTGGGGGAGCTAACGATCACTTCAGGACACGACCACCGGCCTAATTGGACAACAGCGTCATTACCCGAGGGAACAGCACCGAGTCTCTTTGTCCGATCACTTATTTCTGCCATGACCTGTGTACCACCATAACCTGTGTACCACCATAACCTGTGTACCACCATGACCTGTGTACCACCATAACCTGTGTACCACCATAACCTGTGTACCACCATGACCTGTGTACCACCATAACCTGTGTACCACCATAACCTGTGTACCACCATAACCTGTGTACCACCATGACCTGTGTACCACCATAACCTGTGTACCATCATGACCTGTGTACCACCATGAACTGTTGTATTTGTAACAGTGGTGAATCAAATAGGATCTAAAACTGATTAATTAATGGAATATTGAAGGATTTCTATAGGTCTCGCTTTCATCATCCGCCGTCTTGGTCAATCTTCGTCAAAATATGGAGCCACGAGTTCTTTACATTGTTATTATGACGTAAGTTTTTTTTTATCTTTTATATTGGTTTTGTAGTAACATGTTATTAATATCACTGGTTATTTTTACCGAAAAGAATAATATTACATTGGAGAATAGGCATCCATCCTCCGGGGAAACTCCACCTCGTAGACACACGTTGCTGTCACTGTGGAGGATTTCATCGTTATGTCGCCCATTCTTGTGCCCGTCGAGGCTAAGTGGGTACAGTAATGGTATTGGATTTTAGAGGTCGTTCGTGAGAATAACGTTCAGGGCTGTGTATCCTCACTTCCTCCCTCGCAGCACCTGTACATGGGCCCAGACTTCACACTCAAAAAATTCGAAAGTAAAAATTTTCCTGTACCTAAGAATTAAAATACACACGTAGTTAGTTTAGTTTCTCAGTGCAATTTCGATAACCAAACTGACAGTCATTTTCCTTTAGTGGCATAGAACAGCCAGTTAGTTTTATTCTATTATTTCAATTTAAAAGTAAACTCAAGGCACTTCGACTCCACTTCCTGAGGGCCACGAACACATGCACTCCACTTACCGTCAATAGTAACTCGTATCCCTTATAATTATACACCTCAAGTAATGTTTGAAGCGGCGTCTCAGTTTTAATTCCCCAAGTGACGAGTATTGAGAGAATGGAAACTGTCCAACCTTTGTGTTTTATGAGAAAGGTAAACCATGTGTGACCTTCTTGAAATAGTGGGTGATGAACGGTGATGATGGGTGATGAACGGTGATGAACGGTGATGATGGGTGATGAACGGTGATGATGGGTGATGAACGGTGATGATGGGTGATGAACAGTAAACAACTCTAGGGTTTTGACCACGCGAGAGTACTGTAATGAACTAAATATCTCAGGTAACTCAGGTAGTCTCCGTCTGCATCATACTCCCTTCATTATTATAAGATGTCTCAAATATATATACTTCACAAAGGCTGTAACTTCAAACGTGCAATATCAGACAACCAAATAAACACACTTGATGAAAAGCAGGACATCAATTGCCTGTCTATGTAGAGGAGATGAGAGACTGCAGAAGAGAAAAGGTGTGTGTGTGTGTGTGTGTGTGAATATTCCTTTGCATTCACGCTCACAGGAACACCATTACAGTGTACCTCCATCAACGTTAAGAGTGAGGACAGGTCGCCTATCCCCCAACACTTATGAATCACTAATCTATGCACACACACCTTCATAAACACGAGCAAACACATTAAAGCAAACAGTTACTAACACACGAACACTATCTGTCTCTTTCAAGCACACACACACACACACACAACCTGTACCGTGTTTGACCAAGAACCAAAAATCCAATGATTAGCATAAAACTAATTTGCCTAGATATCAAACAAATCATATTTTTTTAATGCGTCAATTAAAAGTCTATGCATATGTAGTAAGGCCATGGCCATCCACCCTGTATACCTACAAACACCTACGTGATGTTTATTCTTCATCAAGCTACGTGGAGTATTTCTATGACCCCAATTACATGAGGCTATCTCCCCCATTAATCACTATACATGTTTTATAAATATGTTATAAAAAAATGGGTGGTGGGTGAGGTGTGCATGGGATATAAAGCCTTATCTATATGAGGACAAAAGTGTTATTATCGAGTGTTTCCTCGCACACACACAGACACACACAAAGCTTAATATTTCATACCATAGAAAAATATTGCAAATTGGACACTTAATAGAGACGTTAATTTCATAATATGTTTTTATAAGACCACGGTATATAGAGCACATTAACTATAAATACAACTATATATGACTAATACCACTACGCGAGACCTAAATCTGATATAAACAGGTACAATAATTCATACTAAGTAGAAAGTAGATCAAGAGGTGACGGCAGATGATGGTAATTATATCTACTAATACACTTTTATAAATGCAAAAGTTCACCTCATCAATGTGTTAAAATTAGCATCGAAAATCCATTCATGAAGTGACATTGGAATAAGTTGTTATTGGGTCATGTGTCATCGTTGTGCCTTTTTCCAGAGAGCAATATCCTTTTGTATTTTATTGCTTTCGTTCACGAGAAAAATACCCCCCAAAACATAGAATTGCTGTCACTAGAATTTATCACTATATTACTGAATCACCATAAAGCTTTGTTTTAATCTTGGTTATATAACACTGCCCTGCATAGTTTTTGAGGTTTGTGTATTATTAAGCTTTTCTGGGTGTATTTTGCATGCTGATCTCAAAAATGTTATCCATTTTGCTCAATCAGGTCAGAATTTTGTGCTATAGCATTTTAAGCGGAGATTTAGGTAAAATATTGTCATTTTTCGCTCAAAATGGGGTCCTCATATTCGTTCATTAAAAAAATCATCCGAGACATTGGCAAGCCTCACAGAAAAGATTTCGGTCAGTTTTAATGCCCTTACGATGCATTTAAATACACCCACGTGCTCGCCGGCCATTTAAATGTCCGCCGTGACGCAAAGGAAAAGAGTATATGTCCGTGTTTTTTTACATATATTTTTTCACAATTAAATTTCTTTTTCATCTGGTGGTACATGGCATGTTTCCTCTGTCTGTGGGATAGTCGAGCAGACAAGCAGCACTACATGCAACGTGACTGGCCTGCAAGAAGTGGACTTACTCCAGGTTCTCACAATGTTGTTGCCCATGCTCTGGTGAATCCGCAGAACATTCTTCTTCCGCCACTGCACATCAAGCTCGGTCTGTTCAAAAACTTTGTAAAGGCACTGGACAAAAAAAGCCAGGCTTTCAATTTTCTGAAAGAAAAATTTCCAAAAGTCAGTGAGGCAAAGCTGAATGCAGGAATTTTTGATGGCCCTCAGATCAGAGAGCTTTTCAAAGATCCCAAGTTTGATTGCAGCATGGATGTAAATGAGAAGAAAGCCTGGCATGCCTTTAAGTCTATTGTCTCTAATTTTCTTGGCAACTACAGAAGTCCAGAGTATGAACGAGTTGTTGAGGACCTACTTCTGAGCTACAAAGTTCTTGGTGCACGCATGTCCATCAAGATGCACTTCCTCAGCTCCCACTTGGACTACTTTCCAGAGAACTGTGGTGATGTGAGTGAGGAACAAGGAGAACGCTTCCATCAAGATATCCGTGTAATGGAGGAGCGGTACCAGGGTCGCTGGGATATCAACATGCTCGCCGACTACTGTTGGTGTCTGAAACGGGACGCCCCAGACACCAACCACCAAAGAAATTCTCTGCGACAGCCATTTATGCATGTCTAACTGTAAAGGCATCTATGTAGTTGACATATATTGGTCCTATGTGTTGTGGTTACATTTCTTATGATATATTTTGCATAAAAATTTTGACATCATATTTAAGAATTTCGATTTTTTCGTAATTCGCATAGCATAAAAATCTGACAAGATTGGGCAAAATGAATGGCATTTTTGGAATCAGCACGCAAAATACATAAAGAATCAGCTAAGAAACCCCGCACCAATCAATTTTTTTTTCAAATGCAGCCCAGTGTAATCCCTCAGCTATAATGATGCTATGAGCCACAAGGTCACCCAAAAATAGTACTTTATATATTTCTTTATATTAAACTTTATATCAATGTATTAGTTTATTTATCTTCTACTAGATCATCCATCCAGTTCTGTCTTCATTTAGGGCCACCCATTACTATTCTATTGCTACTGTATGGAATATCTTAAGTGTATTTATATTTTCGACACACAGGTCCTCTCACGGCAAACCCACACACACACCCACACACCCACACACCACAGTCAGGTTGTTGTATTATCTGACGTTTCTCTCAGTTCTATTAATTTTGTTATATTTCCTGTGGGTTTTTTTTTTGTATACCACACATCCAGATTCTACCTCCTTATTGTGACGATCAAACCTGAATTTTATCAAACGTATATAAATAAATAAATTAGAATATAAAACATAATAAAGGACTAAACTAACAGTAACATAAAGCTGCTGATGTAAAGAGCATAAACAAGGCCACGTTGAGATATTCGCCTCCAAAATGAGCTGAATATTTAAACGTCGAATTAGAGGCAAAAACATCAGATAATCACAAGAATTTATGAATAAACGAACCCTAAGGTGATATATCTCAGCCTCGATCACTACACTGAGGGACCTACTGTTGCTCCCATGCCAGCTGTGAGGTAGTGGATATAAAACACAGAAGAACGTGAGTAATACTGAAGGGGATCGTAGGTTACCGTCGAAAGATAAAGACGAAGGAGAATAAATGGAGGAGGAGGAATAAATAAAGAAAAAAAGGGACAGAAAAGAGGAAATAAGATAGAAAGAAAGAAACAACGAAAGGAACAACACAATAGGAAGGTGGATTTGGTGGTGGTGGTGGTGAGGTCTCAGCTTGTGTAAGGTGAGTAGGTACCTCACCTGCCCAGCCCGGCCACCACACGAGCAAGTTTACTACCCGCAATAAAACGAGCGTGGAGTTTATCCCCATGTGTACGTCAATTTCTACCTACTTATTTGTGTAATTACTGCGAAGTTTATTCACCGTGGGTACAGAAATTTACATAATTGTGTTTTGTTAGGGAAGTATTTATTATAATGCTTTAAAACGGATATTGGCGTAAGTTTGTGTGTTGACAGGGATGCAGAGTATGTCAATTAGGCGTGGTAAGCGAGACGTGGTTCTATGGTATAAATATGTCCACTGTTTATAACGACAGTCTGGTGATATATGGTGACAGCTGCTACACGGGAGACACAAAGGGGGTTCAAGATCTCTTTTATCATGATTAATTCTATCGTTTTATGTTTAACAAAATGAAAGAAATCAGAAAGAAAACTATGATCGCCTGAAGAATCTCCACCCGAGTTTGTCACCTAACCTAACCTAACCTAACCTAACCTATTAAGAGTGAGGCAATATTATCTTAGTGGAAAACATAGACTTAAGAGATAAGAAAATACACAAATAAATTATCCACCCACGTGAAAATTCAGCCTTAGATCACCAGCCAAAACACACACACACACACACACACACACACACACACACACACACACACACACACACACACACACACACACACACACACACACACACACACACACACACACACACACACACAAAGAGTCGTAGAGAGCCAGAGTTATAGCAGACAAGGGCAGCGCCAACACACGTCATCAGCAGGACCAAAAACTCACTGTATAAAAAGCTTGAATTCGTCGCCTAACCTTGGCTCATGGTGTGAACTAGTCAAAAATTATACTACTACTAACTACTTATCCTACTAACTACTACTAACTACTACTACTACTACTAATAATAATAACATAGAGACGTAGAAGTATTATCACGATCAGTACATAAGCTACCATCAGCGTTACACCTTCCATGTTCTCTCTCTTACACCATTTCCTTTCCATATTTCTCCCCTCCCACCCTATTCCTCTTCTTCCTTATCTTCCCTCACCCATTCCTCTTTCCCCCTCATCCTCCTTCATCCCCTTCTCGTATCTCGAAGTAACAGAAGGACAGGGGAGAGAGAGAGAGAGAGAGAGAGAGAGAGAGAGAGAGAGAGAGAGAGAGAGAGAGAGAGAGAGAGAGAGAGAGAGAGAGAGAGAGAGAGAGAGAGAGAGAGAGAGAGAGAGAGAGAGAGAGAGAGAGAGAGAGAGAGCCTGTCTGGAACACTAAACAGTAAACAACATAACCTAATAAACTCAGTAATAGTAAAAGATAGAAGAAAAAGACGCTAGATAAAGATAGAATAAGATATAAATATGAAGGATAATCAGGGAGGGGATGGGAAGAGAGGAAATGAGAGAAGGAAAGGAAGAAATGGAACAGGAGGACGTAGAGAAGGAAAGGAAAGGAAGGTAATAGGAGGAAAAGAGAAGGGGTGGGACTGGAGAGGTTGAGAGAAGGAAGGAAGTAAATGTATGGATAAATTTCATGAAGGCAAAGAAGCGAAAAAATAAGAATGTATGAAGTTGAACGAGAGAGAAGAAGAATTCATGTCTGAGATGAGTGGTGAGGGGGTAGTGAGAGGGAGTAGTGGTGAGAGGGAGTGGTGGTGAAGGGCAGTAGTGAGAGGGAGAGGTAGGGAGTAGTGAGGAAGGGGAGTGGGTAAAGGTTAGGTGGTGAGGATGATATGGATATGACTGGAGGCGTGGTTGGAGGTCAGAATGAAGGAGTACAGGTGCGGGGTGGAGTTACGGGCGTGAGTGGAGGGACGTGGGTGGAGTTATGGGCGTGAGTGGAGGGACGTGGGTGGAGTTATGGGCGTGAGTGGAGGGACGTGGTGGAGGGATGGGCGGTGGAGGGTGGTGGGTTCATGGGTTTGATCACGTATAAAGAGTCAGAGATGGCGAGTTGACACAACATTTGTCAACACCATTATTCGGCTGGGCGGCGGTAAGTCAAGGAGGGAGAGAGGGGAGGAGAGGGAGAGGGAGGAGGGGAGAGAAGGAGGAAAGGGGAGAAGGAGGAGGGGGAAGAGGGGTGAAGGGGAGAGGAAAAGGAAGAGGGGAGAAGAAAAATTGAGAGAAGGAAAGAAGAGAGAATGGAGAGGGTCAAGGTGAGCGTGTGGTCATGGTGTTTCAGGAGAAGTGTGTGTGTGTGTGTGTGTGTGTGTGTGTGTGTGTGTGTGTGTGTGTGTGTGTGTGTGTGTGTGTGTGTGTGTGTGTACTTTGATCTTCACCAACACACCTGTACCTGTAGCCTCACTAACAGCCTCGCATGTGAAACTCTCCTTTTTTTTAACTTTTTTCTTCTTTTTTCTATGTCTCTGTCTTTCCATTCATTTACTCTCTACAGTACATGTATAATCACTCTCTAAAATCAAACGACCCTCTCTTGAAATTTGACTCTCTCACTCTCTTTCTCTCGGCTGTCTTTCACTCTGCCTCTTTTTTTTCTTTTTTATATCTAACATCAGGGACAAGTGTAGTTTACGAAGCGCGGCGGTGATATCTCAGTCCCACGTCCGGGCCGCCTTTCCCAAAACTCGATTCAGACGACTTGGGATGCGGAAACACTCGGACGGATTTCATACAGAAACGTCTTCTATAAAGCCCAGTAACTGTTACACGAAAAAGAAAATAATTTATTAGAGTTTCTTGGTGAAATTAGTATATATATATACTTTATTCTTGAATCTCTATTTATAATTGTTCCTAAATCTGATTCTTCTTTCCGTAACTCTCTACCCACAGATCAGGGGACAGCTCATCAGATCCATCTTCTCCAGGTTCCTTTGTGTTCTACCTTCAGCCAGATGCTCTGTATATCTCCCTCGACCATAACCATCCTTCTTAACCTCTGCCTTCCTCCTGATCAACTCCCTCTAGGCTCTTTTGATCGCCTCCCCTTCCTCTCTTCATACCAAGTGACCAAACTATCTTGGCCTTGGCTCTCCCATCCCAATGCTTAAATGTACACCTAAGCAATCAACTAATGTATGTTTAGTCAATTTTACTCTCACACTGATGGCTCTCCTTTGAACCATCACCCACAGCGCTGTAGGACTCTATACGCTACTCAATACAACAGTTACTATTTTTTTTTTTTAGTTACTTTCGATTAATTTCGTCACTTATTGCCCCATTTCCTGTCAATCGAGTTGAAGTTACGTGATTAAAATAGTTTTTGATACATTAAATATTTTTATAGTAATCATTAAGTAAGAGTATTTTACCGTATATAATGGTGCAGGTAAATAATGAAATTGTGATATACAAGTTGTGACAGAATGACAATTATATCATTTAGTTATTTAATATAGAGACTGGTTGATTATCTCTTTATCACACACTCGTATACCACTGTTTGTTGACATCGTAGTAACACTAGCAGAACGGGTAGAACTAGTCTCGCTATAGTAACCAGACCACTAAATAAGCAGTCCCCCCTCTGTGAATTCACGTATTTCCTTCATGTTATAGTTTTAATATAGATTACCAAGTAGAACGTCATTGGCCTCTCTCTGTTGTCTGGTGGGCGGTGGTGCCACATCTCACAAAACACGCCAGCCACTGTACTCGATATACATGGAGGCAACTGTACCTTCAAAACTGAATAAAGATGCAAGTAATTGTCAACATAAATGTCATATCAAATTATGTTTAAAGGCCAAGATTGTTTACATAAATGGAAATCAATAAAGTTTTAGTGCCTGGAGAACGGTGAACTATCAATTTTCCACGTAATATAATGATATCTAATCACCACACGTCATCTTGAGTGAACTTCAGACTACTAATAACTTAAGGAATGTTTTATTTTAGTTAAAGTGAGAGAGGAAGGCAGGGAGAGGGAAGACGGGGGGAGGTGCGGAGAGGGAGGGAAGGAGGGAGGGAGGTAGGGAGGGAGAAGGGAGGTTGGAGAGAGCTTTCAAGACAGTAATGTGTGTGAGGTTTACAGCAGCTGTCTCAGTATAAACACACACTGTGGCAGGATTTTCTTCATCTGTGTGGTGGTGGACTGAACTGCCGGTGACAGCATCCACACTCACTCCCAGATAACATGAAATATATTCTCGCTGTGTGTGTATGTTTACAGTGTGTTACCTACGTAGATGAAGGCTCGAGATGTTGTCTAGCCTCTCGTCCCTTCTTAATGTTTGTTTACACTCTAACTATAAGGTAGGTGTATGAGTATTTACAGGAGGTTTATATCTGTACAATATGCACAATATGCCACAATGGATGAAGGATTTAGACAACCCTACCGAAACAACAGGAGTCGCAGTGTTCATTTTGAAATTCATTGGACCCATCCGTAAAGATACTTTCTCTGATTGTATAGTGCATGAGACAAACAATATAATGTGGTTATTTGATGTATATATGAGACCTAGTTTATATATATTTACTATAGCGTTAGGACGATCTTGTATGACACAGGATACTATATTTTTAGATGTTTGGGTTAATTAAGAAGTGGTTATGGCTTCATTTACCGAGGTAGGTGCATTAGCTTTCATATATCGAGCTCAGTATGCCGACACAAAACTAGCATAAGTCATTCAAAAACAACATATTTTTTCCAGTTCGCAATATAACATTAAAAAGAGTTATGGGTGGTTGTCACAGCTTAGGTAAATAAAAGTCTTCCTTGATCACACATTAATGACATCATTCAACCCACATTAAAATTTATCGAAAAATCATGACAATACAACAGAGGTAAAAATGAGTTTATTAAAGTTAGTTAAGCGTTTATCGGTAACTGTAGTGTGTAGTGGAGACAACATCTCTCGGACGCCCCAGAAACATCTAATCCAGTTAACTCGATTATAATGAGGCGTCATGAAAAGTTCCGGGAATTTAATGGAATTCAACAGATTCCATTAAGAGGAAATAAATTACATTCATCAGACATGGAATATTGTATACGTCAGTGTGTTAAGTAAGACAGAAAGATTCATTAATAACAGAAATGATTCACACTTCCGCCTCATTGGACAGATAATGAGAGAAGTCAGACTGGTAGTAATCTTAATATTTTATGCCAGCCACTAGTGCCACCTGCGGCGCTCTCCCTCCCTCCATATTTCATTCTCGTATAACACAATTTCCCTTTCTTTTAAAACACATTTTTCATGTCATATAGCACTTATTCTTTTCTTCCTATTCATTATTGAGACAATTGGAATGTATGTGTAGGGGAGTAGGGAATTGGGGGCAGGGGGAACTGGGGGGCTGGGGTAGGGGCTGGGGCTGGGGTAGGGGCTGGGGGCAGGGGCAGGGGGCTGGGGGTGGGGCCTGGGGCTAGGGGGCTGGGGGGCAGGGGCTGGGGCAGGGGCTGGGGCTGAAGGCAGAGGCTGGCTAGGGGCTGGGGTAGGGGTTGCTAGGGGCTGGGGTTGGGGTTGGGGTAGGGGGTTGGGGGGGTTGGGGGTAGGGGTTGGGGATGGGCAGAGGGCTGGGGGTAGGGGCTGGGGGGTAGGGGGCTGGGAGCAGGAGTTGGGGGTAGGGGCTGGGAAATAGGGGGCTGGGGGCAGGGGTCATTAGGGTCATTAGGGGGCTGGGGGGCTGGGGGCAGGGGCTGGGGGCAGGGGCTGGGGCAGGGGCAGTGGCTGGGGGGCAGGGGTCAGGAGGGGCCTGGGCCAGGGGGCTGGGGCTGGGGGCAGGGGTCAGGATGGGGGGCATGGGGGCTGGGGCAGGGGTTGGGGGCAGGGCTTGGGGGCAGAGGGCTGGGGTAGGGGTCATTAGGGGCTGGGGTTGGGGATAGGGGTTAGTAGGGGTGTGGGTAGTGGGTTGGGGTTGGGGTAGGGGATGTAGTAGGGGGTTGGGGTAGGGCGTTGGGGTAGGGGGTTAGGGGTGGGGGTAGGGGGTTGGGGTAGGGTGATTGAGGACAGGAGGGGGGTAGGTTAGGGGTATAGGGGGGCCAACTACTGGAGCTTAATGAGTTTATCTTGAGTTATGCCTCACGTGTGGGATAATTTGTTCAGCTTGAAGTAATAATCATCACCACGACTCCTGCGACAACAGATAAGAAGACGCTGGTGCACAAACCTGCCACTAGGGAGGAAGACCATTGGCCCTGGCGTGGCGGAGGCATCATATTATTGGGCTAATATATCCATACGAATTAAATTTTAAATCGTTTTGTAAAAAAAAATATTTAAGAAAATATTCAAAAGTTTCTGAATAATATAATAAATATTTACTTTGATTTGCCTCATACAGTTATTATATGTTTACATTTATAAATAGTAAAGGTTTTAGACGGTACCAGAAGTTCTATAAGAATGAGTGCCGCAAACCTTACACTCAGGCCGTGACGCTTTACTAAACATACGTAAGCATTTCGTCTTTCTTATCGCAAGTAATTAAACTCTATCTTATTTCCAGTGTAATTTTATTTTCTCTTTATAGTTGGTTGTTGATAGTTAGCATAGGTGAATTATTGGTACCGTCCGTCCGTCCGTCCGTCCGTCTTCATTTCACAATCTTCGAATTCCTCTTAACTAAAAATGTAAATGAAAAATATCGTCCGAGAGTATTGGTTTAATTTTGTTGGAACTGTGTAGCCAAGGACAGTACAAGTTCGGTTCGTGTTTTAATGGGTTTTAATTGAGTAGACGGGTAGTGGCGGTGTTTACAGACTGTCTACTCTACCTGTTTGTTACTTGATTCTTACTTAATACTCGAACCAAAACATTATAACATTATAGATTATAAACTTATTGTATTAAACTTAAAATTAATATTATTTGGATTAGTATAATTTTTAAGACCATTTTAACGAACCACCTGAAGATTAAACACCCTAACACTACCTAACACTACATAACACTACCTAACACACCCTAACACTACCTAACACTACATAACACTACTTAACACACCCTAACAAACCCTAACACTACCTAACACTACATAACACTACCTTTAATATACGGGAAACACCCGAGAACCATTACAGCCAAAGACCAGAATAAGGAATTAATGGTAAGTATAAAACCAACACACGGAAGACAGACCATAATACTACTACTACTACTACTAATAATAATAATAATAATAATAATAATAATAATAATTATAATATTAATAATAATAATAAAAATAACACTATATTGCATAACCCGTGTGATTTATCAAGATTTATCTTATCCACGTTTTTACATTGTGATCTACAGTACATGAAATATATATATATATATATATATATATATATATATATATATATATATATATATATATATATATATATATATATATATATATATATAGAAGTATAAAGGAAATAAGGAAAGTTAGGCTTAGTTGTAATTCACATCTTCAGGGGTGAGTACTCACCCCTGAAGATGTGAATTACACGAAAGCGCTTGGGAACTTCGTGTTTTCTTCTTTCCTTGTGGTTATCAGCATATACCTAGATCACGCGCACCTACAGTGATTTAGTTGCACATATATATATAATCAAACAATTCCTTAATCATAAATAAGTAAATCTATTAAAACAGATATAATTAAAATGACCAACACTGCCACACCGAGAACACATCCCTTTTACGATGAGAATTTCGATAATAAAGATTAGTGAATTATAAAGTATAGATAGAAGGGGTTACAAAGGGGAACACACAATGGCATAGACAGAGTAAGACAAACAAAGAAACAGACAGACGAATAAATATTGTATTGACAGACAAACAGACAAGCAGGTAGAGAGAGAGAGAGAGAGATTGTTGACTATAAATAGAAGATCAAATCTGTTATAACATATAGTAGTTGTGTGATGGCAAGACAGGACTGGTCTACTCCGTCTTTGAGGAGGTGGAGGGTTCAAACCTGAGTCCGTGGTGGTGGTTTCATCGCTAGCACCTCTGGACTCAGCCTTGAGCTCAAAACCTCTGACGAGAGGTAGGGTATCATGCCTGACTCATTATCACTAACTGGTGGGCCCTAAGACGAACCACTGGCCTCCACGTGGCAGGGCCTGGTGACTGGGAGTTAATCTCAGGCTAACAGTGGTCGCACATTTTGTCATCTGAGACCGACAGACAGACAGACAGACAGATAAAAAACGCACATCTCAAAATTTTGCTTGTGCTGCCTTGTGCATGGTAATGGTGGTGGGTGGTAGTTAGTAGTGGAGAGGGTGGTTGGTGGTAGTTATTGGTGGTGGTGGCTGTTAGTGGTGGTAGTGAGGGTGATGGTGGTGGCGGTAGAAACGATGATGGTGGGAGGAATAGTGGTAGAAACAGTGGTGGTAGAAGTATCACTCTGTCATTGAGAGCGTTATTCGGTAAGTTAAGAATCGTCTGCATTCAGAGATAGAGGTGGAAAGTTTATTTCGCATGCTTAGTCTGGCTATTATTGTGAGATTCCTTTGGTCAATCCCGGAGTTTTACTGTAGTGTAAACAAAACAGAGCTGCCACACCTCACAAAACACGCCTACCACTGTAACAGGTGGAATTGTGGGTAACCGTACCTTAGGCATCTCCCTCTTAAGACTGCCCGACACTCTCAGCTGCCTCTCAAGATAGTCCGTATGACAAAGGTGTTCATTTTAATCTCGTTGAAGAGGTGACAAAGGAAGGTGGTGGCAACACAAAGACTGGCAGCAGCCAGGTGTGGCCGCGACCAGGTGTGGTAGCGATCAGGTGTAGCAGTGACCAGGTGTAGCAGCGACCAGGTGTTGCAGCGACCAGGTGTAGCAACGACCCGGTGTTGCAGCGAACAGGTGTGGCAGCGAATAGGTGTGTGGCTGGGATCAAGTCGTTAACGTTGGTATTTTGTTCTTGTCTCTCTCTCATTCTGCGCTCTACGACCAATAAGTGAGGGAAGGAGTGGTAAAAGAGGAGGGGGAAGAGGAGAAGAGAGAGAGAGAGAGAGAATATGCCTGATACGTTTGTTTATCTCTGCAGACTGTTATCAACATATGAACTACACTTTAAGCGTAAACTTTCAAGATCAATTGGCATTACAAAAGTCATTGATAACCTCAAGACGTCAACATGTGGACGAAACCACAAGCAACTTGTCTGACTGTAAAAAGTAATGAACACATTTGTAACATTTCATTAAGGGTGATTTATCTTCGTTATCTTTCCCCGCTGTTGGTTCTTAATTACATGATGGCTCAATCCTCACCCTCGAGTATAACCACACACACACACACACACACACACACACACACACACACACACACACACACACACACACCCACATCAAGATATGACCGTTTGAGTCTTATACACACTCGCTCATATTAACCCACATCCTACCTCGTGTCTTCTCTAAACCATTTCTTCCACGCACACAAACAAACACCCCGACCACGCACGCTTTACCCAAGACGGTATCTTCAGTTCTGCCAAGAAAAATTTCAACCCGTCCCCTATCCCTCTGCACTCCACCCCCCCCTCATTCCTTCACACCCGAAGTCTTTCCCTTATACCTCTCACATTCCAACCTCGTATCTATTCCCTATTTACCCCAGATACCCCTCTCTAACTCGCATGCAATTCCTCCTTTTCCTTTTTCTTTACAAAACCCACTTCCTTCCCACATCCCCACCCCTTCCACCTTACTTTAACGGCTCCCCTGCCTCCCCTTGCACCAACCCCCTGCCTACAGCCCTGAGTATAAATACATTGTTTACATCACCACTCCCCTCTGTCAGTTCATCTCAGGTTATCTCCTCTGTCTACTCTGGCTGGAGATGAGGTGCACACATTTCTTCTTTTCATCCTTCAGGTGGTAAATGGACGATGTGATGCGTGAATCTCCTTCGGTGGGTCATGTGGGAGGAGGTGTGAGAGTCTGAGCTAATTTAAGGTGACACCCGAGTACGTGAGATTCTTGCTCGATGCTTGGGCTATTATGTCACATCAAGGAGACGAAGGAAACATTAGATGGCGCCTTACTGTCACAGTCTTAGTTAATGAGATTACACACCTTGAAAGATCAAAGAGGAAAGGATTATACATATATGATTGAAATATATAAACTGTATATACTGTGTGTTTGTGTGTGTGTGTGTGTGTGTGATCTGATCAGGTTTGACGACGCATATCTCTTCTCCCCTTTTTGTCATTCCATCTTTCCTATTACCACCTTATCTTCATCTACTCTCCCCTCCTCTCCCCTCATACGTATCGCTTCCTCCCCTCTTCGCTGCTCAACATTAGCCAGCCTTGTTGCCCCTCTCATTATCGTCTCAGCCTACCACACTGTTCTGTACCTCAGGTTTACTGGCGTCTTCTGGCAAGTAGACGACAAGCCTCGGCCGGTCCACACGGTGTTGTGGTGTACCAACGTTTATCTATCTTCCGCTACAGTATGTTGTGTATATATTGTATTAAATATGTCTATAATTTGAAAGGAATGTTTTCTGTATATCCGAAGACTTATATGACAGTTTGTTCTTGACTTATAAGACATTATCTAGTTTATTTATAAGGGATGCCAATATATTACTAGTTTACTCAACAAGACTTTCATCAGTGTAATATTATAGTTAAAGCGAGAAACGAGGCAGAAATTTGTTTATGGTCCGAAATTTATTCATAAATGCGGTGCGAATTTGCAAATCCTATTCAGATATTCACCGTAGTCACAACAATATTATACCGGTAGTCCTGTGTTGAGAAGATGCTGCTGAAATTATCATACTGTAACGGAAGTTTTGTCTGTATAATCTAGGATTTCCTATTTTCGATGCTATTTGAGACTTCACCAAGAGGACCATCCATAAGTTGATTGATATTAAGAAAACGTTTCAGGAAGACAGGTAGTTGTATAGGTGTTTACAAAGTGTGTGGTGTGGGAGCCTGGCAGAGGGAACCTTACACACAGCGCCTACACTCTGGTCTTAACTTACGGCTTTAGGCGCTCACTCTCCTACCAACACTGCTTCATGTCGTTATGTCAGTCATATGTCTCACACTCAGCCAAGGTCTTGTCATCAACACTCTGACTGACAACATCATCATGTTGGGTAAAGCTCAGTACACTACTGGTCTTGCGTGTGTGTGTGTGTGTGTGTGTGTGTGTGTGTGTGTGTTATCGTTTATTTTATTACTGATCATTGTGAACCAAAAAGTGTTATACTCCACACACACACACACACACACACACACACACACACACACACACACACACACACACACACACACACTGAAAGAGCATAATGTAGCCAAGAAAATATATCCAATAATCACCTCTACACCAGTTTACTTAAATGTAAGAAACGATAAATTACTATTTTTACCAGATGAACTTAATACGGCGACAAAACCTAACCTAATCTAATCTTAGGAATGGTGACTCAATTTAACCCTCTAATACATTTAATTTGAGATTGTGTTTTCTCTCAGGCACATAGTTCTTGTGCCCGTCCAAGAACTTCCTCAACGTATGATGTTATTCCATCCTGGCTGGGAGGAGGGGGAGGGGCTGGGGTGGAGGGGGGAGGGGAGGGAGGGGGAGGGTTGGGAGGGAGGAGGGAGGGAGGGGGGGGCTGGGGTGGAGGAGGAGGGGAGGGGAGGAGGGGGAGGGGGGGTTGGGGGAGGAGTGGGGGGAGGGGGAGGAGGGGGGAGGAGGGGGGAGGGGAGTGGGGAGGGGGTTGGGAGTGGGGGTGGGAGGGTGCTGCCGTGGGAGGAGGGTTGGGGAGGAGGGGAGGGGGGGAGGGTTGGGAGTGGGGAGGGAGGGGGCAGGAGCTGGGGAGGAAGGAGTGAGGGAGGGGGGGGAGGGAGGGAGGGGGTTGGGAGGGAGGAGTGGGAGGGAGGGGGAGGAGGGGGGGAGGGGTTGGGAGTGGGAGGGAGGAGTGGAGGGAGGGGGGGAGGGGGTTGGGGAGGGAGGAGGAGGGAGGGGAGGAGGGTTGGGAGGGGGGAGGAGGAGGAGGGAGGGGGTTGGGAGGGGTGGGGGAGGAGGGAGGGCAGAGGGGGGGAGGAGCAGGAGGAGGGGAGGGGGAAGGAGGAGGGGGGTTGGGGAGGGAGGGAGTGAGGGAGGGGGCAGGGGAGGGTGGGAGGGGGGTTGGGGAGGGAGGAGGAGGGAGGGGGGAAGGGGGAGGGGTTGGGGAGTGGAGGAGGTGAGGAGGAGGGGAGGGGAGGGAGGGGGGGGGGGCTGGGGAGGGAGGAGTGAGGGGAGGGGAGGAGGGGGGTTGGGAGGGAGGGAGGAGGGGAGGGGGGGCAGGAGGGGGGGAGGGGGGGCGGGAGGAGGGAGGGGGGAGGGGGGAGGAGGGGGGGGTTGGGAGGGAGGAGTGAGGGGAGGGGGGGGAGGGGGGGGTTGGGAGGGAGGGAGGAGGGGAGGGGGGGGAGGGAGGGGGGGGAGGGGGGTTGGGAGGAGGGAGTGAGGGGAGGGGCAGGAGGGGGGAGGTGGGAGGGAGGAGGAGGGAGGGGAGGAGGGAGGGTTGGGAGGGAGGGAGTGAGGGAGGGGCAGGAGGGGGGGGGTGGGGAGTGGAGGAGTGAGGGGAGGGGAGGAGGGGGGGTTGGGGAGTGGAGGAGTGAGGAGGGGCAGGAGGGGGGTTAAGTGGAGGAGTGAGTGAGGAGGGGGATGAGGGGAGAGGGGGGTTGGGAGTGGAGGAGTGAGGGAGTGGGCAGGAGGGGGGACTATGGCTTTTTAGTGTTTATATAGCTTAAATTATTCATTATGTTCTTATTTCCCTTCTGACCAGTTTATGAGAATTTCTTGGTCGTAAAACCTTTTTTTTATGTACTTTGAAATGGCGGGCGGAGGTAGGAATCTGTAATTATTATTTTTATTATTTTAGTATTATTATGATTGATGTTATTATTATCAAAGTTAACGCAACATCACTTCTATATTATACGTATTAAATTTACTATTAAGGTTCAGGCTACAGCTATTAAGAGTTCGCATGATTTTTAGATTTGTGTTTCCTTGTGTGTAATTTTGACGTTAGTTGTGCTTGTTAAAACGTTGATACTCCTCGTGGTATTACACACACACACACACACACACACACACACACACACACACACACACACGACATTTCTAACGTCTTTTGTACTTATTTGGGATATGTTGCCTCATTAGATGTCTTGGCATTACTTCAGCTTGTGTTGGTTCATTGAAAACATCCATTCATGTTTTTTAATTAAGTGCTTGATCGAGTATACCTTTAATAACGTTATTCATGTACTCGTGTGTTATAAAGGAAGTTTTACGGCCGAGGTCCATAACTTCATCCAATTTCAGTACTGATATTAGATGGGCTAAGTGGCAAAACTGCGTGTTATTTGTGTAATGTAATTGTCTTAATCTTGGTCGGCACAGAGACTCAATTAGGCTTACGTTTACTCTCTCTCTCTCTCTCTCTCTCTCTCTCTCTCTCTCTCTCTCTCTCTCATACAATCATCAACTACACTAACGCTCATAATCAGACTCTCTCATACACTCACATTAGCCTTGACAGTACAGCACAACTACCCTTAACCTTGGGCACACACACACACACACACACACACACACACACACACACACACACACACACACACAGGGTGGTAGAGTCAGATTTGCCAAGAAAAGTTCTCACTCGTTATTCAGCCCTGTACACCCCTCTTACACCTCTACACCTCCGTCTTAAACCTCTACACCCCCGTCTAACACCCTACACCCTGTCTAAGACCTCTACACCCCCGTTTTTCACCCCTACACCCCGTCTAACACCTCTACACCTCGTCTAAAATCTCTACACACACATCGTCTAACATCTCTAGAACCCCATCTTACACCTCTACACCCTCGTCTTACACCTCTACACCCCGTTAAACCTCAAGACTAATGTCCCTCTATGGTCCAAATCCCCCTCTCCCACCCTCCCCCATTCTTTCTACATTCCAAGCTCCAATCGTAGCACTTCAGCCTATCCATCTACACCATGAATCTTCCCTCCTTCCACCTCCCCCTCCCATCCCTCTCTCTCCCACGTATACCACCAACATCGTCTCTCCATCTCTCGTCCTCTCCCCAGCACCCCGGGTTAGTATATAAATACATTGTTTACACCATTACCCCTAGCCAGTTCATCTTCAAGTTATCCTCTTCGTGTACTTTGGCTGGAGTTTTAGTCAATTTTTTTGTACCTTAAGGAAATGAATGACAGAGTGAAAGGTGGATGTCGTTTTAGTAAGGTTGTTTAAGAACGAGGAGGTGAGAATAGGGAGGGGGAATGGGGGGAGGGGGGGAATTGGGACGATGCCAGAATAAATGGAATTCTCACTTTACGTTTGGTTTATTATTTGTCATAAAACGTAAGTAAATCTTTGGTTGCATTTTGCTGGCACCTAATTCTACCCTGAAGAGGTTTCAACACCGCAGAGAATTACACACACACACACACACACACACACACACACACACACACACACACACACACACACACACACACACACACACACACACACACACACACACACACTGCTGCGTCACCTTGTGTATACTCCTTCCCCCACCATCTTTCATACACTAAGCAGGTTTATCAACTTTCACATTTTTCCCCCTTCAATTTTTCCCTCTACTCTCCCTTTCTCTCCCCTCATACGTATCGCTTCCTCCCCTCTTCGCTGCTCAACATTAGCCAGCCTTGTTGCCCCTCTCATTATCGTCTCAGCCTCCCACACTGTTCTGTACCTCAGGTTTACTGGCGTCTTCTGGCAAGTAGACGACAAGGCTCGGCCGGCCCACGCGGTGTTGTGGTGTACCAAGATTTATCTATCCCCCACTACTGTACGGAGTGTATACTGTAAACCATGTATACTGTAAACCATGTATACTGTAAACCCTGTATACTGTAAACCATGTATACTGTAAACCATGTATACTGTAAACCATGTATATATTTCGGTGATGGGGAGGACCAAACACGCAGAGATAGAGCGAAGTTGTTCTTTTGTGTAAACTGATATCAAACCGTATACAGAGGCACTTGTTCCTGCGTGAATACTGAGAGATTATCACAGGCAGGAAGGAAAAACGGGGGAGAGAGAGAGAGATGAATGGACTACGAAGTTATTATTAATTTTATATTCTCATTTTTCTACAATGTATATACTGTATTTAAAGTAGAAAGGCTCTCATGAACAGTAATTACCTTTTAACTGCACATGCCGGCCATTACTTCCAGCACACTAACAAGAACCCTATTAATATACATTGTGCCTTCAGGGTGATGGTGAGGGCAACACAGTTAAGGTTAGGGGTATGCCAGGTGTTAAGGGTGTGTAATGGGTTTAAATGGTTCAGGGAGGATTAAGGGTTTATAATAGGCTCTGAGTTTTTGGGCTTTGGTAAATTGGTTTAACGGGTTTAAGTATTTGTATAGGATGTAAAGTGTACAATGGGTTAATGGTTTACAACTAATGGATAAGCAATAGTTTTTTCTTTAGCTCAGGTACATAATTGTTGTTATTCTCCTCTGAACACCCCGATCGATCGTCTGTGCAGTAAACAATGGTTATCGCGTTTATATAGTCACTTTTCATTTACTTCATGTATCTGTCAAAGTTCGGATTTAGATAGATAGATAGATAGATAGATAGATAGATAGATAGATAGATAGACAGACAGACAGAGAGAGAGAGAGAGAGAGAGAGAGAGAGAGAGAGAGAGAGAGAGAGAGAGATAACATTTATATAAAAAAATAATAATAAAAATAGTCTATATAAGAAGCTTCACTTTATGCAAATGAAGGATTATAAACTTCATTTACATCAAGCGAATGAATGAGAGCAAAACCAACTATAATATCTCCCCAAACACTATAATTAACAAGACAAAATCATTCATAATCTAAAGTAAATTCGAAATGCAAAGGAAAACAAAAGTAATATTTTTTTTTTTTCGTCTCGGGAGAAATTTACATAAACACATTTTTGTGCTCAATGTATTCACAGGAGTAATGTATTCAGGCTCGTTTGTATTTTTTTTCCATATGTGGACGAAACAGTAAAGAAAGGGGAGGGGGGGAGGTGGGTAAGTTTTTTGTTTTCATATGATGGTCTAGTTTGTTTCTAAATGGTGGGGAGGGGGGAGGGGGGTTGTTGTATCTCCTGTGGTTAAAAACTCTGATGTATGTATGTCTCTCTCTCTCTCTCTCTCTCTCTCTCTCTCTCTCTCTCTCTCTCTCTCAGATTTCCAGCTATCTCTTTCTCTTTGTCAACTCTTTCTCTATTCCTCTCTCCTTCTACATACAGATAAAACCTCACAAACATCTTGCCTCTTTATACGTTCTGCCTGTGGCTTGGGTCAGGAAATCCGCCCTATACTATAACTGTTTGAATCTCTGGTATTTTTCATTATGGTCTTATTTGCTCTCTGTCTCTTTTACGAGTTTCGCTTTTTCGTCCCCGCCAATTTTCATCCGGTGTAAAACAATAGTTCACATACTTTAGGTTTTTTTTTGTTTTTGTTGTCAAGTGTCGCGTTTGTTTTGTGCCATAAAAGCTGTGATGCCGAAACTAGAGGTGTTGGTCAAAGGAGGTGGTGAGGTAGTGCTATGGTGAGGCTGCTTCTTCTTCTTGATTGTGTTTTGTGATGCGTTTATTGTTAGTATTTTGTGATGTTTTTTTTGTATTGTGTGATGTGTTTGTTATTGTTAGTACTTGATGAGTTTGTCTTTAGTATTATTATTTGTTCAGTGTCGTATTTTGTTTGTAAATTACAATGTTTTTTTTGTGTGTTTATTTTTGTCTTGTTTGATCTTTGTTATTAGTTAATATAATTTTCTATGCTGATAATTTTCTTATTATCTGTATGGATAAGCGTGTCACCTCATAGCCATTATCACCTGATTTCATTTTCACCTGACTTCATTATCACCTGACTTCATTATCACCTGACTTCATTATCACCCGACTTCACCTGTCTCAAACATGATCGGTTCCGTCACCAACATATAGTGACTTATTTACCACGACGAAAATATATTTGTCTTATTCATTAATTTTGATTTCTTTAGAATGTGGTTAGTGGTCTATTGTGGATAGATATTCAATAGGCGTAAAATGGAAAAGCGTATCTACTTGTGTTAACGTCAGTAAGGCTAGGTTATGCTGTGTTGGATGCAGTGAGGTTAGGTTAACTTAGAGTTGGTTCGGTCGAGTTAAGTTAGGATACGCTAGGTTTGCTTAGATTAGATTAGATAAAGTTGGGTTAGGTTAGATAATATTACGGTAGATTAGATCACGCTAAGTTAGGTTAGATTGTTAGATTAGGTTAGGTTAGGTTAGGTTACAGATACTTGATACACTCTCAATTGTAAGGAATATCACCATCGACACTGACCAAGAAAATCACGAAAATCACAACAAAGTTATTGGTCAATTGATTGGTGGAGTCAGCGGCGCTACAGAGGTCTATATTTCGTTATCGGGTATTAGTGTCAATAGCCATTGGCCCCAAGAACACCTCAAACATGACTATAATGTCGTTAGTTTCAGCCCCGAGTGAGAGAGGGGTAGGAAGGTGATCTTGGTGTGACTATACTGTAACATCGACCATCTGCTGATTCTTGATAACCACATTAGTGTTGATCTGCTGAATATTATAAAGTTACAAAAACCATCAATCCAAGAATATGCTATGTATTTCCTCTAAGTTTTTCGTAAACGTCTGTCGAAATGCATAGAAAATTTACAGCAAAAATAAACAATATATATATTTGTAGGCAAGGTGTAATATTAAACAATGGAAGTGACACCTCGACTCAGTTAGTACCTTGATGTATCGCGTTAACTGTACTGTACAAAACACAGGAGTAATGCAATATCCGAGAAGTCTGGTGAACACACAATGATATAATCGAAATCTTCAATTAAATATCATCATGCTTTTATATATGTTTTTCTCACCTAACGTATCACCTAAACATCAACGTTTAATAAAAAAAAAGTGAAGGTTATTGATCTCCTCCTCAAAGACAGAGAGAAGTCAAAGAAAAAATCCAACATCATCTCTGTGGATCATAAAGCACAATTATAGAATAGACAGATGGATAACTTTTTGCCTTCGAGTGTCTCAATCAACTCAAAACCAATCACAGTTAAACATTCTAATACGTTTTTATCGTACCCAAATTTTATATTATTCTTTTTTTATTCAATTAAATCCTTTTCCCGGAATGCGGAGGCCGAGTGGATACAATACTCGCTTACCGTTCGGGGGCCATTGGTTTGTGCCAAGAAGCTTCCTACCTTCACCCAGCTATATATGTATAGCTTATGTTACAGCTGTGGAGTACAGTACTGTCTGTTACTGTTCCGAAGGCCTAGTATACAATGTGCTGTATCCGCATTGTCCCTCAGTCACTGTTTTAGTTTTATCTATTACCAATTTTTCAATCTTGGATACTTTATTGCATTTAACGTGAATTAGATACCACGTCTTTTAACCACCGCGAGTTGTTATTCTTTTTCTACCATAATGTTTGGTAAGGTACTTCATGCCAATACTTGGTGGCGCGGGTAGCTCACCAACTCCTCCTCCTCCAAGGTAGGAGTTTTATTACGATCCTACTTTATCCTCACCAACAATATTTGGGATAAATTGAGCTATATACATGTCAATATTATAACAATGGATTATGATAAGAGGGATACAAGACCATTTGCCCACACTGCGTTATTTTATGTAGGTTTATATCATGAACAAGTACCAACTTTTATGTAAGATGTTTTTTTTTCAACAATAAAATTTCCCTGTTCTCTCTCTCGAAAACAAAAACAAAAAAACCTTCGACAACTATTACGGAAATGTTCAAGAAGAAATATGATTAATGACATCTCGTTATCATCTTTTACAGCTAAACACTACACATTTATCGGCTGCCGTCTGTAGCCCTGCTGTATAGAAGCGTCCTACACACTTCACACACCGCTACTGCCTCTGTAATGTATAGTGCCTCTCCCTTCCTTCTCCCCTATTTTTCACGTCCATTGTAATATTGATGGTTGACGGGGAACTTTCACATCCAAAAATATGACTGGTATTAGGGAATCTTTGTGTGGGAGATTCACATTGTGTGGGGATATTACAAACGTTCTCTTATTCTGGGGAAAAAAATCTGATCCCCATGTGGTGTTGTCAATTCACATATTCTTACATATAATTTCTAAGAGTCATATGCATTTTCGACGAGAATGTCATCAATAGACAGATGACCGTGACATCAATATACACCAAAACCTTTGAGTCCTGTAGGGTTAAATCATCGTCATCAAAGAGTTAAATCATCGTCATCAAAGGGTTAAATCATCGTCATCAAAGAGTTAAATCATCGTCATCAAAGGGTTAAATCATCGTCATCAAAGAGTTAAATCATCGTCCTCAAAGGGTTAAATCATCATCCTCAAAGGATTTAATCATCGTCCTCAAAGGGTTAAATCATCATCCTCAAAGGTTTATTTCATCGTCCTCAAAGGGTTAAATCATCGTCCTCAAAGGGCTAAGCCATCGTCCTCAAAAGGTTAAATCATAATCGTCAAAGTTATAAACAACCATAGTCACAAGGTTAAACCATCGTCATTTAAGTATTAAACCATCATAGTTAAAGGGTTAAACCATAGTCATCAAAGGGTTAAAACATCGACATCAAAGGGTTAAACCATCGTCCTCAAAGGGTTAAACCACCGTCATCAAAGGGTTAAACATCTTCTTCAAAGTGTTAAATCATCGTCATCAAATGGTTAAAACATCGCCGTCAAAGGGTTAAAACATCGTCATCAAAGGGTTAAACCATCGTCATCAGAGGGTTAAACCACCGTCATCAAAGGGTTAAACCACCGTCATCAAAGGGATAAACCATCGTCATCAGAGGGTTAAAACATAGTCCTCAAAGGGTTAAGCATGAAATACCCACGTCTACAGAAGCTGCCACACCACTCGAATATTATATTGTTCCTGCCAGCTAAACATACAGACACACTATTATGGTGAATTATTGGCTGAGAACACCACTACAGTAATGAGATGCCGGTCATAGTGAAGTGGTGGGTTAGGCTAGGTTAGTGATGGGATGGGATGGGTTAGGTTAAGTTAGGTTAGGTTAGTGAAATGGTGGTGATGAGCTAGGTTCGGTACAGAAGTGAGAAGACCAGAATGATGACCACTTGGTGAAATGTATATTATCTGCTGTTGGTGACACAGAGATAATACCTACTTCGATTTCCCTTAACCTGGTCAGATAACATGGTACTTCTGAGTTGCTGTTTGATGTTGTTTACCGAACTGATCACCCATTCTGTTCCAAGAAGTGTCCGGCGAGTGTATTCAATCCCTCACAAGGTCCATATGCTTATAATTACTCTTTGGTGTTTATCTAATTCCTCAAATACCGCGTTCATAGTCGTTGGTTGGCGTTCAGTAATTATTCACAGAGGAAATTGGGTTCATAGAAGATGTTTGACGTTTAGTTGACGCACTGAAGGGAACCCGGACGTTTGTTGTTAATAGCAAGCTGTGAGGGTTATGTACACGTGTGCCAGACAGCTCCAGGGAAGGGGGGAGGGCCACTGGTCTGTTACAGGGGGCTGGCTCCTAGGTAAACCAGTCGTAGTTTTGGTTCTTACCTGTGAGTAATTATTTAATTAATGTAATATTTAAATGCGGACGAATTAATAATAATAATAATAATAATAATAATAATAATAATAACAATAACAATAATAATAATAATAATAATAATAATAATAATAATAATAATAATAATAATAATAATAATAATAATAATAATAAAAGAAAAAAAATATTACAAGGTATCAGATACCTGTAATTACAGACTTAAACCTCACCTGAAAGAATAATTCAGTGGAGGAAGCGTTCACCTGTATTACACAAACATACCTGAAAAGAAAGAAAAACGCATTACAATCTTTATACATACACACATACAAAGATACTCTCTCTAAGTGTATTCATCTGTATATTTATTTGTCTAATTATCTATCTACCCACTATGCATATCTCTATTTCTTTGGGTAGTTAACATGTAAACACTCTTAGCCTCTGAGGGGGAGTAGGAGCCTTCTACCTGTGTTAAGATGCAAGAGGCACGACCAGGAATTAGCATACAATAGAGTCAGAGGTTCGGGCGACAGAGTTACGGCTGAGGAGGAAGGGGACGGGGAAGACGGGGAGGGGGAAAGGGAAAGGCAGGAGGTGAAAAGGAGGGGGAAGAGAAAGAGCGAGAAGGAAAATGGGGAAAGAGGTGAAGAAGAGGGGAAAGTCTTCTGAGAGCACAACAATAGTTTTGATTTTTGTGAATTGTGAATACCGGAGGAAGCTGTGCACCGGGGTTTAAGGAAATATTTGAAATAGATGATGCAGAATCAGAGAGAGAGAGAGAGAGAGAGAGAGAGAGAGAGAGAGAGAGAGAGAGAGAGAGAGAGAGAGAGAGAGAGAGAGAGAGAGAGAGAGAGAGAGAGAGAGAGAGAGAGAGAGAGAGAATGTGTGTGTGTGTGTGTGTATGTGTGGATATACGTATGTGGCATAATATTTCCTGTAAATATCAACAATGTTTTTCTTGGAAAGTCAACATAATCAACGCGTCCAGCAACACAACATTAACCACGAGACGGTACACCGGAACACACTTGTAATACTACTGAATAAGGATAAAGACAATGAATTGATGAAATTAAATCATAAAGTCATTGAAAAATAATTTCTTGGTCAGCAAATTTCGGTTCTTAATAAATAATAGAATTAATCAAATGAAATCACGTCTCTCTCTTTATTAAGCTATTATTATTATATATGTTTATCTTGTTTGTGTATCACCAATAACTACATCTTCTCACATTCCCCTTCTCTTATCTGTTTCCCCTTCCTTGTCTTCCCTCTCTTTATCCTTCATGTTGTGTGTGTTTTTTATAAGAAGATACAAAGGGGAAATGCAGAAGAAAACAAGACTTTCAGAGTAACTTCCTGACACTGTTAGGAATCGGTCACACCTTCTCTTGTTCCTTGTAAAAAAAAGGGAATATTAATTACCGTTGTAGTAAAGGGAATCAAGATAAGACGATGAAGTTGTATGTTCAGATTACAGCGAGGCATTGACGGCGGCAGTAGAGTACCAAGTGGAGTGTTCAGTTACAGAGAAGTATGATAATTAAGGTCTGAATATCATTAGGATTTTTATTATTCGGTTGGTAGAGTAAGAAATGGTAAACAGACTGGAGTAGAAAGTATTGAGGGAGGATGATTGTGAGAGAGAAAGTAATGAGGGAGGATGATTGAGAGAGAGAAAGTTATGAGGGAGGATGATTGTGAGAGAGAAAGTTATGAGGGAGGATGATTGTGAGAGAGAAAGTTATGAGGGAGGATGATTGTGAAAAAGAAAGTTATGAGGGAGGATGATTGTGAGAAAGTTATGAGGGAGAATAATTGTGACAGAAAGTAATGGAGGAGGATGATTGTGAGAGCTTGTATCATTTATAAGGTGAACAGCTATAGCCTGGATATTATTAAGAAAGGAAAAGGATTAATTTTGTGATGTCTTTTCTTAATTAAGGATCAGTATTACAGGTAAGGACTGAGAAGGCTCTTGTGTGAAGGTGTGAAGGCAAGAGGAAGAAAAAGGAATCAAAGAAAACGCCAAACTTATATGTAAACTTCACTGAAGGAATTCGAATCAGTGCTTGTAAGTGGTGCGCTGTGTTATGTACGGCAGTCGATTACTCTGGGAGATGAGGTCAGAAGAATATTATCGTAAAAAAGTAATAGCAAAAATTGTCTTACCTGAGAACCTGGTTAGCTCTTGTGTTTCTGTGGAATTTAGTGGTTATAAAGTTTTGAGTTTCTTTTGTGTGTGAACTGGAAGCCCTGGCCAGAGTAACGTACAGGCTGTCAGTGGGAAAGTTAGTGAGTGGAGCAGCAACACGTCGAGTCCAAACAGGGTACTACATGAAGTTTTCCAATCAGCATTAAGTCCCCCCCCTCCCCCCCTCCCCCCCCCTTTTTTTTTGGTTAAAGATTCATCATGTTAGAACCCGGATATAGTATTAGCACTACTTAGTTAACACTCTCAACCCAGCTATAATGAGTATAACATAAGAGGGTGAGTGACACAGATACGCTCTCGTTCCGGCCATAAAACATCTTCAGGTTAAGTGTAAAGGTACCATCAGTTAAGAGACGGACAAGATTACCAGAGAATGTGTGGACTATACACTTGATCAACAGGGAAGGTTCTGAATGCGGGGGGGGGAGGGGGTCACTTAAACACGAGTTAGTACCTTCGTTAAAATAGAGTGAAAGATGATTGATTATAAAGGAGAGAATGACAGAAATAGAGAGGATGGAGATAACAGAGAAGATGAAGGAAACAGAGAGAATGAAACATAAAAAGATGATAGAAATAGGGGATGGCTGAAACAGAATATGCCTCAAACAGAGATGACTGAAAAACAAAACAAAAATAGGTAGATACAAGAAAACAAATTATCTTTATATCATATTTATCTATATTCACCTATTCTTTCCCTATTCCATATATTTCTAATTTTCCTTTTCTTTGTACTGTTATATTGTCTTTAACTCTTTCTCTATCTTAATTTCCATCACTTCAACCTCTTTTTCTCATTCGCTTCCCCTTGACAACTTATCCTGTTCGTCTGTTAACCTTCTCCCCTTATTGTCACTCGTTTTCTCATTTTAATACCAGTTTCCACTTCCTGTTTCATCCTGATGGCACTATTTCCTTATTCTTATTCTTTCCCCCTTCTATTCCTTGGTTAATTCTCCTCGCTGTGTACCGTCTTCCCTTCGTTATAATTATTCCTTATCATATACTTCTTTTCTTCTCTTTGCCATGTCCCAATCTTTCACCTCATTGCATCCCTTCCTGTCTTCCTTCCTTTATCTAATTTTGCTTCCTCCCTCTTTCATTATATATCTTTTTTCTTCTTCTTTGCTATATCCTTTCTTTTGGTGGTTCTTCGTCTTCCCCTTTTCGTCATTACTTTATCAGTCCTTCCATCTTTATGCTTCTTCCTTCTCCTTGTTACCTGCCCTCTGTTTTCTTCTTCGTTACTCTCTTTATAGCCTCTTCATCTTCTCTCCTCTTCCTTCTTCTTCTTTCTCTTCTTTCGCCTCTTGTTGCACAGTTTCCTTTCCCATCCTTGTAAATTCTTCCTTTCCTTGTTATCTTTGCTATTCACTTCCTTTCGCACTCTTTTCCTTTATTATTCCCCCTTTCCCTTCATTCCCCTTCTTTTACTTCATTACTCCCCTTCTTTCATGTCATTATGCCCCTTCTTTCCCTTCATGATGTTCCGTGTTTCCTCTTCTCACGTCATTCCTTTTCTATCATTATACTTCTTTCTATCGTTAAATCCCTTTCTACCCTTTCTACAGCATTTCCTTATCTTCCTTTCATTATATTCCTTTTTCCTCTTCTTTAACAGTTTTTTCTTTTTCTGTCTTCATACTGTTGCTTCCTATCTTCTCTCTCTCTCTCTCCCTCTCAGCTCCCTCCCTCCTCGGCTCTTTCTGCCTCTCAGCTCCTTCCCTTCCTCTCAGCTCCTTCCCTCCCTCTCAACTCCCTCCCATTTCTCACATTTCGTCTATCACAGCGCTTTAAGCACCCTCTGTCACCTCCTTCCGTCTCTCCCCTTTTCTCCTCTCTCTCTCTCTCCCCTCTGTTATCAACTTCATCCTACTTCAACCCTTCCCTCTTTCCTCTCCTCTCCCTTCCCCCTCGTTCCCTCCCTACCTCTCTCTCCCATCTGTTGCCTGATTCCTCCTACGTTAATTCTTTTCGTTCCCTCTCTTCTTCTCTCCCTCCCTTCCTTCTCTTACAAACCATTTTTCTTATTCTCTTTCCACCCCTCCTTCATTCCCTCGTCTTTTTTTTAATCAGTTTTCTCTTTTTTCATCTCCCCTATTTTATCCACTTTCCCGTCCTTCCGCTCTCATTTCCTCCTTTCTTTTACCAAATTAATTCTCATTTTATCTTTCTATTTCTTATCATCTCTCTCTGTCTCCCTCTCCCTCCTTCCTTCCTCCTCTACTAACTTCCTCCCATTTTATCCCCTCCTTTCTTTCCCCACTCCACCCTCTCTTTCCCTCTTACCCTCCCCACTCCCCAACACGGACGAGTGCCTGTTTCCATTCGCTATTACATTTATTTCCGGCCCAGCAGCAGGACCCAGGCTCGGAAGGGTAAATGGACAGTGGCGGAAGCGATGCATTAGGCAAGGTCCACTGTCTCTCATCTGGCACTTCATCTCCCGCTCATCCCTCCAAACCTCCTCTACCTCCTACACTACTCCATCCCCCCTCTCCCCTCTCTCCCCTCTTCTGTATGGTAGGCGATGCAAAGTTGGAGTAACAAAATGCATGGATATCGATATAGTGGAGAGAGAGAGAGAGAGAGAGAGAGAGAGAGAGAGAGAGAGAGAGAGAGAGAGAGAGAGAGAGAGACAACCAGAAACAGACCACAGCTAAAGTGATCCATCAATGCTCGGGTGCTTACAAGACATCGACTCCATGGTTATAGATACATTAAATATAGCCATAGAAGGACCTATAGGGTATATATATATATATCAGTATATTCTGGGACTTAGAATATAATATAGGTGTAGTATATGAGGTATCTTCATATTAGACCGAGATTATGGCTTGAAGTTTATACACTATATATTTTGGTGTTATTTAAAGAGGTAAATATTTTTTCTGGATTTTGCATGTATCAGTTATCTGTATAATTAATAAAATCATAGATCTGATGAATATACGAGTCTTCTTTCTTTAAGGTTGACGTATATACCAAATGGCCATTTATTGAGTAATTTTTGTGAAAGTTAAATCATTACTCTATGTACTTTTTGAGTCTTTCCAATAAAGGTCAAAGTAAATGTATCCTATTGTGACCTTGACCTTTGTATGACACTACCAAGGTCACGGAAGACACAGCCACTGTTGCCATGTTGACATTATTTTACCTGTTTGGCTGAACTGCTGTTTCTGAATAAATGATTGAACTACGATATATTGATTCGGACAGTCGTAAACGTTACAGTGGTGTTGTTACGTGTGTAGCGGCCTATTGTAGACGGTGTTGACGGTCGTGTGATCGTTATAGAGGTATGTTTAGTGGATAAGATAATTTTAACCAAGGATATTGTTTATTGAATGAGTCTCTCTCTCTCTCTTTATATATTTGCTCGCATTTATATGGTGGTCTTCAGTATAAAGGTAAAATTCTTTCTTTAGACACTCTTAAGGTGTTGGGTTGTCATTCGATGTCTTTACGCAATACTAAAAATAAATCCACGTAACGCTTCTCCTGAGTAATAAGTCGGATTGCCTAACGATCAAAGTTTTGCCCACTGACACACCCATTACATCTGTGCTGTTCTAACCTGTCCTTTATGCAGTATAATTCATGGGGTGAAAAAATTCGGTCTTTCGATTCAAAACCAGTTGTGAGGCAGCTCTCATAAACATTATTCACTCAAGTTATAAGGCAACACATGTCCTACTACCCCACATGACACACACACACACACACACACACACACACACACACACACACACACACACATATCATCAACACATTCATTAAAACAATAACAGACCCATAACACAGAAACATTATCTAACAATGGTTGACACAGGTTAAATCGCATTCATAGCTCTTAAGCCATACGTATCGACTCTCCATAAATATCAACTTTCACGAAAGTTAAAAAAAACTTTCTTCATGACCAAAATATACCATATCTATCATGTTTTATTGTATCGAGTCACCTACCCTTAAAATATGGTCTGTGTGTGTGTGTGTGTGTGTGTGTGTGTGTGTGTGTGTGTGTGTGTGTGTGTGTGTGTGTGTGTGTGTGTAATAATAATAATAATAATAATAATAATTAACGGTTTATTGAAAAAGTTCTGCAGCCCGAAGGCTGAAAATATACATTGGACATAAATGACTTATTACATACATTGGTAGTTTAACAAAAGCCTTCATTAGAGAAAGGTGAAGGAACATACAGTGAACATACAGATTAATGTAGGTGTTGAACAGCAAACACGTAGTGTAGTAACTCCTCCCAGATGGTGTTAGGAGGGACCTCACGTGGTGTATGTAGTTCCCTCACAGATGGTGTTATGAGGGGCCTCACGTGGTGTAGTAATTCCCTCACAGATGGTGTTATGAGGGGCCTCACGTGGTGTAGTAATTCCCTCACAGATGGTGTTATGGGGGCCTCACGTGGTGTAGTAGTTCCCTCACAGATGGTGTTATGAGGGGCCTCACGTGGTGTAGTAATTCCCTCACAGATGGTGTTATGCGGGGCCTCACGTGGTGTAGTAATTCCCTCACAGATGGTGTTGTGCGGGGCCTCACGTGGTGTAGTAATTCCCTCACAGATGGTGTTATATGAGTGAGGTGTGGTCCCAGGCCTTCCTATCGTAGACGGATTAACACATCGCTGGCTTGTTGGGTCTCACGGGCCATTATCACTGGGTACCTGGGACCTCACTGTGTGAAGGTTAACTTGGGTGCGACTGTTACTGTTGAGTTGTTCTCACTGACTTAAGCACTGTTCACCACTGTTCACCTCTGTTTAACACTGGTTCCATTCCTTTCCTAAATGAAATAGTAACTTCTGGCGTGAACTTGTTGATATTCCGGTGGGGAGGAGGGTTCAGGGGAGGGAGTTGGTATGGGCCAACTTAACAGTTGACCTGGCTGCTCCGAGAGGAGCGCCAGGTACGTCTTGACCCTTCGGTGGTCAAATGAGTGTGTGTGTGTGTGTGTGTGTGTGTGTGTGTGTGTGTGTGTGTGTGTGTGTGTGTGTGTGTGTGTGTGTGCAGGTGGATGGGAAGGGAAGGTAGGCGAGTGGGTTGATACAAACTAATAATTTCCAGCCAGGAAGACGAATTTGGGTGAAAATTGATGTCTTGGCTGCAGGGCGATCACCGGGGATAAGTTTCCAGAAGGCTGCCCAAAGTTCAAGGTCATAACACACATTGTCCAAGATTCTTACTTCTGATCCTCTTACTCCCAAAAGCTACTCAAATGGTAACTATTGAGCTTGTCATGGGAGACGATTGTTAACTCTGGCAACGGTGATACATCGACCAAATTTACCTCTTATGGTCAGAGAAATGTGGAGGAGCTTGATTCTTGACTTACCGTCGCCGAGTCCAATGAGAATAACTTTCTTTTTCTTTGCCCATTAAAGCCCAGTACAAATTGTGGTAGTAATGGTGGTGTTGGGGGTGAGGGTAATGATGGTATTGATTGTGGTAGTGGTGGTGTTGAGGGTGATGAGGGTGGTATTAGTGGTGGTGGTACCGAGGATGATGGTGGGGATGATGTGATGGTAGTGGTACTTAGGTCCGCCCCTCGATGAGGATGATGGTGTAGGGGCGGTGGTAATGGCGGTCTTGAGTCAGGCCAGCAGGAAGCTCGGCGCTACACAGCATCACGTCACACTTCCCCAGACGTCAAGTAGAACGCTTAAGTTACTGTTATGTGAGTAAGAATGATATAGTGAACGTTGCTACTGTGACTATGAGCAAACTAGTAGGTGCTAATAGAGAAAAAGTGAACAGATTATAAATTAAATGATTCTGATACACTTGAGGCTCGTTCGTTCATTCACTTACAATGAATAGCGATGTTCGATTCTCCAAAATTACGCATTAGAGTTATTCCATACTAGCTAGGAGTCGAAATTTCATCGCCTTCTATAACCAGTGTATGTAAAAGCTGAAATTCCACATCATTTGTCAGATATGTTATATATTTCACGATCTATAACATTCACCTTTTCACACACATACATAAAGTTGACAAGAAAAATATCCCTAGACACGTGGCAACATCTAGCTGTACAGTTTGTTCCACTCGTGCGCTTACCTTTTAACATTGCCAATCCTCTCTCTGCTGAACTCTGAAGTGTGAATTCGAGACATTCGCTAGTGAGCAGTGGGGAGGGGTGTGTCGAGGTAAGTGCTTGTCTATTGGAGGGTGGTACTGGGGGTCAATAAGGAAAGTGTACAGTATATCAGGTAGGGGATATTACAATACTGAGTGTAATCGTCTAGCAAAAGCGGGCATTTATGAGCAAATGGATTATGGATGTTTGAATCTATATCGTGTAGAAGCAGGGAAGTTTTGTTTAACCTCTCGGCTACTAGATGAAACTTCCTCAGGTGAATAAAATCGTCTAACGGTAGCGAGAAAAAAATAGGTAAGGAAACATCACAGTGAAAGGATTAATTAGCCATCAAAGCAATCAGGAAGTGGGCACCAAATATTTACTGTCATACAAACTTGATGTGAACAAAAATAAATGAGTTGGCAGCTGTCAGGTATAGAATGAGCAAACCAATTACGTGTCCCTAACGGTGAGGTTAAACGAAGGAAAAATAACATTATTATTATTATCATTATTATTATTATTATTATTATTATTATTATTATTATTATTATTATTATTATTATTATTATTATTATTATTATTATTATTATTATTATTATTATTATTATTATTATTATTAGTAGTAGTAGTAGTAGTAGGATATATGCGATTTATGATGCAAAGTGATATACTGTAGCTGTTGCTTAAAGGTGTTAATAGTTTCGATGTTGTGCACTGGACGTGACTCAAGGCAGTCCTGGACGGTTGCTGGAGGGACATTTCGTGACCAGGGTGTGGGAGTTATTAGTCTCAGCTACCCCCTTCACATTATTAAGTGGTGATGATGGTGTAGTGATGATGGTGTGGTGATAATGGTGTAGTGTTAATTGTGTGGTGATAATGATGTGGTGATAATGATGTGGTGATAATGGTGTTTTCTCGTGTTTTCGTTCTGATATAATTTATAATGAAAAGCAGCAGCAGCAGCGTTCACCACCAATCACATAATATGACACAAATTGGATGCCAGGTATTGCCAAGAGTGTGTGTGCAATAACCAAGGCGTTCACTCTTCATATCTCACACTGCAAGACCCTAGTGTGAGTGAGATATGAACTGTTGTCATTTGTTACCAGCAGCAGCTTCAACAAGGTCCAAAGACGTCACCGGAAGAGAAGCACAACATACACAAGGTAACACAAGAAGCTAAACACACAGCCAGTCAATACTCTCCACGTAAGTAACACTCGTAACACAAAACTAACAAACACTAAAGTAACGCAAGATGCTATTCAATGTAGTATAAGTAACACATGAAACTACCCACTTTATAGTTAAGAACACAAGAATCAACATACTGTACAACACCAGACTAACTCAGTTAAGTAGGACAAGAAGCAACACACAACTCTGTACCACAAGAAGCAACACACAACTCTGTCACACAAGAAGCAACACACCATAAGAGGAACAAGTAAAACAAGAATCAACACCGATCTCCCCAGACCACGAGGAGAAGAGAGCAGTGGTCGGGTGACGCAGGGGAGGCCGCCACCTCTCCCATCCTGATAATGGCCTCGTCCCTGGCATGTTGTCTCGTATCAGGACACTGTCTTTCCCCTCCGCTAGCCTCCTGCATTTCTTCGCCTCACTTCTCCCTCCCTCCATGGCAGAAGTGTCCGTCGCGTGGTAGAGAGGAACCTCGTCACTGCTACACCCCAACAACTCTGGCTGTTAATCTGTGCGAGCCAAAAGGGTCTAGGTACTGGGGGCCACGTGTGCTTGGTGCTATATTTACTGCTGCAGGAAGGTTGGTTTGTGGGAAAGGACCTCGGTATAAAGTAGTTCAGACAGTTTTTCCCTCCCGTAATTACTTCCCATCTGCACGAAAGTTTTGTTCTTAATATTTAAAACTCCTCTGATGGATTAGATGCATGTGGGTGTTCGGCTGAGGTCGTGAAAGTGCATCATCATAAATATCATTGTGTCACTTGCAGGTTGCCAAAACGCTGAGTTTCCCCGAAATGTGTATCGTCTTATCTAGTGATGGTGTAAAGATTTAGGAAACACGGCAGGAAATGTATTGCTTTGGATATTCGTTTATGTAACTACCTTAGTGACAATTGTAGAGAGAGAGAGAGAGAGAGAGAGAGAGAGAGAGAGAGAGAACAATAAATTGATGCAGCAGTGTAGGTCATAAATTATTTACTTAAAAAAATCGGGCAAGGTGCAGATACGTTTAGCTGTACTGTACTTGTGTTGATGGTCAAATATTATCTCACTGTGTCGCTTAAATGTTCCCCAGATGGTAAAGTTGTATGTCCCTAGCTGACTCCTGGTGTGTGACAAACTACTAAAGTAGGTGTAAACATCAGCCCCCGACAAGTATATCTTCATCGCTCCCAGTGTATGTGTGTGTGTGTGTGTGTGTGTGTGTGTGTCTGTGTGTGTTGTGTGTGTGTGTGTGTGTGTGTGTGTGTGTGTGTGTGTGTGTGTGTGTGTGTGTGAGTTTGATCACCACTGGTAACTATCTCCTATCAAGTACTCTTATACCACTAGTTTACCTGTTGGCTACTTGGTCTCGAGGGGAAGGAGGAGGGGAGAGGGGGATTGCTTCATTTATCCCTGGAAGCACAGTTTGGTGACTAAGCTTCCCATGTGACAACCATATCAACTAAACTGTTATTGCTTGCCGTCCACACGTCAGTATATCCGCCCCAGAGTGACTACTGTAATAAAGATCTTGACTGGTTTTACAACAATTCGTATATTTGATAATAACAAGTTAGAAAGTTTAACGCCTTGATTACTAAGACAATTGCTCTTATTTTACTACAATTAAATCTCTGTATGTACTATATATTACACTTACACCTCACCTCTCACTCGAATAAGACAATATATTTGTGTAAAGACTGGAAGCCAAACTCTTACATAATTTACACGTGTGTCTTATGATCATCCTCTCTCATCAAGGTAATCAAGATGGTACAGACCCGAGTGTGTGTTCCCCCCCTCCCCCCTGTCTTTATTAGTTCTCATCCTAGCACTGTGTTGGTGGAAGATAATAAGCGAGAATCATGTGATGTGGATGGTATAAGTGCGAATAGGGTAGAGGTGTAGTGAAGATATATATAAACACTCGTACATCACCAGTGGCCAAGGTTAGGGAGGATACCTAGAGATGCTGGGCTTCAACTGTGATGCATGGGCGGCTCCTGTCAAATTGGATTATCAGGGGGAAGCCGCGTTTAAATTCACAAAACTAATAAACATGAAGAGGAATTCTACCTGTGATTCATTTATGACTTAGTAAAACGTAATACTAAAAGGTAAGTTCCTATATGCGAGATCAATTTAACGATGACATCTATTGAATGAATCCGTGTTTCTTGGGAGTTTCCTTTTGTTGTGTTTACCTATATTAAACCTTTACATCATAAAATAAACCATTTCCTCTGAAACACAAAGATGATAGGAAATGGTTTATATTTTGTCTAGAATGGAGAGGTAAGGCGCCCTTCAGGTTCACCTCATCGCCCAGTTTACTCACCTACACACACACACACACACACACACACACACAAGACACGTGGAGCAAGCAAGTTAGGTAAACAACATTACTTGCTCCTCATCCCTTATATCCTACGACCCTTCTCTTTCTTCTTTTCACATCTTCCTTTACACCCTCCCCTCCACCCCCCAATTTAACGTCATCTTCCTCCTCTCCTTCCTCACTTGTCTTCTCCTCTTGCATTTGTTGGTTCTGGTGTAATGGAGTTAGGTTACAGTGGCTTGGCTGATGGCTGTGTTGAAGGAAATAATTTAGTCGGATTTTTTTTTTGTCGTCATTTTTCATAGATAGTCTTTAATGAGTGTTCGCCGGATAACATATTATTTTAGAGAGAGAGAGAGAGAGAGAATGTGTGTGTTAACAACTAGTTTCGTCCCAAGAATAATACATTCGATTATTTTCTTGCTACACCTGATAATTTTAATAAAAAAATTTTAAGGAACTGAAAAGTCGGAAGAAATCGATTCCATTTGAGTCAATGTTGTTGTAGTGACTTAAGGATATTCAGACAAGGCTATGGTCAGAAAATCCAAGAGAGGGAGGGGGAGTAATTGTGTTAAGACGTGCATGAGTGGTGTGGAGGATGTTGGGAGTGTTTACTTTGTCCTTGGAGGAGTTACGATGGTTAGGTTAGGTTAGGGCCATAGAGGTGCGGTGTGACGACATTTACGTTGGTTAAGAATTATGTCTTCTTACTTTAGGGAACAATATCACGCCAATGTTGATAACAGTGGGTCGTGAAGGTTAAAGTTAGCCAGAATTATTTTATTGTTTTTTACAGATGTGTTGGTGCGTTGAAAGTGGTATGGTTTATTAAAAGAAATAAAACAATGGAATTTCATGATTAACAGAGTGAGATAAACACCAAATAAATGTGAATATTAATGTAGAGTAAATAACAAATTATTGGTAGTGATTTACTGTTAGGGTTGGCGCGAGTGGCAGGTCTTATATAAAGGTAGAAAGAACACGGAGGTAAGTTTATTATTAATTAACAGTAAAAAGCTGTAATATCGGTTTATGGAAGCTTAACTACTTAACAATAAATGGACAAATAATATGTTTTACAGTTAATGTTTTAATATAATTCAAGTGCACAGGATAAAAAACATCTTTAATGCTCTGATATGCTTCTCATCTGTACAGTTACAAAACTATGAAGTGTGACACAAGGAAAATGAAATCATTATGAAGGATTTTTTTTTATATCACAACGAATAATGTTCATCATCTTCTTAAAACTTGTGTAATAATTTAAGTTATGGAGAGGGAAGTAATTATCTAGGTATTAGGTAAGTCAAATCATAGTGTTTTTTTCTTTAGTTTATAAACATAAGGGAGTTTGTAGACGCGTGGTGGAGATTACCAGAAGTTAGATGTATTCACGCTAATACCATTTGAAATAACTTTATACATTAGATCTCTTAAAGGGAAATTAATTTTGACGTTAGGAAAATATTGACTCATATAACTAGTAACTAATTTACACATAGAAAGAAATGAAGTGAATTTGGCCCCCCACAAACCCTCGGATTTATTACCCATGACATCAGTCCACTCGGAAACTAGCTCTGGCACTCCTACTACCTACTACCGTATGGACTTCCCAGTGCCATCAGCCACTTGGGGTCCGAAGCGATCTGGTGGGTGACTTACGGTGCCACCATTTTAACCTGTGGTCAAAAGTGTTTATCCACCAGTGATGCCATTAAAGTGTGTGCGTGAGGTGAACTTCAGGATGGACAAGGAAAGTGGAAAGTATAAAAAAAAATAATAATAAATAAATAACTTATGCAATAGAATGTAGAATGAAGAATAATAGAAAATGATGAATAAAGTAGAAGATAGAATATAGATGTAGAATAATGAAAGCAATAGACGGTAGAATGAACAAAACTTTGGTTACCACTTAATAGCTCTCCCTACTCCCTTTCTCTCCGTTACTCCTTATCTCTCCCTTAGCCATAGTTTTTCTTACCTCCCTATCTTCCTGTCTCTCTCCCCTCCTCCCCCCTTCCTGAGGTAGGCGCCCTTCGCTGGCATAATGGAGAGTAACGAGGGAGGGAGAGGTTAGGGGGTTACAACTCACAAGCCCCACGCTGGACAAATACCAGCTACTGAGATAATCCAATGATCCTAGCCGACGCACACACCCTTCCCATCACACACTTTCCCAGTCTCTTCTTCCCTTTAAAGACATCACTAACCATCCGTCCCTTGTATCCATCTGTCCCATAGCTAACAACACCATCCGTTCCATCTCATTACCATTTCAACATTATCACCCCTTCCATTACCTACAACACCCTTCCTAATGGCACCAACACTGTCCTTTTTTTTTTTAATGCCACTTTCATCCTATCCCAGCAACTCTTACCAAACCCATCCCATCGCCATCACCACCAACACCTTCTCGCTCACCACCACCAACACCACCACAACAACAACTCCTTTTAGCACCACCGAAATATTTCTTATCACTTTTTCACCCACCATCACCATCATCCCTCTCATTGCATCTTCTATTCCATCCCGATACGTTACAGCAATTAAGAAAGAGCTAAAAATATTAAACCAGAATAACCACATCACCAAGGAGTCTCGAGGCGGCCATAGACATTACACACAGACAGAAGGATGTGTAGGCCAATGACCTTTGTATGTGAACTTGACCTTAGCACGGGTGGAGGGGGGGGGGTATGCTAAATATGACCTTAAACGTTCAAACTATTCTTCGTAATTACCAAAGAAACTCAAACAAACTGATCTGACCTCGGGACGATGGTAAATAAGATGAATTCAGTGAAGACGTGCACAATAACCTGGATTTCCTCGTGTTCGCTTCTACAATAAATTATACGTATATGAAGCAGACATATATAAAGGTTTCTCACTTAACCACGTCTTGGAATAGGTCAGTGAGGAGTTTGTATGTGGACGTTTTGAAAAATACGTGAGAGGCGTAACCAATAAACTCTCTGGACAAAAACCAAACAGGATATATGTTGAGACCTTGTTAACACTAATGCCAGAGACAAGAATGAAAAACCCCGTAAGTGCCATAAAACACCTTATTTATTGGTTAAAGAGTTCGATACCCCTTTGAAGAGGCGCTGTGTAATTTATATCCCGTGGGAGCCAGTATGATTGATAACCAATAGGTAGACCATAAGGGGAAGCCATATCTATCCTGTTTCATCCTTTTGTGATACTTGACGCCATACCCACACGACTACCGCTTGAGTGTATAGGTCGCATTGCCAGGGTAAATTACACAGTATACAGTGTCTCGTTAACGTCCCCTAGATCATCACTTATAAGACACACCTCAATGAGTCTCTTCTACCGCGTAACAATGCTCTCATGACACTCTTCGTCCTGCCCGTCATGTTATGGGATGATGTGGGATGGAGGAATGTTTATCTATATCACTTAGCAGGCAGAGAATTCCCTAATGCAATAAAACAAAACGAAACAAAAATATAAAGTGGATTGTAGATCTTCCTTAATTCTAGTCTCTCTCTCTCTCTCTCTCTCTCTCTCTCTCTCTCTCTCTCTCTCTATTATTTCCCTCATAATATCCCAGTTATCAGTCAAGAGGCGAAGACCATTGAAGAGTAATAACAAGAGAATTATAAGCTTTTTTGTACAAGGAACTTAATAAAACAAAATCACACGTAAACTGACATAAAACAACGCTTTAAGAAGAGTTACAATCATACGAAACTCACACAGGAAGGTATTGAGAGTAAAGTACGTATGAAAGACATACCTATGGGTGATGAAGGAAAGGAGAAGGAAACTAGATAAAGGAACAGGTGAAGAAGGAGGAGGAGGAGGAGGAGGAGGAGGAGGAGGAGGAAGAGAAGGTAGGTGTTGAAGTAAATAAAGTAAGTGTGTGTGTGTGGAGCATCACTGCCATACGCCTCGAGGCTGTGCTAATGAAGACTGATGACGAGTGAGGGACACAAAACAACAACAAGGGAAGAAGAGCAGGAGAGGGGAAGAGAAGAGGAGTGGGGAAGGGAGGGAGGGAGAGGATGAAGGAAAAGGGGGGAACAGGAAGAGGAGGGGGAAGAGGAGAGGAGGGAAGGGTGATAGAGAGATCCAGGGTGACGACAATAAACATATACGAATTTACTGATCTTACGCCTGTGTGTACATCCGAGGGCATGAGCACACACACATATACACACACACACACACACACACACACACACACACACACACACACACCAGATGGCTGTAAGTCTTAAATGAAGAATTCAATATTTTCCATCAGTTAGTTAAGTGTTAGAATGTGAGGGGAGAGATAGGGAGGGGAAATGGGGGAGGTGACGAGTAGTGAAGTGGAAGGCAAGAGGAAGGAAGAGAAGAGAGGAGAGGGAAAGGGTGTTAGGGAAGAGGCGAATATCTAAAAAAATAAATACTGTACCAGAATTTTTTTTATAATGAATTAATTTCCTTTTATTCTTTGACTTTAAAATAATGTTCAATACAATATCTTTAATTTTTCACACACACACACACACACACACACACACACACACACACACACACACACACACAAATAAACCTTTAGAAGAGTACTATGAATACATCTATACACATAAAGACATCATAAAGAAATACTAAGGAAGAAAAAATAAAATATAGATAAATATAGAAGAAATTAAGGAAACAGGTGGATAGTAAGAAGAAAACTGAGAAACAAAGAAAGACCAAAGACAAAAAAAGTAAAGGCGGAAAGATACAATCGTCAAAGGAATGAAAATGAAAAACAAGGAAGCGAGAAAAGACCGAAATAAAGAAATAGAGAAGGAAATGCAGAAAATAAGTACAAGGAATAGAAAGATAAACGTAATGAAATAATGCTGTCTGGATAATCAAAACAAACAAGGTTAACATATATATCTCAAATGAGTCGCTTTAAAACACACAATAATCCAATTTCCTATTTATATTACCCAAAGTAAAGGTGTGTAGGTAAGATTATATATGTAATCAAACGAATTACTTTTACCACTGTCATCCCGGATAAGAAGGAAGCCAAAGGCAATTACTGATACGGAGAACACAAGTTAGAAGCAACAAAACAACTTCTTGAACACAAGCTAAATAAATGTTGACTCCGGTAACTCCGGTTAAAATAAATATCGATTAAGTCAAGTAATTTCAGGTAAAGTTAATGCTGAAAGAGACAAATACTTCCAGGTTAAAAATAACGGTTAACTCGGGTAATTCCGGATAACAACGACGAGGGAAAATATTCCCAATACAGAGATCCGCAAATAGTTTAATTGTTATTTTTCATGACCAATAGTAAGAGTGAACGAGTTAGATCTGAATACACTGGAATCAGGACAAACGAGGTAATTCAAGATACTAGAATATTTTAACAAACGCTTCGTGATCGAGGCCAACTCTGAGAGGCATCCACTGTTACGGCGGAGATAAAACAGGATGGAAAAAAAACGAAAAGAAGATATTTTATCCTGTGAGGGATGAAGTGCATTCCCGAGTGGCGGTCTGAGAGCCAGACAGATCTCTGGCAGCGGCCTCGCTGGGGTCACAAACACAGACAAATGACTCGATTTTCTCGCTTGTGATCAGTGACTTATTGCGCTCTTCTTTCATTCTTCCTTTCTCAGAAAGAAAATAAATAAATAAATAAACAAATAAATAAACAAGCAAGTAAGCAAGCAAGCAAACAAACAAACAAACAGACATATATATATATATATATATATATATATATATATATATATATATATATATATATATATATATATATATATATATATATATATATATATATATATATATATATATATATATATATATTGTAAATAACCATTTGAGAAAAAAGGCAATCAAATAGAAATTTCAAATAGACACTAGTGAGGAATACAAAAAAAAAGTATAGTGAAATTTCCACCTGACAACAACAACACCAATATTAAAATGAGAATTCTCCACATCACTGAGCCTGAAATATAAAGACTAAAATAATACCATGTAAGTGTATGAACGAGAATTCTAATCAAGATGATGTTCTACTACATTAAACACACACAGGTCAGACCCAGCGGGCGTGAGTGAATTGTTTTGATCAGTCAAGAAACAACCAAAAATGAGTTGCGAAAACTTTGATAATATTGGTATGAACAGCACTAACAACAACACAAAGATGATAATAATAATAATAATAATAATAATAATAATAATAATAATAATAATAATAATAATAATAATAATAATAATAATAATAATAATAATAATAACAACAATAATAATAATAATAATAATAATAATAATAATAATAATAATAATAATAATAATAATAATAATAATAATAATAATAATAATAATAATAATAATAATAATAATAATAATAATAATAATAATTCATCTCAGTTAAAACTCACGTTGTGCTCTCTCTCTCTCTCTCTCTCTCTCTCTCTCTCTCTCTATAATAGAAAGATTTGAGCTATGAATTCAGTGTCAGTTGGGAGGTGGATCAGTTTTATCAGTTCCAGATCATTTCCATCATTATTCACCGCCCTCCCCTCTCTGTCTCCAGGTGCCGTACTTGAGAAGTGTACTACCTGTAAATAGTTGTTCCTTTAGCGTGTTTGTTTTTCATTCGTTTGTTGGTGTCTCGTCCGGGCGATATCTTGTATTTGACTTAGTACAAGACTTTTAAAAAGAAATTCATGTAATATATAATTTCATAGCCGTAAATGTAGAAAATTTTAGTTTATTATAAATATACGTAGTTTCGTAATGAAATCTATGATCATAAAGCTAAACAAACTGGTATAGTGTGAGAATTTGATCAATATTGATTATCCGTATAAGCCTTAACAGAAATTATAAATACAATAAGAACACAATAACAAGGAAAGATAAGAATAACATAGTCACTAGCGGCAACACATACAGATGATTATTACTACGAGGCACAAACATTAACATCACGGGACTGAGTTTGTTCTGGTACAGTCTCTCTCTCTCTCTCTCTCTCTCTCTCTCTCTCTCTCTCTCTCTCTCTTATTATGAGCAGGTCCGAGTACCAGCTGCTTCCTGCCAGGACAGACAAGTTACACGACCATAACGGGTGGTCATGTTGGTGGCAGTGGTTATGAATCCCTAAATGAGGTGGTTAGGTGATTAGCTTGGCACTTAGGAAGGAACGACCCCAGTACTCACAGCTGTGGGTTTTCGTATGACTGTACAGTATGATGTCCTGTCATACAGTCAGCTCACATGGTATGTGACTGAAGACTGTCCTGTGTATCTCAATTTTCAAGATCTTTTTTGAATGAGGGTTGTGTAGGGTGTTAGTTGAGAAGCTTAAATTTGTTCTTAGGGGTGTAAGTAGGTGGTTCTGTCTTCGGGTATAAGTGTCAAATTAACCTAATCTAACCTAACCTAACCTAACCTAACCTAACCTAACCTAACCTAACCTAACCTAACCTAACCTATCCTAACCTAACCTAACTGTGCAACGTATGAAAACAAATATTATCTTTTTGATATTGCAAATTCGATATATCACACATCATAGCTCATATGTCAAGACTATGTTCTCTCTTTGTAGTCAGGAGCTTAAAATGGCATTAAAAGGACCAGAGTCTTTTATAACTGGGTAATTCTTTTCATAATTACAGAATATATTGAATGGGAAGGTAGATTATTCAATATGATTAATTACTGAAGTTAATAATGGGAAAGCAGGTTATGTAATATGATGAATTATTGAAGTTTATACAACGTTGTGAGATTTTTTTTAAGGTAAGGTGATTGATAGTCATATTGGTGACGGTGTTTCAGGTGATACACAGGTGTACTCTAGTCAATCTATGGCCATTCACAGCTGAACCCATCACAAACTGCAACAGAAGGTTTTTGTTACTAGAACGGTCTCCAGAATAATATATTAAGTCTACGCACGTAAAGTTCCATATTTTACATAAATCCAAGATGGCCTCCAGAAATTTTTTGGGGCCAAATTTTGCCTTCTAATTCATATATGTCAATTATTTTTAATGAAAACTATGGTTTTCAGTATCAAGGAAGCTAACAGAACAACACATAATGGACTGATTTGGCTGTAATTGCAATACTACACATACGTAGATCTAAAATGGTTAACAAATTATTCTGTTTTTGACACGTTTATGTATTAAAAATGTGTGGGTGATGCAGAGTTGTTCCAACAAACTCTGATGTTCCTTATAATCTACCATTTAGAGGATATCCTCAACAAACTCGTTGTATAATATTAGACAAACTAGAAAAATACTTAGAAGGCTAGAAATACTTATATCTAGATTTGGTGTGTGTGTGTGTGTGTGTGTGTGTGTGTGTGTGCACCAGGAGTTACCAATCACAATGCCTGTAATCATTTGTATTTCTAGAAGTGGTCTTAATAATGACAGGAGTTGGGTTGACAGGGGATGGGTTGACAGGGGTTGGGTTGACGGGTTGGGTTGACAGGGGTTGGGTTGACGGGTTGGGTTGACAGGGGTTGGGTTGACGGGTTGGGTTGACAGGGTTGGGTTGAGAGGGGTTGGGTTGAGGGGTTGGGTTTGAGAGGTTGGGTTGACAGGGGCTGACAGGGGCTGGGCTGACAGGGGTTGGGTTGACGGGTTTGGTTGACAGGGGTTGGGTTGAGAGGGGTTGACAGGGGTTGGGTTGACAGGGGTTGGGTTGACAGGGGTTGGGTTGACAGGGGTTGGGTTGACAGGGGTTGGGTTGACAGGGGTTGGGTTGAGAGGGGTTGGTTTGTCATGGATTGAATTGATATGGATTTTTTTACCATATAAAAAATTAGCAACAATAAAACACCTAAATAACTGTCACATTAAATTCATTTAAATACCAAAGTAAAAAAAAGAAACATATCAGTAAAACAGATTTGAGAGATGAAATAAGAAAAGGAATCACCGATTTTCCCAGAGTCGACCTGAGGATGGACAGCTCCTGGACGGCAGCGCCTCAACGTGTCCTTGACGATTCCTGGTCACAATGGGCGTCGAGGTATATATGTGGGATCACCTGAAGATTTTCCATCGACAGTTTATTTTACCTTTAGATTAACTTCCTTTAAGGTGGTAGTAACCTTTGAAACTAAGCATGTCATGAGGTCTGTAAACACATCAGCACTAACAGCTGCTATCCGGGCTTTGACTTCCTGCAGATGTTAGCGGACCATCTCTAGTCAAAGCCCGTACGTTTTGGATGGTGGGTCCCTATTGCACTAGATACAGTGACGCATGTATACAGTACACAAACTACGTCACCAGAAAGTATGAATATGCCATCATTCTGTTTGATGGGTATCAAGAAGAACTGTCCACGAAAGATGATGCTTATCAACGTCGGACACGTGGACGAGCAGGACCAACTGTGGATTTCTCGAGTAACATGGTCATGAAATCCATTAAGATTTATTGTCCAACAAAGTAAACAAGCAGCGCTCAAAAACTTCCAAGCGACGGTCTGGAAGAAGTTGTGAAACACACCATGCCATAGGTGATGTAGATGTTGTGATCGTACAGACGGTTGTACAATCTGCAGTCAATTGTGAAACCATTCTAGTAGGCGATGACAGACCTTCTTGTCAAAAATGATTCTTGGGACATAATCTTCAAACCAAAGATAAGGACAGGAACGAAGAAGAACCCAAGATGCTGGAACATCAAATAAGTATAAAGAATGTTGGGCAGATAGATCTGCGACAATCTGTTGTTTGCTAATGCCATTCTCGGTTGAGATACTACTTCTCGGGTATTCACCATTGGAGAAAGGAGTCTCGCTGAAGAAAATTCGTTTTGATAGCCATTTCAAAACAAAGGCTCAGATATTTCTGGATTAGAACGCAACACACGGTGACATAGTCAGTGCAAGAGTAGCCGCACTGACTTGTCTGTACAAAGGCACAGCATGCGACACACTAGATAAGCTGAGACTTCAGAGCTTTTACCAGAAAGTAGCTACTAGTAGGAGCTTTGTTCAGCCTGAAAGCCTGCCTCCCACACCATCAGCTGCCAAGAGCCACAGCCTTCGTGTGTATTATTAAATTCAAGTGTGGAAAGGCGCCACAAATTTTAATCCATAGGCCTTTGGCTGGAAGTAGTTGAAGTTAAACGCTGCCTATACAATGTGTCATGAAAGTTGCTTCAAAAACACTTCTTGAAGTAATGCGATGTAACTGCAAGATGGGATTTAAGAACATGTGCTGTTCCTGTCGAAAAGCTGATCTACTGTAGATTGTTCCACTGGGAGTGTCGAGTGACGAGGAATTGTACAAATGTGTCTGCAAACATTACAGGAGAGTGACGGTAATTTCGAGGAAAATTTTGAGTAAACTTAGAAATTTAGACTCTTTTGTGGAAAGTAGTTTTATGAACCACCAAACTACATACACAAATAACTGAGCATGTGTTAACAATAATAGTAACCTACAGTGTCAACAGTTTGTCCAAAATGTAGTGCCTTGTATGTAAAAAAGTTTTATAACTCATCAAACCATATACACAAATAACTGAACATCTTATGTTAAATTCCAAAACTGTTGCAGGAGGCAAAATTATATGGTAAGTGGGTAATTTTTGTAGTCACTTTGAATATATGTGTATGAAGTTATACCCAAATCAGCTCAAAATGTGTTTGGATATCTTCCCTTGTACTGAAAACCATTGTTTATTATTTAAATTAATTAAAAAATATGAATTAGAAGTCAAAGTATGGGCAATTTTTTTATCACGGCCATCTTGGATTTATGCAAAATATCGATCTTTGTCTGCGTAGATTTTTTATAATTTTAATATGGTATTTTGGAAACCTTTCTAGTAACAAAACCAAAGAGAAACCATCTTGCTGTAATTTGTTATGGGTTCTTCCATACAGTGATTGGACTCGAGGGCAACAGCCGCAGTTCTTGACAAGGCTCACGTTTCCTGGTCTCTCTCTCTCTCTCTCTCTCTCTCTCGTCTCCCACTTCCCTCTCCTATTGTACTCTATACATGTTCCTTGTCTTTATCTTGTTATCCTTCTCACTATCTTGCCTCTCACTTTTTTTCCATTACTTCAACTTTCTTTCTTTCAGATCTTATTCCATCCTTCTTGCTTTTATTTTCCCATTTTTCTCACCATTCCTATTTTTCCTCTCCGACGCTTTCTACACATTTTCTTTTTGTCGTTCTCGTTGTTCCGTCTTTGTTAATTCATTCATGCGATTCTTTTCTTTTCTCTATGTTCAAATTTTCTTCTCCCATTCCATAATCCACCTTTCTCCCGTCTGGCCACAGCTGTCAGCAGACGGCATTACTAACTCTCACTTGAGCGTTGGCTGTTATACTGTACATTCTCTTGTCATTACTTGCCTCCGAAAAGATGTATTGCAGCGGCGGGCATGTGTGTGTGTGGGGGGGGCTGAGATGGGTGACAAGTGGGAGGAATGAGGGAAAGGGAGTTGGGAGAAGTTTGTGCTTTTCATGTCCAGTCAGAAACCACAATTACTGGCCCACCCAGGTCGAGCGAAGAGGCCAAAGGTTCTTACTGGTCGGCAGCTCACAGAGTGTCAACACACACACGAACACACAGAGCATCATATACCCTTGAATACTCGTCACCAGTCGTTCAGGTCATACTTCCCCTTTACTTTGAATATAATGTTACTTTTACTGCTGCCACAAACGTGAAGTAAATCAGTTAAAAGTTATGTCTAATGGATCACAAACATGTCCACTGACCGATGCTAAAAGGACATAGCAGCAGGTCTGCTTAGGCCAACACAGGAGTACTCTGGTGATGTCCCACACGATATAATGTTGCCATAGCCATAGTACAGCAGCAGATCAAGTCTCATGCTTTAGTTAACAGACACAGTTCTCTGATACACTGAACACATCGTTGGGCTGTCAGTACAACTCCTGCTGGCCGTGAAGGTCATCACCTCATTAGGCTGCTTGTCTATAAATACTAAACCATGAAATATCAAATATCACACCTCTAAACAGTGGTAATAATGTTAATATTGTTTATACCAGAATGTGAAGAATCTGGCAAAAGTTACTGAGGACTGTATACCTGTATACTTCATATAGTTGCGAGTACTTGTGGTCGTAAGTCCAAACTCGTGCACCAGCTGGCTAACGTCTCAGGTTGACTCACTATATCTCCTTCAATCGCAGAAACAAACACCAAAGTCTCGGTGTGTTGCGGACGCCACGTTAGAATAAGTAATAAATATATCAAGATATGACAGTAGATACTCTTAGCGTCACTAGCCAGTGTTGCCTCTCAGTCTTAGAGAGAAATAGAGGAAAAGTCTCAACCTTACTCGGGGGTCCAGCGGGACCTTCGCTAGCATCACTCTTTGGGGCGTGAGGGCGGCTGTTCTGGCCCTCTCGGCGGAGTCCTGAACACCCTCAGCTGCCTCCGCACCTAAGGAGATTGGCCAAGAAGGGTGGCCTATGGGACCCACTCGGCGGAGTTCCTGAAGGTTCTGGGCTGCCCTTGCCAATACACGCTAGTAGTATTTCGTAATTATCTCTTTCGGCCTATGTAATCAAAATTTTTAATGACCATTAATGTTGTTCGACGTGCCAGCAGCCTGGAGGCTATTGGTTCACCTCTACACCCGGTTGTGTATAACAGATTCAGAGAATTAAAGCAGCCTTACAGTAAGAACTGAATGTTCTATAATCAGCACCAATGTCTTAAGGCTCATTAAGGCATCATGTATTGGTCAATACAAACGTTTTACCAAGTTAATGGCCGACAATCCAATATTTATGTGGGTTTCTTGTGTTTTCTTCCACTTTAGTCTAAAGTTGTATTAAATTTAACTTATTATTTTTCCTTGTAATAATACATATAAATGAATAGCTTCATACAAAACGTAACGTAAGGTAAGGTAACGTAACGTAACCTGCGTTAGGTATAGTTTGAATATCTTATGATTGTAAACGACTCTTATATGAAACTGTGCCAATTATTTTCATATGCAAATTAATTTATATTGTTATAAAAATGACAAAAAATATCCCTTTATTCATATTTAGCGGACACACACACACACACACACACACACACACACACACACACACACACACACACACACACACACACACACACACACACACGCACACACACACACACACACACACAAGCCTGCAAGCGCGCACAAAATAACACAGGGAAGCACCATCATCACACTCACCACACAGAGAAGCACCATCATCACACTCACCATACAGAGGAGCACCATCATCACACTACCACACAGAGAAGTACCATCATCACACTCACCACACACAGAAGCACCATCATCACACACATCACACACAGAAGCACCATCATCACACTCACCACACAGAGAAGCACCATCATCACACTCATCACACAGAGATGCACTATCATCACACTCACCAAACAGAGGAGCACCACCATCACACTCACCATACAGAGAAGCACCATCATCACACTCACCAAACAGAGAAGCACCATCATCACACTCATCACACAGAGATGCACTATCATCACACTCACTAAACAGAGAAGCACCATCATCACACTCACCACACAGAAGCACCATCATCACTCACCACACAGAGAAGCACTATCATCACACTCACCACACAGAGAAGCACCATCATCACACTCACCACGCAGAGAAGTACCATCATCACACTCACCAACAGAGAAGCATCCATCATCACACTCACCACACAGAAGCACCATCATCACACTCACCACACGGAGAAGCACCATCATCACACTCATCACACAGGGATGCACTCACCAAACAGAGAAGCACCATCATCACACTCACCACACAGAGAAGCACCATCATCACACTCACCACACAGAGAAGCACCATCATCACACTCACCACACAGAGAAGCACCATCATCACACTCACAACGCAGAGAAGCACCATAATCACACTCACCACACAGAGAAGCACCATCATCACACTCACCACACAGAGAAGCACCATCATTACACTCACCACACAGAGAAGCACCATCATCACAAACACCATCGCATTAATCACCACACTGATTGTGATATTACTCCTAACATCAGTTTTAAAGGACATATTAGTTGTCAATATTACTTGTTGAAATATAAATTATTGTTGTTTCAGTTTGTACAACTTTAGTTTATCATTTTATTAAGACATTAATGTTAATGCTGAAATGGTAATGAACAACTGATTAAAAAGAGGATTTTCTTACACCTCCATCGTTAACATGATCAGTATCATTTTTAATACCAATATCATTAACATCAAATATTCTTATGGAGACTTACTGGCTACCCTGGCGCTGGCCACGGTGCCCAGCTGGAACTCTCCTGTGTATGGCCACTGGGCCATCACAGTGAGCCGCCGAGCTAGTGGGCCCAGAGATTATGGTTCTTGACTGTACATAAGCTAATAATATATTTACTGGATAAAGGTAAATAATATAGTTTCATATAACTGGCATGTGTTTCTTAACAACTATGGGAGTAACAGTACATCCCTCTGAATTTTGTTGTATCAAACTGAAATGTTGACACTTTTGTATAATGGTCAACAGAGACACGACTAGAAATTCTACATAGGGAATTGATTTGTAACACCAGCGTTATTTAAAGGTGAATTAGCTGATACTCACAGGATGAATTTTACACCAGCATTATATCATAAACTTACCTTTGTCTTAAGTAAAGTCTTCATCTTATAATAATTATCACGTTAAAAATCACATAAATTGGCTAAAAAAAAAACATTCAAATCACGTAATTTTGTGTGGATTCTTCCCGTACCCAGTTAAAGTAAGAAAATACGACCGAATCCTTGAAAATCCAGACACTGATCCCCTGCTTCTCTTTTGTTACGTCCAACGAATCCCTCTGTGTAACACCTTATAAACTTATCGTTGTAGCCCTTGTTTTCGATTTTATTTCTCTATGTTAAGTCTCAAGGTTTACTGTTATAAATCAGCCATTCTTCACTGTTATTATTCCACGTCAATTCCCTCCCTTGGAAGATACTACAAGACGCCAACAATCTTCTGTTCTCCTAAATTATTCCTTGCCAATTCCCCTGTGCAACACCTTAGTCTTTACTCACCCAATCTTCCATCTCCTACTACTGTTGCTTCTCACCAACCTCCCACCCCGATCTCACCGTCCCAATCCTTCACCAAATCCTAACACCAATACCAGCTCCTGCTCTCATTGTAAGCCTGCTGCCCCCCACCATGAGCTGTGCCTCCTCTTAACCACGTTACCCCCTCCCCAGGCTCCTGCCCCTTGAGAATGCTGCACACACACACACACACACACACACACATACACACACACACCCCTGGCTCTCCGTTCTGCCCTGCGGTGATGTATACACACCACACTAATAACATTACCAACACAACTATATGATAATACATATACGTTACAGGGAATTTATATAACCAGTGATTTCGTGAAGGAGACAGACATCCTAGACTCCTAATTTTTTTTATTAAAGTTCCTACGAGTATGGAGGGTTTTTTTTAAGTCTTTCATCTCAACTTTTAAGAAGATTATATAATTCCCTAAAATTCCCAACCTGATTTAGTATATATAATCGTAAATGCTTGAAAACTACAAACTCAATTATATATTATAAAACTCTCAAAACACGAAGTATAATAACATATTAATTTTTTCCTCAATGCAGAATGAGTGAAAGAGACTACGAAACAAAACACTTACGGATGAAAATAAATGACAATATTAAACCAGGAATATATTTTTCTCCCAGTATATAACTTACTGTTGACTCTTGAATGAAGTATTATACGACATTTGTTACACAGGTATACATACAGCCTTTGACAGTGCCATCGTGCCGTCATTGCTCCAAAAAATCTCTTTCTTGGTCAAGCAAATATGTGTATTCAGATTCGATAACAATGGTGTCTGACGAACCACAGTTGAATACACAACACCTGCACGGGGATATAGTGTGTGTGTGTGTGTGTGTGTGGAAACTGACTGACGAGGAAAGGTGAGATAATTAGACCAAAGGGCAGGTATAGTGACCGTAGCGGGAAGGGGAGAAGAGGGTGTGGAATGGGGTGAATGACGCAGTGAGAACGGGAGAACGGGGGGGGTGGGGGGGTGGCTAAGAATGTGCAGGAGGTTGTGCAGGGGTGAGGGAAGAGGAGGAGGAGGAGTGGTGGGATAAATTAGGACATTGACTAATCAATCCCTTCGTGAACCAAATATAATGACTATACAAATTGAACTTGATGACGATATAAACTCCTTCTAAAGTTATGAAAATTAATTTATGTCTGCCTATAAAATTCCTTAAATAAAAACTAAGAAACCTCTGTCGTGTTGAATTAAATACAAGAAAATTATTCCTCTCAAACTAGAAGACAATTTAGTCATGAAAAAAAAAATGGAGCCTCTTTCTTTCTAACCCTTTAATAAAATAATACCGGTTTGTGAATCTGGGAAAAAATGTGTAATCTTTTTAATACCTGGAAATAAAAGTTAGATCCTCGTTAACGTGTGGGAATAACGCTATAATCCTCTATCTTGCTTACGAAAAAAAAAATTATTGTACACTATTTTTCACCTGTTAAAAGGAATATGGTTACCGTTAACTGCACCGCTAAGCTAACAGGCGAATTCTTGGTTGTGGGGTATGAGAAAACTCCTCCGGGATGGACCTTTCAAAATCGGTAACTGGTCAAAATAACCTTTCAAGTTCTATCAGGCCCCAACTTAATCTAACCAAACGAATAGAAATGAGGGTCACTATGACACTGGGGTCTATCTGACGTAGAATATATAATAAAATGTTGTCACTTGCTTCTCATACTCAGAAATGTGCAGAGATTTTTCAATATCGTAAGAATAATCTCTGTCTCACTTGTGTTTCCTTTGATTTATACCCAGTTGAGAGGGAAGAATTGATTTTAAGGGAAGAGGGAGGTGTTGATGTTAAAGGGGGAAGGGGGTGATGAACTTAGGGGGTAAGGGAGGATCATAAGCTTGCTACCTCCCCCTTAAGTAAAGGTCAAGGACTTAACTCAGCAGAAAGGTAATGAAGAAATCGCAAGCATAAGAAAATATTTATCATTAATACAAGATTCTTAAATAATAATATTAAGACGAACCGTTTTCTCATGTATCTAAACTTTAATTAAAATCAAATATTTGACCAAGTTCTGAAGAAAATGGTTAGTATCATTTTCAATGCCCGCGCGCTTAAACGGAACACGAAATTTTACAATCAAATTCAAATTAAAATCAAATATTGGTTATTGCTCAAGACCAGGCCAGTACACTGAGACTCAAGGGTGAGACTCAGGGCCAGGTAGTTCCCCAGACACTATGACCAAGGAATGCCTTACACTACTACAATTGCTTCGTGAAAACTGTAAAAAACTGTTTTGAAATAATAATAATAATAATAATAATAATAATAATAATAATAATAATAATAATAATAATAATAATAATAATAATAATAATAATAATAATAATAATAATAATAATAATAATAATAATAATAATTATAATAATAATAATAATAATAATAATAATAATAATAAAATAATGCATATGTATAATGATGTGCATGTGCATTTGTGGAAGGGAAAGAACTTTTATGCTTAGGGAGTGGTAACAGTGCACAAAGGTCAAAAAGGTCAGAAAATATTGTTCAAGATTTTAACAGTTATGGTACTCGGATACATAGTTGTTAAGATAGAGTCAGCCTTCAGTTAAGTGTTTGTTTTACGTGAACACTTGACAAAGCAGTAGTCGGAACTCCACATCTATAATAAACAAGTACAAAGGTGTTTTCATCTCCCAAAAGCATTAACCCTCTGAGTACCATAACTTTAAACCCTTGAGTACGTTGACTTAACCCCTTGAGTACGGTGTATTAAGGAGCTTGAGGGGTTAAGTCATCATACTCAAAGGGTTCAACAGTTTCACGACTCCTACTGATCACGTCATTCATTTGATGAGTACTTTGGTACCTGAGAGGCTGGGTGTGCAAGGGATGATGAGTGTGATGTAGAAGATAACGAAAAGATGTGATGTAGAAGATAGCGAAAAGATGTGATGTAGAAGATAACGAAAAGATGTGTACGGAAGTAAGGTGTGTGAGTGTTAGGGAATGTGAGAGGAATGTGCTGAGCCGTGGGGAGAATGTGTGACAGAGAATGGGGGCAAAAAGTGTGTGTGTGTGTCAAGAGGAATTATGTGTGGTAGAGGTGAGTGTGTGTGTGGTACAGAACAGTTAGGTAGTAATGGTGGAGACGATAATGTTTAGCTGTTTTGTGAGGATATTTTTATTTACCAGTGTTGTCAGTATTATTTTCCTCGTTACATTAACATCTTTGATAACTGAAGATGCTCTTGAAAATCAATGTATTTTATACCTAAGACGCACATGAAGACTTATCGATGTACAGAAAGAGTCCTCTATGTGCACACACACTAAAGTGCTTTTCGTGCAGTGTCGAATGTCGCATAACCCGCAGTGCTCTGTCTACCGGCATCTGTTTCTGTCGCCCGTCGCCCAACATCAGTTCATCACCACCGTATTCTCCGGTAACTCAAGATGAGATAATTTCATCATCCATTAAATCATTAACAACTTCCTCCGGAGGCTTGGCATCAACAAAGCACTCGCTGACAGTTTTTAACTCGAAAGTTTTTGCCTGAAAGAAAAAATGCAAGACAGCCTTGGCAAGGAACTATCCCAGCAAGTTGGTGCAAAAAGTTAAGATACTTGGGGAAGTGGCCGGAGCTCTTTGCATGGGAAACTTAATCTCCCTCTTTGCTTGACTGCCTCCCAGTGAACGAGCTCCCAAAACTTCCAGCCTTCTATTTTTACATCTTATATCTCGACAACTGGTATTTGGAGAAGGGAGGAGAAAGCCGCGCTTGTAGTGCAAAACCTTATTTTGGGGAGCTGTTACGTCATTCACGACGGCAAGGCGTCTTTAAGAGTTAGAATAATCATTACTTTCCTGAGGCTTAAAGTCTTCTAAAATCAGTCGAAGTGCTTTATAATAATAATAATAATAATAATAATAATAATAATAATAATAATAATAATAATAATAATAATAATAATAATAATAATAATAATAATAATAATAATAATAATAATAATAATAATAATAATAATAATAATATTATTATTATTATTATTATTATACTACAACACCTGGGCGATGATGCCATTGTCATTAAAATTCTTATGATAATAAAATGACGTTATCTGGGTGAGACTGTGTAGAAAATATGTATATTTTAATATATATTGGCTTAATAGCCACAATTTACAATAAAAACTAGATAATAATGAAGAAGCCATTGTTAATATACACCCAGAGGCGGAGAAACAGTACGAGGTGAATCACTCTTATATACAGACAAACCTACACTCAGCTAGCTAACTCCTCCACCACTATGAGATGGAACCTCCACACATTCAGGCAACAGACGCTTACCTAATTCTTCCACTACTAGTTGTGAGGACATGAATTTATGAGATGGAGCCTCCACATATCCTCCATAGATTTAGCAACATACTCTCAGCTATTTACTCCACCAATGAGATGGCACCTCCACATTATTGAGGCAACACACGCATGGCTGACTCCTCCAGTTGCGTGGCCATAAACAGTCTCCACCATTAAACAAGAACACTACCACAGCTTTAACTTGGCCCATGAGTGTGTTACGTGGGCTACTTTTTTTTATTGTTCCTTAACCTAAATTCGTGTTTAAGAATGACCTCAGTAGTCTACCTCTGATCACCTGAGAAATAAGAAAGATTTGTTTACCTCTTGTCTGTCCCATTCATGTTGTATATGAGAGAGAGAGAGAGAGAGAGAGGCTGGATCAGCATGTTTCCGTTCTTTACATAACAAAAAACACCAGAAACAACCGGAGCCAGTCTTTAAAGAATTAGCTCCATTAACAGCAAACGTTTTGGCCAGAGTGGAGGTTGGGAAAAAAAATAACGTAAATGCATATTTTCACTTTCCTTTAGATACTATAAAGACAATTTACTTAACACCAAACGACGATTCCACGACTGTTAACCTTCTCGCCTTGGTTTTACTCCAAAAAGCAAAAAAAAAAAAATAATAATAATAAAATATATATAATCTTGAATTTCGGGTAAAACCAGAGTCAGGATATGAGCTGTAGGATAAACAAAACTGCACATTTGGGTAGCATACATAAGCACCAGGGGAGAAGGCGTTATGTCAGGATAATGGGTATTTAGAGGGTGTGCGTGACTCCCTACCGCGCACGGGAGGGGACGGACAGCCAGGCCAGCCGTACACACCCTGACCATACTCAGGTCTCCCCAGATCCACTCTAGACCTCCTGTGGACGATTAGTTACAATGTAGTCAGTTCCGGGGGCAATTACCTCATTTTATTCATAAGCTGCAAACAAAATTCTGGTGTATTTTTTGTCGAGAGAAAATTTTATACACTTTCAAAGGGAAACAAATACGAATCTATATATATTTTTTTACTGCCTGAACGGGAAAAAACCCTGCTGTTCTAGATGGAATTAGACATAATTAAAAACCTAAGAAATTATATAGAAAATACAGTTAAGGATGACGTCAAAAAGATAGAGAGAAAATAGTTTAAAGATCTTTTATAAGTAAGAGAAGCGATGAGGCCATTTCCTCTTTAAGACGTGATGGACTTGAAAGGATCAAAGGAGTAAAGTAAAAGAGGAAAACATAATAAAGGAGAGGAAGCAAAGATGAGGATGTATAGTGGAAAGGTTGAACCGACTTTATTAGAGAATTGAGTAGCACAGAATCCGGAAGTAAGAGGAGAGAGGAAAATTAGAAGCAACAGAAATGACGTGATTAAAAGTAACATGTTGGGGTAATTAAGAGGTAGAGAATGTGAACTACAGAGGTAAGGGTGATGTGTAGAAGGCGAAAAAAGAGTTGTCGTTGAGAGAGATGGTGAAGACTTAATCTGATGGTATGGATATATTGAGAGTGAGGGAAGCTAAAAAAAAAAAGTAAAAGGAGTATGTATTTCAGGGGGTGGATGGAAGGAGGGAAGAGAGAAGAAGATCAAGGAGATGGAAGGATGAGGTGAAGGACGCATTATAGAAAAGAAGGAAGTGGTTATCTAGGAAGCAGCAGGAGTGTGAAGGAGGGAGGGAAGGGGTGGAGAGCAAGACGTCCAGTGACTTTTATGAAAGGAGGTTCCGGTGATGGATGTGTCTGGCTGGTGTGTAGCGACTGGGATCCAGGACCTTGTTGTGAACACATCTTTCACAGCAGAAAAGATGGATGAATGAATAACAAACAGATGAAGAAGAAAAGTGCGTGGATATCGTGTGTGTGTGTGTGTGTGTGTGTGTGTGTGTGTGTGTGTGTGTGTGTGTAAGATTACTTCTATATATATTTTTTCAATTAAAATTCCTGCAGAACCCTTGAAGAACTTGAAACGCGTTGACAAAACTCTAATTACGTAATTATTCACTTTGCACTCGACACGCACCAGAAATATGGCAGCTATCTTAAAGGAGAAAGCAAAATATTCTAACCTTTAATTTACTTTCAAATTATTCTCTTGTTGAACGGCAAAGAAAAGAAAGTTAACCCATTTTATATAAACATTAAAAAAATTAATGACATTTGTGTTTCATTTTTGTATTTTGTAACAGATTAATGTGTAGGGTCACCACAAGTGTCTCTTTTACCGTGAAGTTTTCAAGAAACTTTATGAGAATCCGGAATCCGTATTTTAAATGGTATTAACACACAACTTACGAACGCCCTTCCATCGAGTGTCTAGGGAAGAATATTTTTGAATCGTGAATATTTTACGAATTCAAGGTGTCACTTACGAAATTTCGTTACGCACACACACACAAACACACACGCATCACACACACACACACACACACACACACACACACACACACACACACACACACACACACACACACACACACACACACACACACACACACACACACACACACACACACACACACACACACACACACACACACACACACACACACACACACACAACATAACACACACACACACACACACACACACAAACACACACACACAACCATAACACAAACACACCACACACAACCACACACACACACACACACACACACACACACACACACACAACACAAACACACACACACAACCATAACAAACATCACACACAAGTCGCTGACAAGGAAAATGGTGAGCGGGTGGGCGTTTCGCCGTTAAGCTAAGCCGTACAAGGGTCGTGGAGCTTAAGCTTGGAGACATAGGATCACCCAAGGATCTCTGACGACACGCCACCTCTACACGACAACATACATACATACATACATACATACATACATACATACATACATACACATACATACACACATACATACACCCTTCTCTTCATAATTTGCTCAAATGGTTCAGGAATTAACTTGGAATTTAGGAATTTGTCATTACTATTCCACCTTTGACCTCAGAAGGGGAGGAGTGTTTTCCTCTTTATTCCAGAAATGGCCCCTAAGACGGCATAAATCGCCTTTATTGCCACAAAATAAACTTTAATGCTCGTAAATTGAGTCTATTACTCATTCTGTGACACATTATGATATCTTCACCACTAGGAGCCCTTTCATAACACACTGTTATGATCCTCGCCAGGGGCCTTTCTACCAACGAAAAAAAATCTATGGTTTGTGAGAATGTTGTTTCCGTACATTTGGCCAATAAGAACTGTATTTTATATTATTAATGGTTCTTTGTGGTTTTGTGATTGGTCAGATGGTGGGAGTTTGTTTAACCAAGTACTTAAGAGGGGAGAACAGTATCTTTTTGGTATTCCTTAAAATAAACAAAAAGCCGATAATTTTCCTTGGGATGCTAAAAAAACACTGCCCGCGAAACCGGTACCATGGAAGAGTAAATGTCAAACACGAGGCTTTCTTACTGTAAGCTAATGTATTCACGGCTGGAGACTGTCACAATCACATGGCATAATCAACACCGACAAACCCTATTTGTTATTACTGCGTGAACCATTAAATTATCAACACTTGTTCAATTTTGGCGCAATTTGTACCAAGAGTTTATCATATGGACCGTGTAACATGTTATATGTGTGTGTCAGTGTCTGTTTATCCATATGCCCTTCTAGGTGAATGTTTATGTCAGTACCAATATAGAGTTATGTTTGACTCAGTGCGTGTCTTTGACCTGCATGTTTATCGCTAGCGCAGTGTGTCTCAGCGTACCAAGCAATGCAGCTGTAGACCCATACCATCACAACAAGCATTCTGACGCAGCCAGAACTCGCATGTGAGGACTACCACCCTCTTCCGCAGTTACCGCTTCATAAAAGGGGTGCTATAGGTCATGTGTAAATTGCCCACACGTTTCTTAGCTGCCTCCGGGTACATAACAAAATTACATAAAAATAACGTAACAATAATTTAATTCGTTCTCCCTCTCCTCCCACCCCTTTATGGTGTCCCAGAGCACGCATATATTGCATTAGTATTCATATATACGTAAATGATTTCCTACAGTTGCGTAACATATATAATATCACACCAACATGTTCACATCTGTTTTGTTTCGTAAATATTGAAGTTAAGAGCAAAAAGGAGATAAAGATAAGAGAAGAAATACAATAAAAGGGAATATTTGACAATAAATTCTCTCCCTAGTAAGTTTAATAATAAAACTCTCACAACCGGAAGGGAAACTTTTGACTTACACGCACAAAGTGGATTGTTTTCACGTCTTTCTAAAGTTATAGATGTTGTTGTTTATGATTATTTTCGAGTGTTAGTCTAAACACACAAAAATCTAATAGATTTAAAGAGACATCATCTTGTTTGTTGTTGCTGTTGTTGTTTGTTAGTTATATGTGAATCTGGACTTCAACATCAAGGACTTCAAGAATATATACTAAATTAACATGTATATTAGACAAAAAATACGATAAACTAAGAAAGATACATTTTAGCAGTATCCAGTGAGGGGAAAAAGTACGTAAAATATATTGGAAAATATGTAAATATAATTAACTTATTTTAACACCATTCTTTACAGACCTCTAAAAAGAGTATATAAGTTTTGGAGGTCAAGTGAAAAATATGGCAGCACCGTTTTTTATTATCTTGAAGAACGAAAACTTTACAGCTAAGAGACAGTCAGACTCTACTAACACGGAAACTGAAAACCGCTGTCTTTCCTTCACATTTACATGGCATTTAGTTCTTAACTTTTTTAGAGATGCGAGTTTGATGATTAATTTGAGTCAATATGAAACTAACCTATCAGTAACTATATGATTATTAAATGAAGTTTTCTCATAGTCGTCTTCTCTTAGTCCAGTTATATTCACGATACACAAAAACTGGTTGTGTAGCCAGAAATGCAACAGGATATTTCGCTGGCTCCGAATTTCACCCTCAAAATCCCTACACTGAGAATATATGGATGGCCGGTAAAAGAAAGTCTCGCTGGATACAAGGATTTTGTCTTAATAGTTATATAATAATTTATAATATATATCTATAGCTGATTTAAATACTAAAATCGTTTTTAGATAGGTAGATTTCTTCACAATGACCGGAAATCGTTAATTACATCACTGTAACGTGCCGTTATATGATATCAATTGCAAATGCGGTGTGTGTGTGTGTGTGTGTGTGTGTGTGTGTGTGTGTGTGTGTGTAAAAAAAATAGTTTTAACCTCAGATAACAGAAGGGTTGGGGCATTCTCTCCTCACCACACTTCAGTGGTATAATGCTACGGGACTTTTTATTCATGGTCGGTCAGTTTACGAGCAAACTTTTCGCTTCCTCGTCAGACTCCATGCGGGTTGTGTGCGACGACTTGAGAACAATAATATTTCCTTGTCGTTATATAAGACACCACAACTGGTGTCGCTCTGTGTCACACGTGATTTCATCCTGTATGATTCTATAGCAGCATTTATATGTACAGTCAGAGAAGGGTTGTAAAGTTATAGGAAAATAGGAAACTATTAAATACAAGAGCACCAACTACATCATTATACTACAATGAAATGAATGAGAGCACAGTGAAGAGAGAGCGTATGAGTCACCACTAAACCAACAACTTGACTGACCGGCCTCATTAATAATAACATAATGATTAACTTGGCAGAGAACTAATTAGGAATAAAGTTTCTCCTCAGACTGATAAAATAATAAACGGTAATCACTGCAGATTAAAATTAACCCACCGTCGACCGCTGTAATTACCTCATCTTAATAGAATCACCAATATGATCTCATCGAACTCTGACAACATAATGAGGAGCTTCTTATTATCTATGACTAAGCCAATTGTCTCTCTCACTAGCATTGTAAGATCCCGCTGTTGAAGAGGAATTAGGCTGTAGTAATAATTTCTCCTGAAGAGTATTTTTCACATACGTCTACAAGCCAGTAATCCGTACAACACACGGACGCCATAACGTACAGTGTTGCTCTTATTGTACGATGTGAAATTTGGTACAAGTTAATGAAGTGGGTGATCCTTACCTTTAAAATTTACCTATACAGTATTAAGCAGTCTTAGTAATCATTGTTTGATCTCCAGCCGTCCTTGGAAGGTGTATTGAGTTTTTGGACAACGCGGACTTCACCTAATGATCAACTTCTAATTTAGGTAACGAGACTTTTCCACGCACTTCATTTTGTACTAATTCTATTCAGGACGTAACTGCAGTGCCCCTGACAGATCTTCAAGACGAGGGGACCAGTTTTGACTACATCTTTTTAGTTCTTTTATTATTACTACACTACTGCTGCTTCTGTAACTACCTCACTTAAAACTGTAATTGAAGGGTAAATATGACAGACAGCAACAAGTACACTCAAGAAGGTCCTAAACCCCACTTGGAGACGGGGGATTTATGTTCTTATTATCCTTACTGTCGTTATTACAAACTCAGTGTAACTCTATTAATACTTGAGACGAAGTTTACTCTGGCAAACGTAAAAAAAAAAAAAACAGAAAAATAATAATAGAGAGGCCAAGATAAGTGACACATATTTTAAACAACTCTTTAAAGTTTTGTTTTCTTAAGTTACTAATGTTGTGAGGTGTCAGGGTTGTCAAAATAACCACAAAACCACATTTAGTATTTCAGTTTATTTCGATATATATTTTGAATAATGTTGCCATGCCAATACTTATTTGAGTGTCCAAGCATTTTACTAACTATTATAAACCCATATCTAACGCCTGTCTAGTCCTGTTCGTAATGGAACCTATCTGCTGTGTTGATACTCCATATATTAGGGTTTGTTTACAATGTTCAGAGTAACTTTGGAATGGGTGTTGACGAGATAGGGGGAAATGAGGAGGAAGTTAGAGGGAAGTGAAGGATGGAATGGGACAAAGTAGAGAGAAGTTAAAGGAAGTTGAGTATGGTGGCTTGATAATAGAAATTGAATATACATACCATAATAAAAATACGACAGTTGTCAGGCCATTGTTGATGTATGGAGAACAAGATACAGACATTGAAGTCGATAAAGAAAGAAGAGTTTTTGGAGAGAGAACGCAAATTGAACATGTTGCCGTGGATAAAGTGAGTGTGTCATCTAGTTAAAGTTTGAAGAGGCATGAAGATGTTATAGAGAGATATGGAGTGACAATCAAAAACAATAATAAGAGAAAGACAAAATGGTGAGATGGTTTGGTGATGGAGGAGGAGGAGATCACAAGAGCCTCAAATGAACCAATCAGAGGGAGAGATCAAGAGGAAGACTGAAGTTAAGGTGGAAGGACGTGGTGGAGGGAGACGCACAAAACATCTGGGTAAGGATGGAGGATGCGGAGACAGGGACGTGACAGAGACGAGTTTAAGAAGCTGACCTTTGACCTCTACTACTACTACTACCAATAATAATAATAAAAGTAATACTAATAATGATGATGATACACTACTTCAATTTACATTAAAAAATGATTAATTTAAACTGAATTACTAATCTATTTATGTGGCAAATAGTATTTCGTTTAATTTACTCTATAGAAAACTTATCACTATTTGTCCTAGAATTTACAATAAAATAAATTCAAAATTTATACATCATCAAATTTACCACACCAGAAAGGTAGCTGGTATATCAAGTAGAAATTTGTATGAGTTCTAATATAAAACTTTAGAACATCACTTTTTCTAATACTCTCAGGTTCAATATATCTCTTCTGCCTTATTACGTTATTATCGATTTTCAAAAGTAATTTCTTTCCTGCAATTACATGAAACTACCAATTACGGACTAAATTATACGACATATAGTAACTACTAACCTAGAGATATTACTTTTAAAAACCTGCCCACTTGAACAAAACGAGAGCATAGTAATTCACTTGTGTAATTACTGTACTAGGTTAATGGTTCACTCCCGTGGGTATTCGCCTTGCTTCTGTGGTAGAAATACATGCTTTAATTATATAACATAATTAACATTACCCTTACATAACTTATTTAACTGTGTTTAATTAACTCTAAACCTTATCGTCCCCTTGCACATGAAGTTAACAATTATGGTCTCATGAAACCCCTTGGTGTTTTCAGTATATAAGCTAATGTGACTGAGAGAACGGTGGAGATGGTTGTTTTTAGTTAAGAAACCACAAGACATTTTCTTTTTGCAGAATTTAATAAATAAAAGGAATATTTTTTTAATAATACACAGAGGAGTTAGTAACTATTACATCCACTTGAGTTATATCTTACGACGATACACGAAACTAGAACACACTCAATGCACAAGGTTGAAGAGCTTGTATCATAGCATCATTAAATATGTGAAAAATCCTTCTAAATAGACTCAGATTGGTGGAGTAGGAATTTCGTGCAGTGATAAAGTGATGTAGTTTAATTAGGAAAAAAAAACTAATTTAGATAATGAGTATTAAATAACATTGCAGGGTTTCTGGTCTCTAGTCTAGTAGTGTTGGACATCCGAGAGCAACACATTATGTTTCATACAACTTCTTCAATAAAATAAATTGTTTTCTATTATATTAAACCTCTCAATAAAAATACAAATGTTTACTCTTTGAAGTTATTTTTTTTCCTTATGAAAGAATCTCGTCCATTAGAGCTTCCGTCCACAAAGAATAATAACACATATCATTACGTTCCGTTTCCTTTGGGTAAAAAGCTCCATAATGCGTAACATAACATAGAGTTACTGTACATTCACAAAGAAAACCTTAAATATCACCTAAGAGTCTCGGTAGATAGCCTTACATGACCAATGAGGCAATAAACAAGGAGGAATCTAGAGCAAAACACCCTATTACTGGCGTCAATAAAGAGCCCGTAAGTGCTCCTCTACTCGACTATATTGGTGCGTTGGGAGGAATATTTGATGGAATGACCTAGTGTTACAGCTCAGACGATCAAGACTACACCCTCGAGGTTCTTTACGATGTTGTCGCAGCTCTACATACGAGTGAAAATGGGTACAAAAACATAACATCTTCCCCTCGTTAAATATCCATTGGCGCCCATACAGCAGGGTGGGTCTAGCGGTGTGGCCTGGCCGACGCGGCCCTAGTGAATTAGGTTTATGACCATCCGCCAGTTGTTTACGCTTATTAATATTTAAATTACATCCATACAATAATATACTCGTGTAATGGTGATTCAGATCACTGGCAGAAAACTTGCTGCATACTGTACAACCTCTGATACAAACACAAATGCTAAAAGGTTATATATTTTACTGATAACAGTTACAGCCGTAGCTCCAAAACGGAAGCAGTTAAGACCTGAAACTGTACACACATATTACATGGGTCCCAAGGTTGTGTACCTTAGTATTACTATTGACCACGGACCTCCGGGTTGTCTGGGCAAGAACCCATAATCTTCCCTGACTGACATATCACCACGGTGTTTGTGTGAGACAGTTACTTGTGTCAGGAAAGGCCAACTGTTACAGTCAAATTTATACAGTATATACCGAATGGAAATATTCGGACAACTACTCTCCAAACCACTTTATTCAGCGACCAAGGAACCACAGCCGCCGCCTCAGCCTTGCCTCCGCGCCGCCGCCACAGTCATCACCACAGACGCCACCACCACCACCCCATAATGAACTCACTCACTACCCGTGTTTCTAGTGTTAGGCCTCACATGAAATTAAACTTGATCGGGTTATTTCATGTTTGATTGTAGTGTTTTGTTATAATAACTTTAATTGGTAGTTCAACTTCTCTGGTCATGGATAACGTTACTGAATTTCCTGTTTGATTTAGTCATTTACTTTTTAATATATCGTAAATACATTGAGTTTCTTTGTCTGTATATTGTTGGTTATTGTTCCGCGATAACCGAAGCGTTAATAGTGAGATCATAAACCACTCGGATATAATAGCCATTTGTCACCATCGTAAATAACTGCTTTGCCACATTTAATAATGGTTCCTAGCCGTGTGTGTGTGTGTGTGTGTGTGTGTGTGTGTGTGTGTGTGTGTGTGTGTGTGTAGCAAGAGAGGGTCGGAAGCTGTATGTTGGAGCTACCGAGTTATTAACACTGTTACTCTGTCAAATATAGACGAATATCCATGAAACTTGCTAACCGAACACAACCAAATAATACCAGGGCGAGTAAAGTGATCGGGATTTTTTTCTCCTTATTTTGAATAGTATTATCTGTAGCCAAGTGTCTCAGGTTACTTGTGGATAACATTCCTCCGACAGCAAACCTTAATATACTGGATCTAGTTCAGCTGAGACATTGCCAAGGCTTAAAGACTATATCACACGAAGGAAATGATAACAAATGGGTCTGGAGGAAGGTGCTGATATCGTCCGGTAGTTTTCTCACTAAAGGCGCTGTCAAATGTTTCCGGAGAGAGAGAGAGAGAGAGAGAGAGAGAGAGAGAGAGAGAGAGAGAGAGAGAGAGAGAGAGAGAGAGAGAGCCTCGTGTACAGTGATATATTTGAACTTGTAAGAGTAATTGAGTAGCTTTAATTTTTCTAGATCAGTAAATGAGTGAGAAAGCGAATCAGTGAACAAACAACAAAAAGATATCCTGGCATAAGTGACATGGTAGGATATCTGGGGAATAATAAATAAGGTGAATATATTTTCTCGTAGGCAACAAAAAACTGACCACGTCTTGGTTTGTCAGTGGGCGTTGTAAACAAAGAAAAGAATGTGAGTAAACAACCAAGTGTGTCTAAAGACTTAGTGAATTTATCTTCAAAGAGCCAGGGTGCTTGGTAGTGACAGCTCAACAGCAACAGTTCCCATATTTCATATAGTCCAAATCAGATAAATTTTTTAATGATTTCCAGAAGCTTAATTTACCCATCACTCACCACCTACCGCAAGCAACTGAAGGATGACAACAATAAACCTTTTTCCTCGACTCTATTATGAATTTCTCGTTCAGTGTCGCCCCAGATGAGGTGACAGAACACATGGGGTCGTGATTCATGAGGCTCATTATTTCTGGAGTCCACAAAGATGTCTTGTGGGGGTAAGTGGGGGAGGGGAGGGGAGAGGAGGGGAGGGAGAAGGGGTAAGTGGTAGCAGAAGGGTAGTAAGTGGCGGGAGAGATGAGGTGGGGAGGGGCGGGGGACGAAGGGGTGGAAAGCGGTGGAGGGTAAGACCCAAGAGAGGGGTGAGGGGATGAGGAGGGGTTTACACCTGCTGGAGGTAATTAAGGAGGAATAATACACCGTGTTGACCCAGGCGGAGCTCCTGAAGACTTACACCAGGAGGTTCTCCACTAATGATGAGCCGTGTACTGGCTGTAGACAACGACGAGTGGAGTTACGGCCATAAGTGCCTACACAGGTAAAGGAAATGATTTTATATATATATATATATATATATATATATATATATATATATATATATATATATATATATATATATATATATATATATATATATATATATATATATATATATATATAAATTGTCTTCTCAACCAACACACACTAAGAATAATCACCACCGTTAGCGACTAATGAGAATACTTGTTTCTTTTGCCGGCCGCTTCCTTTGTCGCAACTTCTTTCTCTAATCGTCTCGTACCAGCTTTCAGTGGCGGGTACCAAGTGTCACTTGAAAACTTCCTCGCACTGTGATTATTTTTGGGATCTGGCAGGTTACCGGTGTAAAGACATGATTTAAAACCAGACTAAGTAATCATTGTTATTACAAGACTTGACAGAGATTTGGGGAGACAGTGAAGGTGGCGGGGAGAAGGTGCGTAGAACACGAAGGAACGAGTGGGGGAAGGAAGGCGTTTGTGGTATAAGGAAAAAATGGGTAAGAAAACGAGAAGATACGTTTGTTATGATGTGGCTAGAAGATAGAGGCGAGTTTAACCAGAGGAACTGTTAGAAACGAGAGTAAATGCCTGGCAGAAGACATCAAGAGGGTCAGAATTCACTCCCAAGTGCCAGGCAAATTTGGCAACGCTGTGACACACTCAGGAGGTCATCACTGTCGCTCACAGATACTCAACAAGGTGACTCTCTCTCTCGCTCTCCTCCCTCATCTCTCTCTTTCTCCTCCCTCCTCTCTCTCCTTTTTCCTCCCTCCTCTCTTTCCTCCCGCTCTCTCTCTCTCCTTACTCTTCCTCTTTCTCCTCCCTCTCTCTCCCCCTCGGCATGCCACTCCTGTCAACTGAATGATGCAACTCGACACAATCACGGTGAGTGACTGAGTGTAAATGATGTTAGCTCGTGTGAGTGGACCAAAGCGTGAGACAACCAAGACGTTACTGGGACATTTTTTTTTTTTACATTAACACTCTCTAAAGATAAACAGATCCGGACAGGTAATATCGTGGGCCCTCATACAGGTTTCTGCTGCATATTTAATGAGGACTGTAGTATCATGCAAGGACTTAGCATAAATTCGATCTCGACTATGGAGATGACATTGTACCCTGTAAAAAGAGACGCCTCGGGGCTTAGTGGGTGATGTTTTATAACTCTTTCCCGTATATCACGAACATGGGAAAGAGAAAAACGAAGACGGAATATGGGAAAAGAGGAATTAAAAATGAATAGGAAAACGGAGGAAGAGGTTGGAAATAAATGAAAAATAAACGAGAAAACACTAAAAAAAAGGACAAATAATAAGAGGTTGTTTACCAAAGGATTTTTCCCTCATTGCACTGACGTCACACCAGAATAATGCGTCACAGTTGCATGTCATACAAATGCTAGTTGCCTTATCAGCGTCACACAAGACTATACCGCGTCATAATTACACTCCTCGTGAACCAAACAAAAACATGGATATATTTGGCCAATTTTCCCACAAACATCAATTTCCTCACTAAAACCGACGCGATTTCTGGTTATCATTCCCACAAACTATCCAAATGTAAGTCTCTCCTATATACGCTTGTCATTGAATTGAAACTGAATTGAATTGAAACAGTTTATTTAGCCAGAAAAATACAGATACAGAGTGGATAATAATAATAGTTGAGGAATTTATTTCTAGAGAATTTTATGGGAATGATTTTCAAGTATTATACAGGGTGTTAGTTTAGTCTTTATGAGTTGATTGCTATTTCGATTTTTTCCAAAGTCTTACTCATATTATCTTAACGTAATTAATTTAAGAACATTGATATATTTTAGTGAGTTTTGGGATATAATCTATTCCATTAAGATCGCCAAGTGTTAGTCCAGATGCGACATGAACAGAGAAACCTCCATTTAACGAACTATATAGATATGCGAGTCCATGAGGGTCTAATAACGGTGTATATTGAGAGAGAAGTCCGTTAAATGGAGGTTTCACTGTAGTCAACGGCTCCACAAGGACTCACATCTATATCTGGTTTTAATAATGTAATAAGTTTATATATCTCCTAAAAAATATAAATCATTTCATTTTTTTTCTTATTTAAAATGGCATGCAGACAGAGACCAAAAGGCGCCTGTTCCTCCTGTTCCTCATCGTCCTCCTCCTCCTCCTCCTCCTCCAGCACCAACCAGCACGAGAGGGAGATGTTGTTGACGGACTATAAGGAAAGGAAGGAGGCGGCGAAGAGGAACCGGGAGGCCATGTGGTTTTGCAATAGGCTTTTTTATGAGCCCGATATAGAGGAGGAACACAAGCCTTCAGAGTCTCATATCGCCACCCAAGACAGTAGTAACTCTGCCCAAACCTCTACAGAAGAAGAAAAACCCAACATTTGTTACATAGTCCTCCCAATAATTATAATTCCCTTTGTTGTCAAAGAACAAAAGTAAAATAGTTCTTTGTATACTGTCAAATTATATTATTTTTTTTATATCAGGTATTATATTTAAGATATATCAAGAACCGTTTCCTTGCATTTGTATATTTTAACATTAAAACAGACGTGATGTTATGCAGTAGTGCCGGGACATGTGACCAGAATAAAGATATTATACACTGAGTCTTAGTTATACGACCACACACACGCACACACAACCCCACCCCCTCATCCAACCTCACCCCTCCTCACTCAATCCCACCCCCTCACCCACCCATACATCCACACCACCATACTACCTTCTCACCCAGAATAACACAACAAAAAGCTTCCCTAAGATACGACTGATAGACTCCAGGTATAGATAACGAGCTGTACCTTCCCTCTGTTGCCTAATACATGAAGGTGTTGGCTCTGGTGGTGGATAACAAGTGGATAACTTAATGATGGATGCATCTAATCTTAACCTTCACCATCATTTATCTACCCCGTTATTTATTATATCTTAAGATGAGTATAAATTAAAGTGTTTCGATTAAGTAACGTCCATGAGGTGTTTGCTGCGTTTAATTGGCCACCGCAACCCACAAGGAAACTTTTTTTTTAATTCCTGTTTTCAAAATTCAACTTTCTTCTCATTGACTATATTTATTCGGCTATTTCTTTTAGACTTCATTATTAATCAATTACGTGTGATAGATGTATTATATTTGGTTAATTAGATCATAAATAATATAAGGAATTTGGGGGTTGAATTTAGAAGTGAAAATTTAACACAGGTATTATTGTCAGTGGGTGTTTAAAATGGTGATGTAAATTTGACTCAGAAAGATACAGACTCCTTCACTAGTGCGTTTACAGGGGCTCGTCAGGTTTTGTGCAGTGTGGCAGCCCTGTGTTTGTTTACATTCGACAGAAGGAAACTCGCAATAGTAAACATACTAAGGAATCAAACTAAAACATTATTAAAATTAAATATCTCAATGATAATGATTTATGGAATGTTTATATGACGAGCCCCTGTAAACGCACTAGTGAAGGGGACTGTATATTTTACTGGTATACTGGGATCCATTTGTTAGTTCCATGGTGATGTTGGAAGATGGGTCAAGGTGGCACAGCATCCTTCACCAGTAAATTACACCTGGTTTTTGTAGTCATGATCTGACCTACCTGACCTATACCTGGCATCACACACACAGCTAATTAATACGACACAGCGCTGGTGTATGTGTGTGTGTGTGTGTAGGCTGTATGTATGTATGTATGTATGTATGTATGTATGTATGTATCAGATTCTAACACAACGAGTACATATTTTTGAGTGAAGGAAGCTGGTGTAAAACCTCTTGTTGCTTACTGTATCATGCATAAGGTTTCATATTTCAGATGAAGGAAGTGTAGCGAACTAACCTTAAATAAAACTCTGTAACAACGAGTATATAAATATGATTAACTGCGCCATCTGTGCCAACTACGGACGGGCGAGACATTACGTAGTCACCCACCTAACCAAATTAATAGTTGATTACTTGTTGACCAATCAGAAGTTCTGGTATAAACGCTTCCTTCCGCTCGCCTGAATTGTTTGGTCGTTTAATTTAGAACTAGAAACCTTTCATTGGGTTTTGCTCTTGTTGTTTAGGGGAAGCATGAGAAGTATATAATGAAATGCAATGCCAAATATTGTTTATGTTCTAATTTAAAATCTGAGAAAATATCTGCAACATTTCCAACAAATAAGAATAAACATTAAGAATATGTGAGAAGATGCTGGTCGTAACTGCTGTGGTGCTTCAAGAATAGGTGATCAGAACTTCATTTCATGGTTTCCGAACAGTAACGATAGTCGTGTGATTTGTCAGGTGTTTCACTGAGCATATTGAATACCGTAACTAATAGACAAACAACATGTGTGTGGTGACGCCTCCAACGCTACACACACCAATGATGAAGAAGAGGGGGTGGGGATTAATGTAATGGTAATCACAAATGTAACTAAGAATTATAATTATTAAAAAGTAGTTTAGTTTACCTAATCCTAAAGTTATTGATGCTACAGGTACTAGCAGTACAATAAAAACGCAAACAGAAGACGCAATAGCAGACGATACTCACAGAATGATGCGTTAAACGAGCGTCATTATCGGCCAGCAAGCTAGAGAACAAACAACTCCTTTACCAGAAGAATGGCCGACTGTCACCATTGTTACATCAAATGATTCTGACATAAACAGCTGAGATGAATGTCTTTTGTAACACCTAATGACTAAATCTTGAGCGAAAACCATCAATGGCTGAGCCCCACGTGGAGACCCCAAAATCGATAAGGTTCATCAAGAGTGTCTAAAGAATTTAATGTATGAAGTTTGGTTGTAATGTGCCAACACAATTTTATTTACTGTTCCCACCATCATATAGTTACAGTAAGAGAATAAGCGGGTGGATGTACAGCACCTTAACTATATTCTTCAACATTTAAAGTTCTAGATAGAAAACGAAAAGCTTCTTAGTTAACTGCCAGTGCGAAATGAAAAGCTTAGCTTATTACTGCCATTAATCCGTGATTCTCCAGCCATTGAAGTGAAAAATCACATCAGCTGCTGACCACCACGTCATGTTCCTGGGGAAAGGAAAAGTAACTCACAGTGTTCACTTACTCAAAAATATTTCGGATTAGTATTTTTTTTTCCGAGGTTGCTGCTACCTTACCCCCGGAGGTGGGATACAGTACAGTTGTCTAATAGTTGTACTTTTTTACCCCACGAATATTGAGTGTACGTAACTTTATAACGTAACATAATATTTATTTTCTCCTGTTCGTAAAGACACAGTGCCCTTTACTTTCGAATTTACACTGACTCCTTCATTGTCCACAAACACCCACTAAAGCTGTTAAGAAAATATCGAGTAAATCCCTTCACAATTGACTTTCATCCACACGAGATATTATATACTATATCAGTTGTATGATGGTAAGGCAACAATTGTGGGTATAAGGAAAACGTAAAATTATAAGGTAATTTACGTGTTTACAACAATACATTAAAGCTTCATCAATCATAAATCCTCGTGGCACTGATGCATTATGTGTGACTGAATTCAAGATACTTAATTGGATCTTATAATTTAACATAGAATGGATTGTTTAATATGTTTATATTCTATGTTAAATTGTTTATGTGATATCGCCAAAGATATTTAATAATCGCATATAGTGAATTAATTTTTGTATCTGGAACATTTTCAAATAACAGGAAATACTCGAGGAAAAAGAAAAATTTCGAACTGTATTTAGTTGAGGATGTGAAATGACTGTTAAATAAGACGACAAACTAGTAAATGTTTTAAAGGCAGACTAATAATGAGTTTTGGGTGGTTGTTGTAGCACAAATATTCGAGTTACTCGGGGAACACAAATAACTGTGCTGGTATGTACTGCTTACTGATAGTACACAGGAATGCATGGCTGCTTGTTTCGTTCTACTGCATACGAGAATGAAAGATATGAAAACAAGTTCACTTAGTTACTTTATACCTCTCTCTCTCTCTCTCTCTCTCTCTCTCTCTCTCTCTCTCTCTATTTATATATGTATAAAAAATGCTCAAAATTAATTCTGACATTACCATTTCACTAACCGTTTTCGTCGCACTGATTCAAAACACAAACAAAGAAAAACAAAAACACTCTTAATGTTTAAAAAAAAATCTTGAGTTTAAGAAGACCTAAAACTACCACTTTACAACTCTCTAATGAAAACAAAATGAAATTCCTCAAAATATACAGTAGTGTTTGACTCTACATAGCGGCAGCAACACCGTTATGCTATTATATTTCCTCACACACATTAAGCCTGATAGGTTATATATATGAAGATAATAGATATAGAGTCAAATTGTTCTACCAACACACTATTTATAATCATAATTAGAGAAATAATTGAAATAAATCGAAAATAGTTGTGTTTCCCCGGAAGTAATACTCAGAGACTAACAGCGGAAAACGATGAATATATAAACGATTTTTTTCCCCTTGAGATGCCGCGTGGCTGGTCGTGACGTGCCTCTGTATGTTTCCTTAAGTAGTCCAGATAACAGTGGCCTCAGTTGTCTTCTGTTGTTGTTGTTGTCTTAATAGAACAGGGTCCCTCGGGTCCTCCTACAACAGGGTCCCTCGGGTGTTAAGTGGTCGTCCTACAACAGGGTCCCTCGGGTGTTTAGTGGTCGTCCTACAACAGGGTCCCTCGGGTGTTTAGTGGTCGTCCTACAACAGGGTCCCTCGGGTGTTTAGTGGTCCTCCTACAACAGGGTCCCTCGGGTGTTTAGTGGTCCTCCTACAACAGGGTCCCTCGGGTGTTTAGTGGTCCTCCTACAACAGGGTCCTCGGGTGTTTAGTGGTCCTCCTACAACAGGGTCCCTCGGGTGTTTAGTGGTCCTCCTACAACAGGGTCCCTCGGGTGTTTAGTGGTCGTCCTACAACAGGGTCCCTCGGGTGTTTAGTGGTCCTCCTACAGCAGGGCCTCGGGTGTCTGTTAGTCCCCCAGCAATATGGTCGTCGGGCGCCTACTGAGAACTGCTCCCTCCCTACAACAAGTCTCTCGGGGGTAATATGGAGGGAGATTATATAGGTTTATGGTGGGCAGCGTGAGGCAGGGAGGTCGACCTTCCCCTATAAACCCCCTTTGTTAGTCAGAGGAAGGTCGACCATTGTGTCGTAATGGTGCTTCACACGACAGGTGGATAAACAACTGTGCAGGTAATGGATGTCAAGTTAATTAACCGTGAGTGGAGAATGTTCCTTATTTCTTAATAGCTGTCACGAATAGCTTGAATTTGTATTTGAATCTGATGCGAATATATATATATATATATATATATATATATATATATATATATATATATATATATATATATATATATATATATATATATATATATATATATATATATATATATTCTGAGTATTTTAAGTGAGCTATCGGTGATATACAATAATTTAACATTAAATGGAGTTACGGCGATTATCATAACGATTAGAGTTGAGAACTTCAGAAAATTGAAACATTATTCTACTTATCAACTGATAATTAGAAACTCCATTGTTTAGTTCGATTCGTTCAACCTGCTGATGTAATCTATGCTGTAAACTTTTGTGTTGTAAACCATCCTAAGTAAAAATGTAGTTCTTAAAAGTACATTACGTAAAGTCCATTTTCTATCACCGAAAACTAGAAATAATCTGACCACTTCCTGTACATCCCCGTTGACGCTTGGAAGTAACATCTAAGCGCTATTATAAACACCTACAGATTCGGAACATCCAGCCTCTCCATCCCCTTGACATGACGCAAGTCCACTGAACAGTTATCATCACCGGAGTGTGTACTGGGTCACCACTCGAGGAATGTGTGTTCATTACTACAAGTGTATTCATTTAAAAACTCTTCCACCATAATATATAAAACGTAATTAAAAATTTGGTCATTGATTTTTGTTGAGCTACACGTGTACGAATGACCAATATATAAAAGAACATCAACATGCGCTTAATGTAGATTCAAATTAAAAAAAAAATGCTCAGCCAAGTGTGACAAGTGACTGGCAGTATGTCAAAACTTGGCATCAGGTTAATGAAGGATGTGAAGCCGCAGAGGCAGACTGACGGAGAATCCCACACAAGTTACACATTGAGAGCCACCAACCACGTTCTTTTGATTCTTAATTGGAATTTTAATTAATTCGGTGGCATTTGTGAGCCATTTACAATTAATAATTTTAAATGGTATTAAACTGGTCTTGTGTGGACCCAACAGCGACGAAAGCCAAAGAGGAATTTTCATCATGGCGACAATCAGTGACTTAGGATTTATTAGCTTAATTCATCTGACTCATGACCACATCCCGGGTGATTCATTCAGCTGATCCAACAAAAAACTCATCCTTCATCCTATTATCATTCATCCTCTCAAGGCTCACCTCCTTCTAGAAGAATTGTCCCTCATGAGTTATCTTACACGGTCATTCATCACCAGTGAATCATTTCTCAAATCATTTGAATTATCATGAGTTGCGGTGACAATATCTCATTCTAGGAGAGTAACCCCCGACAATCATTCATGGTAAGTTAACTCATTTCCTCAGTTAATGTATTCACCCCTAATGACTCAGACCTACCAGTCTCCCACGTACTATGAATTGTTCCCCAAATTCACTCTCACAGTAAATCTTTTCTCCTTATAATACTCCCCAAGGATTCATCCCCAGCGACTCATATCCTTAAGGACTTCTTCTACCCGAGTCCCCAGCAGCGCCCCATCAGTGACTTACCTTGGGGTGTTCTCTGACGGGCACCAGGACCTTGACGGTGACCCGGATGGGCCGTTCCCTGATCACATCTAGGTAGCGAGGGTCACCACGGCGTGTCGTCCCCGTGCCTCCGCTGCCTCCACGACCATCTGTGGGAGATAAATGTTGGGTGTTAACATCTGTGAGAGGCAGGTGGTGAGTGTTAACATCTGTGGGAGGCAGGTGGTGAGTGTTAACATCTGTGGGAGGCAGGTGGTGAGTGTTAACATCTGTGGGAGGCAGGTGGTGAGTGTTAACATCTGTGGGAGGCAGGTGGTGAGTGTTAACATCTGTGAGAGGCAGGTGGTGAGTGTTAACATCTGTGGGAGGTGCAGGTGGTGAGAGTGTTAACATCTAGGAGGCAGGTGGTGAGTGTTAACATCTGTGGGAGGCAGGTGGTGAGTGTTAACATCTAGGAGGGCAGGTGGTGAGTGTTAACATCTGTGGGAGGCAGGTGGTGAGTGTTAACATCTGTGGGAGATAAATGTTGGGTGTTAACATCTGTGAGAGGCAGGTGGTGAGTGTTAACATCTGTGGGAGGCAGGTGGTGAGTGTTAACATTCAGGGGAGTGCAGGTGGTGGGTGCTAACATCTGTGGGAGGCAGGGTGTTGGGTGTTAACATCTGTGGGAGGCAGGTGGTGAGTGTTAACATCTGTGGGAGGCAGTTGGTGGGTGTTAACATCTGTGGGAGGCAGGTGGTGAGTGTTAACATCTGTGGGAGGCAGGTGGTGAGTGTTAACATCTGTGGGAGGCAGGTGGTGAGTGTTAACATCTGTGGGAGGCAGGTGGTGGGTGTTAACATCTGTGGGAGGCAGGTGGTGGGTGTTAACATCTGTGGGAGGCAAGTGGTGAGTGTTAACATCTGTGGGAGGCAGGTGGTGAGTGTTAACATTCAGGAGGCAGGTGGTGAGTGTTAACATCTGTGGGAGGCAGGTGGTGAGTGTTAACATCTGTGGGAGGCAGGTGGTGAGGTTAACATCTGTGGGAGGTAGGCCAGGTGTTAACATCTGTGGGAGGCAGGTAGAGTGTTAACATCTGTGGGAGGTGGTGAGTGTTAACATCTGTGGGAGGCAGGTGGTGAGTGTTAACATCTGTGGGAGGCAGGTGGTGAGTGTTAACATCTGTGGGAGGCAGGTGGTGAGTGCTAACATCTGTGGGAGGCAGGTGGTGAATGTTAACATCTGTGGAAGGATGGATGAAAATATGTGTTGTCAGTGAGAGGAAAAAAGAAACTCACACTAATTTTGAGAGAGAGAGAGAGAGAGAGAGAGAGAGACTAACCTAGTATAGGCAGTGGATATTTAAGTACACGTAGATAAATTATTGTAAACAAATTAAATGAATTAATAAATTTTTACTATATTTTAACCCTTTGTAGGGAGGAGGTTTCTTTCAGCTGAATAAAATTGTCTGACGTTAACCAGCCAGAATAAAGTACCAGCATGCCCCACTGAGCTCTACATGGTTACAGGGCATTATACCTTTTTTAATAGATGAATTATTATTTTTCTATCATTATAAAGATTCATGAACTAACAATTCAGTACGTAAAATACATATTAAATTCTTCTCTTAGACGAAAAGAGAAATCCCCCAAACACCCTCAGACGAGAAGAAGAATGTCTTATGCACTGAGAGAGAAAAAAATCAGGTTTTGATCTCACTGAGGTTTTGTTTTTGGGGTGTGTGAACTGGGAAGCGACGGAAATGGAGTGTGATGGAGTGGCCGGCGCCGCCTGCTGCAGGATGTCTCTATGATGGAGACGCCCATCGTAGCCCCAGTGTTGACATCTCCAGTAGGAGCGGGACCAAAATGGGAAGGAAGAGTAGGGGAGGGGGGGGAACTGTGGACGAAACGGTGGTAGAACGAAGTGAGTGATGGATGGAGAAGTTAACAGGAGGTGGAGGAGGAGGAGAAGGAGGCGGTGGAGGAGGAGGAGAAGGAGGAGGGGAGGAGGAGAGGATAACCCTGGTGGATCAGAAGTGAAGGATGGAAGAGCGTAAAGGGAAGAGGAAGACGACACTGATGGATGGGATGGAAATGGGAGGGAAAGAGAAATGGGTAAGTGTAAGAATAAGGGAGGGACAGGAGAGCAAGCGAGGAAGGGAGGGGAGGGGTACAAGAGTGGAGAGCTGAGGTCAGGGGAGGTACTGAGGTAGAGAGCGAGCAGGTCATACTTATAAGAGTGTAACTTACTGGACGAGGACTAAAACCACAGAGATAAGGAGAGTGATCACTTGCTGGATGAAAGACAGAGAGAGAGAGAGAGAGAGATTCTACACCCACAACAACGAACTCAAACAATTTAATTATATAGGTGGACGTCAGAATGTGTCTTCATCCTTGTGTCTGTGTGAGTGTCCGACATTGTGAAAGTAATAACTTGAAGAAATATCACAAACAAACTGTTATAAGAACGAAATAATCAATATTTTTCCGGCATTACCCTCTAGAGTACTGCATATGGCAATCTCCATTTGGCCAACACTTGTTCACAATACTGCCATGACGTTCAGACGGCTAATTCACATTGTTATTGCTATTGTTAATGTCCATGAATGTTATTTTTTTTTTGTATCATTCAAATAAAAATGTGGAAAGGGCAGATAGTATTACTTCTCGTTCACCCACCTGAATTTATATATACAAGTTATCTTTCCTCTACACATTGGTATACAGTTGTGACATTAAACATAATATATCATCATTACGTCACTATTACTTCACTTTAACCAATATTTCTCCACTTGTTGATATTGGTCGAGGTTTTGATAAATCTTTAGGAAACTCTTTTGATCTTTATACATTCTAGGTAGTAATCTTTCTTTACTCTTTGTTCTTTATAGGTCATTTGGGTTTTTTTACCTTCCTTATTTCTTTGTAAAAACGACCCACCTCACATACAGACATTATTTATTAATGAAAAATATGGACAAGTAGTCACAAATGTTCATCTACATCATGCATGTCTACGAGTACTGCAGCATTTCATTAATAATAATCGATCATGGGACACATTCTGGCACTTGTCAATCTTGGTTAGTTTTTTTTTTATTGACCTATCGATTAAGTATTTATTAACCTTTGCTGTGGGATCATTTCAGAGGTGGTTAAAGCCTTATGGTCTGTGTTCAAAGTATGGAGTAAACTTATGCTATGGAGAATAAGTCTATAGATTCAGCCTTTGCTTCTCATATAATAACAGGATCCGGATTTAGATAACACGATTTTTACTTTGATAACCTGTATTTATATAACATGACCATTTTATATGATAACACGACCCACCTATTCTCACATCCGGCAAAAACTAATTATGTAATGCATTAGTAAACGCTTGAGTAATTTAGTCTCTCGTTGACGGAAATTGAGTATTTGAGACCCAATCTAAATTACTGCAAGAGGTGAAGAGGGGAAGAGAGAGAAAGAGAACAAGGAGAACAGAGGGATTAGAGAGTAAGGGAAAAATATAGACAAAAATAAATAATAAAAGGATGGAAATGAGAGAGAGAGAGAGAGAGAGAGAGAGAGAGAGAGAGAGAGAGAGAGAGAGGTAATTTGTTGATGATGGCTATGTTGTTGTTGTGTTGATGATTGTATGTTATTGTTGTTATAGTTGTTGTTGATGGTTGTGTTGTGTTGCTGCTGTTGAGGTCGTCGTTGCTGTTGTTGTTGATGATGGCTGTTGTTGTTGTTGTTGTTGTTGGCATTGATGGTTGCGTTGTTGTTGTTACTGCCGATGGGAAATTGTTGCTGTTGTTAATGATGGTTGTGTTGTTGTTATTGCTGTTGCTGATTTTGTCATTGCTATCGATGGCTGTGCTGCTATGGCATGTTCGTTGATGATGGTCAACATGCTGTTGTTGTTGGTTGTGCTGTTGCTGATGATGGTTGTGCTGTTGCTATTGGTCAGGCTGTTGTTGATGATGGCTGCCGTTGTTGTTGTGCTGCTTGTTACATGATGGTTGTGTTGTTGTTATTGGTTGTGTTGTTGTTGATGATGGCTGTGCTGTTGTTATTGGTCAGTTGTTGTTGTTGATGCATTAAAAGGTTGCTATTGGTTGCGTTGTTGCTGATGATGGTTGTGTTGTTGTTATTGGTTGTGTTGTTGTTGATGATGGTTGTGTTGTTGTTATTGGTTGTGTTGTTGTTGATGATGGTTGTGTTGTTATTACGAGTATTATTGATGATTCTTCTTTCACTACCACTGTCCAGTAAGAGTCGGCCAAATTGTTCATACCTTTCATCACTTTGTTTCCATTCCCTCATTCATTAAATTATCTCCTCCCCTCTTGGGTTTACCTGAGTACTAATGACTCACAGGTAACCCATTATCGTGTATTCGTACTGTATATCGTCTCTTAATGACCCCGTTAATGGCTCTTAATTGTGATGCAATTAATATCTCCGTAGTGGTAATTATGGGAATGGTACTATTTAATATCGTTATCTGTGTGTGTGTGTGTGTGTGTGTGTGTGTGTGTGTGTGTTACGGATATTACAGTCGGCGATACCGCTGCTGAGACCTGTTGATGAGGTCAATTTGTTTTTCTTCCTTTTAATTGATGTTTTTTTTATAAATTCTTAAACCTGAGATGAAATTTGCATATTAAAATGTATTCATGTTACTGTTGGCAATATTCTGTTATGCCTTGTTATTGGAGGAGCGAGGCTGTCGTTCAAAGAGGAGGTTATATTGGCCACACCAATATTAAACTCTGTAATATATAAGGTCCTTGTGGGTCGCTCTACACAACTGGGTGACTGATATGTTATGATTTATTATAGTTCCTCCTGTAGTATATGAGATGCAGATTAGCTTGAATTATTCACTATCAATAATTAACAGTACATCTCATTTGATTATCATTAGTAATCATACGAATAAAACGAAAACCATGTAATTAAAAATCTGATGTTACAGAGTGTGAATTAATTTACTTCATCACACGTAGAAAAAAAATGATGTCCGTCGCAGCTCCACCTAAGATAAATTTCAATTTCACTCTCAAGTTCTTTAGTCACAAAATATACTCTGACGTTCACACATCTGCCCTACCGTTGTTACTTGGTATGTAAATACACCTCAGAAGCTCATGACTAGGGCCACATCAGCTATCAGCCCAAATGGTCCTTAAAATTGCCTCCCATTCAGTACGGTGGAGACGAGAAACTCCTACAAATTTTCCCTAACGCGTGATTCATCTTCCTCTTAAATCTGAAAGCTTCCTATCCCACGTTTGCATGCCACCTATAAACTCAACCTTATTACAGGGCGCCCTAGAGGTTGACCCGGGGGGAAAAAAGAAAGCAGTGTGTTTAATGTTTCACAGGAGACCACTTGCCCGCCACCTGGAGGTGTTTTGGCTCGCAGACAGACGAGGCCCATTTAGATTCGCCAGGACAGGGTAGCAACAGGGTGGGAGGAGGTGTAGCAGGGAGGCGCTAGGAGACAGAGCAGCGGGGCGGGAGGAGACGGTGAAATTGGGCGGAAGGAGGAGACGGTATTAATGGGACGGGAGGAGACGGGAGCAACGGAGAGGGAAGAGATGGGGCAACGGGGCGGGAGGAGACGGTATCAACGGGGCGGGAGGAGACGAAGCCAACTTGTTTACTGGCTCAAGTGTAAGAGTCACCTACTTGAGTGTTGGTGCTGGTGGGGAGGAAGTGTTGATGCTGGTGGGGAGGAAGTGTTGATGATGGTGGGGAGGAAGTATGATGCTGGTGGGGAGGAAGCAAGATGACAGGGGAGGAAGGATGATGGTAAGGAGGAAGTGTTGATGCTGGTGGGGAGGAAGTGTTGATGCTGGTGGGGAGGAAGTGTTGATGATGGTGGGGAGGAAGTGTTGATGCTGGTGGGGAGGAAGTGATAATTGAGGGTGATGATGGTGAGGGATGAAGGACGGCAGTTGATGTCAAAAGGGGGAGTGAAGTATTAAATGATGTGGACCTTGATGAATGAGCACACGGAAGCTCTGGTGCAGGAGAACGATGATGATGATGATGATGATGATGATGATGATGATGATATGAGAAAAGAATAGTAATGATGATGATGATGATGTGAGGAAAGAATAGTAATGATGATGATAATGAAATTAGTTTTATGGTATGGCAACAGAAAAAGAATAATAATGAAGGGGGATAATGATAATGATAATGATGACAATGATAATGAAATAAATGAAGATAGTTTATATAGTAATAGTAAACGAAAATAATAATAATGTAGAAGGAGATAAACAGGGAAACGATAAAAACAAGGAGAAGACAAGGAGAGAAAATATATTAGGAGATGAAAGAAAATATGATTAAATTAACAGAGAGAGAGAGAGAGAGAGAGAGAGAGAGAGAGAGAGAGAGAGAGAGAGAGAGAGAGAGAGAGAGAGAGAGAGAGAGAGAGAGAGCCGGAAATTAAAGAGGAAATAGCTGGTAAAAAGATTGCAGGGCTAAAAATAAATCACAAAGAGTCATGAAAACAAAAAAAAACATGAATATTAAGTAAAAAAACAACAACTAAACAATAATAAGAAGAATAAAACAAGAAGATCCTCAATCATGATAAAACACAAAGACAAACAAGATAAGAAAATAAATCAGGGAATGAGGGAAAAAAATAAATAGCGAAAAGGAACTTCATAAAGATAATAATATTTAGTGAGTCAGAGAAAGATTCCCATCATCAAATGGAAAAATATAGACATGAAAACGGAATCTTTGTCCAGCTAGAGACTTACCTGTGAGGGCGCGGGTCAAAAGCGGCTAATGATGCCTCCCAGCGTGAGTAATAGACAAACCCGGGAATAAAAGGAACGGAACCATCGCACTTAGGGAACAAAGGGGCGACTTGACTCGTCATAACAAGGGGAAAAAGTCATCGTTAACGTTGGTGTAATAGCCCGTGGGGTGGGTGAGGGCTGGAGAGAGAGAGAGAGAGAGAGAGAGAGAGAGAGAGAGAGAGAGAGATTAGAAAGCCAAAGGAAACCATGAAACAAATTTTTAAAAATCTTAGAAGATCAAGGAAGAAAAATAACAAAAATATATTCAAAAGATTCTTCAAGTTGGAATGAATAAACCCTCAGCCAAGAACAGATAATAGAACAGTTGCTGAATACCCCACCCCCACCATAGATTCACTTCTCTTGGCAGCCTGAGACTATCCCGGTAACGAAACGAACAGAGAAGTCACATAGCCTGAGTAACTCTAAGTATATAATAAAGGTATACTGTATATGATTTTAAACCATTCGACGATACACACATGACACAACAACTCCTCAAGTGAACGACTATTTATCATCGCACCCAGCTTCACTAGTTCACTTCTTTAGGTTAAGTACTTTACAGAATTGTGTTTCCCTCTGACGTCGTGGGTCTCTTTCGCTAAACACAGTCTGGAGAACTCACACAAACGTTATGAAACATTCTTTCCTCATTACCAGGGGCCCAGCCTCGGCCTCACGCACTTGTGACTGTAATATCCAGGATTTTAATGACTCTCGCTGGGTAAATTAACTTTCAGGGTACCGTTGTTTTTTTGGTGAATGAATCCACGACTGCGCTGTAAAAATTTATGGCTATTTTTCTGTAGACTACACCGTAACTTTTTATTGTTATTTGCTGTTGGTGTTAATTTAAGGTCATAGTTCGTGATATATTCTCTCTGTTGCTATAACCTATATATTGTTGAGTTTATCTATCCTCTATTATCATATGTATAAATTAGTATAGTTTATCTATCTTGTATTATTATATTTTGTAAATGATTTAACTTTCCTATCTTGCACTAGAGAGCTGAAACCAACCTTGAAAACTCTTGACAGTGTTGTCGGGGAACACTTGGCACTTTTCCAGTAGTCCTTTGTTCAGTCACAGTCTGAATACATTACAACAATTGCAATTGTTCTTTTCTTGTCTTCAATGATTTTTCAGGTTTCTGACCTTAGCTTGTGTCGCGGAGTTAAGCTTTCATTAGCGTAATTCCCACATCGCTCTAAGAGATTCATCTGAAAAAGCGCCACTTTAAGACGCTACTTGTTTGATATTTATATTAAACCTGTATGGCAATTTATGGATTTAACTTTAGAATATGATGCAGTTATGCCTGTAGATACAGTGAGACCATAAGTGTGCCCGTCACCTTACAGGCACCCAGTGTTTTGTAACGGAGGCTGACACTCCTAGACGGGGACCTGCAGGGTACACTTTCAACTGTGGATGTATCATGTGATGTACAGCCCACAGGCACAGCTGGTGCAATTGTACTGCCACAATGAGTTATATGAATGTTAGAGAATTAATATGCGTCTTGCTGCCTCGTTTATCACAAGTGTAGGGATATCATCGACACACACACACACCACACCACACACACACACACACACACACACACACACACACACACACACACACACACACACACACACACACACACACACACACGCACACACACTGCTAAAGCGTAATGTAAGATAGCTTTATATAAAAAAAATAATTTAATTGTTAATTTCACATGATCAAAACCTAAAAATAAAAATAAAATTCTCAAGTTTGATCGACCAATCATCGTTTACTTATAAATTAAACTTTATTCTTTGGTATAATTGGATATATATTTGTATGGAATTTACAGCTATGTAGAAAGAGACCAATACACTAACACTAGCAGAGATGTACAGTTGGGCACAAAATTCCTTAGCACTTGACAACTACTTCTGGGTCAAAGAGATGATTGGTATATATATAATACCGCTGCTTCTCATCACATATCACGTCAGCACCACGAAACACACTCCTTACTACAAAGAAATTTAAGAAAATACGATGAAATTCCAATCCCTTCAGCTAATGATCTTCAATTATTTACATGCCAAACACAGCTAAGTCTCCAGGGAATTTTGTTCGCAACTGGTCAATTCTTGGAACAGCGGGAATCTCTTTATCCTCAGCGCTAAACTGTACGGGAGGTCGACAGAGTGATGTAATGACGGTGTTAAGTAAGTGAAAACGGGATATATTTCAGAGTATCAATCATTTATATCTTGAAACAACATCGACAATATTGACAATCTATTATTGTTCAAATATACAACATTCAACATTAGGTCTGCGTTTCTGTGACACTCACACATACACACACACACACACACACACACACACACACACACACACACACACACACACACACACACACACACACCTTATTGTTTTAGTGATATAACAAGGCAAAGAAAACGAACCAGGTATATAATGGGAGAGGCAGGACCTTGCAAGTTCTCTGACAGTAAAGTTCCATAAAGAAACTCAGTCCACGGGGAGAGTAATGTCGAGAGGAAGAACAGGTGAGGAAAGTGGTGAAAAAGACAATGGGAAATATAAGAATGAGTTAGGAAACGGCTGATAAAACGAAGGAGGAAGAGGGGGAGGAAGAGTTAAAAAGACCTTGATATATATTTATTTATGTTGAGGAAAAACGAGAAAATTGGAAAGGTAAGTTAGTTAAGTTAGTTGAGAGAGAGAGAGAGAGAGAGAGAGAGAGAGAGAGAGAGAGAGAGAGAGAGAGAGAGAGAGAGAGAATGTGTTTTTAAGTAATAAAGAGTTAGAACAAGAACTAAGGGGAATGGGCGAAAGCGGATAAGTTCAGAGGAGGAGAAGTCATGGAATCAGTGTAGAAGGAAGAGAGGTCATAGAATCAGTACTGGAGAAGGTAAGGTCATTAGTGTTGGCGGAGGAGAGGTCATGGGATCAGTGCTGGAGGAAGTGGTCAAGGTATTAGTGTTGGAGGGGGAGAGGTCATGGCATGAGTGTTGGAGGAAGAGAAGTCACTGAATCAGTGTTGGAGGAGGAGTCTTGGAATCAGTGTTGGAGAAGGAGTCTTCGAATCAGTGCTGGAGGAAAAAAACCTATCAAGTCAGTAGTGTTAGAGCAGGTTAATAGGATAGAAACATTTAGTTAAAAGTATATAGTTATTGGTGTTCAGAGACTCCCGATGCTCACACCACCCCCGGAAACAGTGCTCCTTCCTCATTAACGGCGGACAGCTTAAGTTCGTACAATTGTGTATGTAATAACCAGGAATTTAATATCCTCTACTGAGTCAGTTTAATTTCATCGTTGCTTCAGTTAGGACGTTCACGGTAAGGTAAATGGTACACTGGCTTGGTTTAATCGCACTCCAGAAAGACACACTTACTCGTCCAGTGATTGTTGTTGTTATTTAGGCCAGGGAAGACTAACGTATATAAAATCACACACACACACACACACACACACACACACACACACACAAAAGGCAGAGTATTGAAACCGTATATTTTTAATTTTCCGTCTTTATTTGGGTTTAGAATTCACACCACCAGGATATAGTGAATATTCGACACTGATTACCCATATCGTTCCTCCATAATCTAGAACGACTCCCATTAACAGTTTTAAGTGAGACATTGAGAAAATTAAACCCTGAAATTCTGACTCGATTATGACGTTCAATATTAAACAAAATTAACTCTATCATTAGCATATCTAAAACAACTAACCCATTACTTCCTACTTATGTTGACGAGTGCGATTTTTTTTAACTCTAGAGTAACTTTCACCAAACATCTTTACCAACAATATCCTCAGGTAAGCTGGGAAAAGGTGGCATAGCACCTTCCTTCTTTAATGGCAATCAACTTTTTTCCAGTCATTTATTTTACCACTTGTAGAATATTGTTCCCCTGTGTGGAATTCTGCTGTATATGTTTATGTGCGTCTACTGGGTAAAGTTTTCCGCTCTATCAGGTTACCAGGGGCTAACAACGAATGGCAATGTAGTCAAGTTATCTCGCCACAGTCTTAAAGGTTTCAGAAAACTTGCTTTAATGGTGCTTATGGTCTCTCTTATATTTTCTTCCACAACAGTTTATTCGTATTAGAAGTACACGTTATAAAACACATACACACACACACACGCGCAGCCTAGACAAGATATAACACTTTTTAGTATCACAGATTTTTTTGTGCCGTGTACCTGTACTATTATAATAATAATAATAATAATAATAATAATAATAATAATAATAATAATAATAATAATAATAATAATAATAATAATAATAATAATAATAATAATAATAATAACAATAATAATAATAAATAATAATAATAATAAATAATAATAATAATAATAATAACAATAATAATATGTATGTAATAATAAATAATAATAATAATAATAATAATAATAATAATAATAACAATAACAATAATAACAATAATAATAATAAATAATAATAATAATAATAATAATAATAATAATAATAATAATAATAATAATAATAATAATAATAATAATAATAATAATAATAATAATAATAATAATAATAATAATAATAATAATAATAATAATAATAATAATAATAATAATAATAATAATAATAATAATAATAATAATAATAATGGAAATAAAACGCAGGATAGGGTAAAGGCGAAGGTTGCAAAGAAAAAATCGAAACACAAAATAAAGTGAATATAATTACCTATTAGATTTGTTGCTACCTGAGGCCGGTGGTAGTTTAGGCACAACCTTTATAATACCGTAACGACTTGGAAATTACTGTACCTACACTACAACTAGATCTGGACACGTATTTCTGAACCCACTCTCTGAATTGGAATCTAGTAAGGGTTGTAACTTGGTCGTGGAGGTTGTGGTTGTGAAGTAGTTGAGGTTGTATGGTAATGGCGGTTGTGTGGCAGTTGTGGGTGATTCGTAGTTGGGACCGTATGGTATTTGTACTGTGTGTGTGTGTGTGTGTGTGTGTGTTTATTTACTTGTATGGTATATTAGTAGATGTGATTGAGAAGTGTGTGGTAGTTGTGGGTGTGTGGTAGTGTGGGTGTGTGGTAGTTGTGCGGTGTGTGGTAGGTGTGTGGGTGTGTGTGTGTGGGTGTGTGTGGGTGTGTGGTAGGTGTGGGTGTGTGGTGTGTGGTGTGTGGTAGGTGGTGTGTGTGGGGTTGTGGGGTGTGGTGGTAGGTGTGGGTGTGTGGTGTGTGTGGGTGTGTGGTGGTGTGTGTGTGGTGGTGGTGTGGGTGTGTGGTGGTGTGGGTGTGTGGGTTGTGGGTGTGTGTGGTAGTTGTGTGTGTGTAGTTGTGGGTGTGTGGTAGTTGTGGTGTGTAGTTGTGAGTGTGTGGTAGTTGTGGGTGTGTGGTAGTTGTGGGTGTGTGGTAGGTGTGGGTGTGTGGTAGGTGTGGGTGTGTGGTAGGTGTGGGTGTGTGGTGTGTGTGTGGGTGGTGGGTGTGTGGTGTGTGGGTGTGTGGTAGTTGTGGGTGTGTGTGGTGGGGTGTGGGTGTGGTGGTTGTGGGTGTGTGGTAGGTGTGGGTGTGTGTGGTGTGTAGGTGTGGTGTGTGTGGTGTGGGTGTGTGGTAGGGAGTGTGTGGTGTGTGGGTGTGTGTGTGGTTGTGGGTGTGTGGTTGTGGGTGTGTGGTAGTTGTGGGTGTGTGGTGTGGGTGTGTGGTAGGTGTGGGTGTGTGATAGGTGTGGGTGTGTGGTAGGGTGTGGGTGTGTGGTGGGTGTGGGTGTGTGGTGGTGGGTGTGGGTGTGTGGTGGGTGTGGGTGTGTGTGGTGGGTGTGGGTGTGTGGTAGGTGTGGGTGTGTGGTGGGTGTGGGTGTGTGGTGTGGGTGTGTGGTGGGTGTGTGGGTGTGTGTGTGGTAAGGTGTGGGTGTGTGTGGGTGAGTGGTAGGGTGGGTGTGTGGTAGGTGTGGGTGTGTGGTAGGTGTGGGTGTGTGGTAGGTGTGGGTGTGTGGTAGGTGTGGGTGTGTGGTAGGTGTGGGTGTGTGGTAGGTGTGGGTGTGTGGTAGCCTCAGCTGTTAGGAATGATGATGGTGCTGTGGTGACAGAGGCGATGACAGAGAGGCATTTGATGTCAGCCGGTCTGGCCTGCCTCTTTGTCACAGTGACGCTGATGGTGAGGGCTGTAATGGTGAAGATGGTGAGGGCTGTGATGGTGAAGATGGTGAGGACTGTGGTAGAGAAGACAATGATAATAGCTGAAGGTGGTGAAGATGATGGTGAGCGCTGATGGTGAGGGCTGATGGTGGGGGCTGTAATGGTAATGATAGTGAAATGGAAAGGTAATGAGAGTGAAATGGAGGTGATGGTGATTGCTGATGGTGAAGAAGGTGATAGTTGTAAACATTGTTATAGTGGCAGTTCATAATCGATGGTATATATATTTAATGACACATACCGTCGTTGGAGGTTGTTGGTCACAGTGAGTGAGTGATGGTGACAGCGATGGTGATGGAGTGTTGAAAGGAGAGAGGTGAGAAGCTCTCCCGTGAAGGAAGGAGCTGTTGGGCTGACTGGCTGTTGATTGCTTACATCGGCCAGAGTGGGGTCGTGGATTCGTGGAGGTGAAAATGGATTATAATAAGCCTGATGACACGTTGGGGGGCAGTGTGAATACGTCGCCAGTACACAAGGAAGCAGTATGGCCGGCACTGGACACGACCGCCTTCACTTCCCTAACTGTAAAGTCAGGTACCCATTCCTAGTTAAGTGGATATAAGGTATCCCGAATGCAAACCAGGAAACCGTGTGATAGGATGAGAGCGCTGTGTTCACTCTGTCCCAGCATCTCTTATTGTTTAGTAATATGAAGACAATATTGAAAAAAAAGGAGAGATTTACCTGAATAAGGAACACGGAGGGAGCGAGCGATGCTTGCACTTTGGGTATTGCTGTGAACTATAAAAATCCTGGGGTTCTGATATGTGTGACCGGCGCAGGAACTCTTGCATGGCTTTACCTAAGATTAATCTTGTTGGAAGACTGCAACCCATAAAAGGTACAGAAGATATTAATCTCCATGAATGACTTTTAAAATTATAACTTCATCTCTGTCAATTTATCCACCTTCTTTGTCTCTCTCTTTCATTCTCAGTATTTCTCTCGTCAACTATCTATCTATTGAGCTATTCCTCTATTAATTTAACGTAGGTATTCAGACAATCATTCTCTCTATTTCCTCCGTCACAAGAGACCGAACAAGGAAGCTTCCTCTGGGAGGCTGAAGAAGAAAACACGCGAAAGAGGATAAGAAAGGCTTACGAACTCATTCATTATTTGGAGGAGGAGGAGGAGGAGGAGGAGGAGGAGGAGGAGAAGACGAAGATGAAGAAGAAGAAGAACGATGAGGAAAACGGTGCTTCGGTCAGATGGGGCAGTCTCAATAAAACCTAATGGACAGAATCACTCTGAGGACCTCAATTGGGAATGTTGCCTCTGAGCAAAACATGCTAAGACAGATATTTCTGATGGAAAACAGGCAATTTTTAAACATTTTGGTATTTGTGGTTACGAGAGGTTGACATGGTGAACAAAAAAGACCCTGAATTCTGTAAAGGAAAAACTAATATGAAATGTAATAATAAATTTTAAAAGAACACACACACACACACACACACACACGCACACACACACACACACACACACACACACACACACACACATAAATTCAAGTGCTTAGTGTGTTTTTTTTTATATACGTAAGTTCCAAAGGGAGAAAAACACACATAAAAATGTACTTAACAGCACCCACACACTATAACAGAAAAGGAAGCAATCACTCTTTATTATTGAGAGGCAATATTTTAACATGGACATATTCTACCTCAGAGAAATATTCAGGGTGATGTATCTAAAAGGTTTACAAATTGAAACATTAATTAAGTTGAATAGCTACCGTCAACTTCACTCTTAACACGTGATGAGTCTCACCAAGGCAGTAGTTATCTACCTACCTTGGGTCTCACCACCTACACGGGTCAAAAAAGCTACCTCCTTTTCTTCCACTGATTTGCACTATATCCTTTCCTTATTTTGTCTCTCATCATCAATCTCTCTCATATTCTTTCCAATTATCATATTCTTTCCTGGATGCTATGATCATCTCCTGTTCTAAAGGTCACGGGACATACTTTTGGTTTTCATTAATGCCTTCTGTCTTTTCCTCTGTAATGTGCTTCTTCTCATATCCCTTCCTTGTCTCTGTTTATTTATGCCTTATATCATTCTCGTACTTCCTATTCTTCTAGATTCTCCTCAATATGACCTTCTACCACCTATTCTCCCACCAACTCTTTAAAACTCTTTGGTATAAAAGTACTCTCACTGGATTCTATTACTATCAGCTACTACGGACACTTAAGTTTACTGTAGTTATCCATACACCCCGTCGAGGTCTTTATTTCTACATCAGTTTCCCTTTATAATGTCTCCTGTCGCTCCCTGACACACCGTAAATGACCCACTTTAATTCGCCTGAAAAAATGGAACTTCTATTAAGTCATATTACCCAGCGGCTCTTTCTTCTTCCTTCCTTGTCTAATGATCCTGTACACAGCCCCTCTCTCTCTCTCTCTCTCTCTCTCTCTAATAGAATTCCTAGCACCAATCCCACGGTCTACAACCCTCCTTCATCTACCCTTAAGATGACTGCCATTCCCTATACCCAATTCATCCATCCCCTCCTCCATCCTTCCTTCCTTCCTTCCTTCCTTTTTACCTCCTCTTTCTCCTTCCTTCCTCCTCCTATTTTTCCTCTTATTCCTTCGCCCAGTGAGCCTAACAGCATGTGTCAGGGTGATGTTGAGCAACACTGCATTAATTATTCCAGCAATCCCTCACACAAGATGATCAAACAACAACAACAACAACAACAACAACAACAACAACAACAACACGTCTTGAATAAACTTCCCCGCCAGAAACGAAAAAAAAACAAAAATGTAAACGAAAAAAAAAATTACAAAAAACTTTCACCACCATTTTGCTCGTAACTGTTTTAATTTTTTTTTTTCCTTTTTTTTTGAGGATGAAACTAAATTTATGCAACGAACTATGAAAACTTTTCTGGGTACTTTAAAACGTAGCTGAAAAATACCGTGAGTGTCTCTGCAAATAAATTAGACTCTCTTGAACAACTCCAAGGGAAAATTTCTTCTGTAGCAGTTAATGAAACTTTATCATTTATAAAGAGACGTTTTTTTATTATTATTTTTTAGATGCTTTCTTAAGATTTGTTTCTGTAATATATTAAATCTTTCAATATTTTAGGGAGTTTTTTTAATTTGAGGTGAAGATGGGGGGTGAAAGGAGTGAAGTGATTTAGATGGGGAGGGGTGAGAATGGGGTGTGATTTAGAGGAAGGATGGGAAGGAGTAGAATTGTAATTTAGAGGGCGAGAAGGTGATTTAGATGGGGGAGGGGCGAAGAGTGATTTAGATGGAGGGGGCAGAACGGGTGTGATTTGTTTACCTCGAGAACAAAATGGCTCGGAGGAAGAAAATGAGATACGGATGGTAATTAAGTGTGGAGGAGGAAAAAATAGATTAATTGCCTTTTCTTTGGCTTCTATGGTCAACAAGGACAATACCGTAGAGAGAGAGAGCATTATCTAACAGCATTTTCGAAGATTTTTTTGTTACAAGATTTTGTTTGCCGTCCAAAAAAAAAAAAACAATTATTGCAAAAACATAAAACAATGATAAGTATAAAATAAACCTGATGAAGAGAAAAACTAAAGGCATCAAGGGAATATGAACAGCATTGACGTCATTCATTAGGTATAGTTAAATGTTTTCCACTAAAATGATGATAGTAAGATTAATGACATTATTTACATCACAGCTATACTAACAACAACCGTGAATAAGATGCCTACATATATATTTCTGGTGCCATATTGTGCCATATTTACTATTATATTCCTTACTGGTGATGACAAATGTACTTTACGACCCGACCCATTCATGAAGTAGACTTGAGTCATCTAGCGCGTTAAACTGATTAAACCTCATCGTGTATTATTATTATTATTATTGGGGGGGGGCATGGAGAAGCTCTACGCTGGTAATTTAGCTCATTACTGAGGTCATACATTATACGAGCCCCTCCACGCCGCTGCTTCCGCCCATCCATCAACTATATTTACGCATTCAGAATTACCAACACCTATACAAGAACTACGTGTGTTGAATGTTGTTATTAAGACAGTCCAGCGGGTTACACAACATGTACACAGTGTCCTCAGCTCCCAGGTACAAATTGTCCTCAGCTCCCAGGTACACAAATTGTCCTCTGCTCCCAGGTATACAAATTGTCCTCAGCTCCCAGGTACACAAATTGTCCTCAGCTCCCAGGTACACAAATTGTCCTCTGCTCCCAGGTACACAAGTGGCCGAAAAAATAAAAGGCTTTGCTAGGACTGACCTATGGATAGAAATTGCCACTGTTTATTACTAGTGTGTGACCCGCTTGCTGCACTTATCCTCTCATACGCTCTGATTAGGCTAATATTTTTAAAGGACTATTATCATTACGGTCCATTTAGAAACAACAAATCATAATTACAAGCAAACAAGAGCGTGCTGTGTCAGGGCAGGTTAAGGACCTTGGGGCCATAAAGACGTTAATTAGGGCCTCATTTTATAATCATCCTTAAAAAGTCTAATAATAAAAATGGAGGCAGCGGCCCACGAGACACACCAGCTGTTGCTATCCCTGACACTGTAGGTCCCTAGCCCTCAATTTACCTTAGTGAGCCTTAATGAATCTCAAGCTCATGAGAACTCTCGAACTCACACTTGATCTCCCTCAGTTTGTACCTTGCGTTTGTTTACAGTCTCTATACCACCAACACACCCGCCCAGCTCCCAGCAATCAGGTGAGATGTTATGAGCTTAAGTTTAAATCATTATTTCCTGTTGAATCCACAGCTAAGACTAAGAGAAATTCGTAAGGTAACTTTTGGTAGACATCTTCATTTTACGATTCAATGGTTTTACAGAATAGCAGAAAGTTATATTTTATGGACCTCAGCAATTTATGGTCTCCTACTCCTTAACTTTTGTTCCTCTTCTTCTTCCCCTTCCCTCCTTCTTCCCTAATTCTCCCCCTTCTCTTATAATCCTTCTTCTCTTCTCCCCCTTCACTATTCTCTTCCTACTTTTATCCTTCTCCTCCTCCGCTTCTCTTCTCGTCTTCCTTCTACCCTTTTCCCTTTCGTCTCTCCTCCTCCCCTCTTTCTCCCCCTCCCCTTATCTTTCTCTTGGTCTTCTCCTCCGCTTCTCCCCTCCCCCCTCCTCCCCCAGCACATAATTAGTTCCAATAAACCTCTGATGACATGACAAAAATCCATCTAACATCCCGGAACATTTATTATCAATTAGATAATTAACATCACACACACACACACATACACACACACACACACACACACACACACACACACACACACACACACACACACACACACACACACACACACACACACACACACACACACACACACACACACACACACACACACACACACACACACACACACACACACACACACACACACACACAGTCATCATGCAGATAAGAGTAGAGGCAAACTATAGATAAATAGCATAATTGCTAACCTAATCTAACCTTTTACTAATATTATTTAGGTTCACGGGAAGTCTTTACTAATCTTCTCAGGTTTTGTTTAATCTGGAAATCGACCTTTTAATTTAATTCATCCAATCAAGCGTCTGCCTTTCCCTGGCATTCATTTCTAATTATATGGTCAAATTATATATATATTTTTTAATTTTATAGACATTCCAGCATTTCGCTCATTACACAAGTGGATGGGAGAAACACGCGGGAATTTACTCTGCCAGAGGCTCTCCTTTACTTCTGTATCCTCTGAAGACTAAAACTATGTTCCGTTTCTCCCGCAGATCCCCGTGAATGTCCTCTCCGTATTGGGTCTGAGTTAAGCCTTTATCAATGTATTCAAAACCTCGTGCAGTCCCTCACACCAGTCGCCCCAGCTGTGTGGCTAAATCCTACAAAAATTCACCTTGGAGACAAAAGTCTCCTCAAGCCAGAGCTCTCAGCGTTTCACTGTTCAAGATTTCGCAGAATTCAGCGACGTCTTCAGTACAATGGAGCAGTTCAAACCAATCTAAAATAAAATCTTCGACTTTGAACTTACACAAACATACTTGGATTCTTCTATATCTAGCCAAGGGTCGTAGAGAAACAACATCGCTCTATTTGGCAAAAAAAAATAAATAAAATACAGCAGTTCCTAGAAGACATTCAGTGACTCAGCGAGGTTGTGAGGGAGTTCCTCCCGGGCTTCGCTGTTACTGAACCGTTGGTGCAAGTTTGGCAGCCAATTCGAGAGTCATGCGTTCATTAGCTTTATGGTGGTTGTGAAATTTAGTGAAAAACACAATCACTACAAAAATTCTTTCTGAAACAGCCGAGGGGTTAGGTTAGCCAAAAGTGACCACGATACAGTACGGTGGAGAGATTCACAGAAGATCTGTTTCTTTTTAACTTCTGTCACCAGGATAACATACACCTATAACAGAGATGAAGCGCTGTGTGTATCACCCAGATAAACATTATTGATGATATATGAATAACATTATGTTTTGATTTTTACAAATTTTTCTTACGGGTAAGCAACCATAATGGCCCTACATTCAGCGACTGGTACTCTCATCAACACAAGTAATCCGTGTGAATTCATAAGTCCCACCAAGACCAAGTAACCGGTGAGAAATTGTGCCTCTGGAAGCTAAGGGTCACCCCCAATGCTGACCTTCACACCTAAAAGTGAGGGTCAACATAACATCAAGTGAAAATTCCACTAGCACCACATGTGAGGAAAGAACCCCTACCACACACCTGTCTACTGAGAGGCGCTCAGTAGACTGGTCCTTTCAGCTCCCTCTGATCATCATTATGTCTCCAGCTACCAGTTAAGGTCAGAGCTGCTGCACCGTTCACGCTAAAACTACCAGCCATCTCGGATATTCGTTCACGTTTTACTGTTCGACACCACAACATCTGGGCTACAAGACCAACCTCTGTTCAACCACTGTGAAATTATTAGTTTCGCATTTAATTTGTATGGTCACCACAGTTTATTTTCCTCTTTTTTCTTTTTCACTGAACGCTTTTGTTAAATGATCCGCCCCCCCCCACCCAAGTCACTGGTACGAGTAATTTCTATAATATCGGTCTAGCTGGTGTGTTCTTTCAAAAAACGTAAATCATTATTATTATCATTATTTTTATTATTACAACACACACACACACACAAACACACACACACACACACACACACACACACACACACACAGTGAGCCAAACATTGTCACTAAATTACACCCACTGACTCCTTCCTGCTGCCACTCGGGGTTTTCACGTCACCTATCTTGCTTGTACATTATAGCACAGGATGGAGACTGACCTAACACACACACACACACCACCTGGGTATTGTTTACTTTAATGAACCAGTTTATGTCTCACTGCCACAGCTCCTCGCCCGCTTGAGTAGCCTACAACTAGACACTATAACCCACCATCTGACTATATTCCTCCGGCTATAATTTGACACTAGGCAGCTAATCACGTATCAGACTTAATTCCGTTCGTTTATTTTTGGACGATGGTGTCAGATTTGTATGTCTCTAAATTCATCTACTCGAGGAACAACAATTTAGGTCTTGAATTGATCAGGTTAATGACGTTATTGGATGTTTACTTAACGCTCTGTAATTATACTGTATATGATAATTAAGTCAATCTGTCCATTTACTACTTCATGTTATGGCTTCTCGCGTGTGTGTGTGTGTGTGTGTGTGTGTGTGTGTGTGTGTGTGTGTGTGTGTGTGTGTGTGTGTGTGTGTGTGTGTGTGTGTGTGTGTGTGACTGCGTGGCTACTGACTAAATATTTACACTCCACATTATGTCTTGACACAGGCCAGCCCAGGGTGTATGAACATGTGTTTGATATGAAGATTCACTTACATGTGCATCACAGACTGAATATATTATACAGTCACATATACAAGTTCAAGAAGAAGTATGTAATAAACACAAGTAAACAACAGCCATACTTACACATAAACGTAAACAAAGAAAAGCCAAAGACAAAGATAAACAAACGCAAACATATAACCAAGCAATCATAAGCTAAATATCTAACCCCCCACACACACCATATATTTGCACACACGCAAAATAGAAGAAAAAAAAACTCCTATTGTACCGCCAATTCCAGGTTTCCCCGCATTGAAAACGGTGCTTTTAACTGATTATGTTAACCCAACAAATTAGGAAGCTTTCAAGCCCTAACTGGCAGGGTCGGCCCAGACGTGAGCGTGAGAGAGAGAAAAAGGAGGCGTGTTAAGCTGAATTCTTTTCTCCTCACAACAAAATGGCATTGTACTTGTGGGGGAGGGAGGGAGGGGGGGGGGCACAAGTGGTCCTCCGTTATTTTAACTCGAGAATTTTACTATGCCGGGTTATTTTCACCGTGGAGTTGAGAGCGCATTGACGAGATTTATGCCTGCAGAGTTATGTGAGTGAGTTCTGCGGCGGCATTTATTATCAGCCTGTGTTATCGTGAGCTTCTGGCAGCGTGCGACAAGAGCTTGTATCTTACATAGATGGTGAGTGACGTGTTGACCTACAGGAGGTTATTATACGGACGCAGGTCAAGTGGGCTGCATTATTGACACGTGCCAATCTAGTCGTGTTTAACCATTCTGATTGTGACCCATTTAGAATTAGGGACCATTAGAGCTGAGATTAAATTCTCATGGGTTAACATAGGACGGGACCCGTTAAGACTAGAACCGAATCCTAAGTTTAAGTTAGGCTGTGACCCACTAGAACTTGGGACTAATGGATCTGGGGCGATAATAGGTTGAGACTTACTAGGGTTGGGACCCACTAGGACTTGGGCCTAATAGGACAGCAAAAAGAACGACGACAGAAAGTTATGGAAACATCTGAAGAGAAAATTTTAATGGAATAATAAATATCATGTGATTCCTCAGTAATAAACCTAGTTTACATAAGAACATAAGAATGGAGGAAACTGCAGCGGGCCTATTGGCCCAAACTGGGCAGTCCCATTTACACCCATCCCCTATTGCTCATATATCCATCCATCCTATGTTTGAAGCTATCCAGCGTATTCGAGTTAATGATGATATTTGGTAACTTGTTCCACTCATCCACTACTCTATTTCCAAGCCAACGTTTACATATTTCGCGCCTAAATCTAAATTTGTCTAATTTAAAACAATTGTTACGAGTTCGCTCCTGGTTGGATAGTTTGAGTACCTTTGTAATGTCCCCTTTGTTCAGCCCTGACTTCCATTTATACACCTCTATCCAAATTATCGCCCCTCATTATACGTCTCTCGAGGGAGTGCAAATTAAGATGCTTTAACCTGTCTCTGTAATCAAGGTTCCTAATGCCCGGGATTAGTCTTGTCATTCTCCTCTGAATTCTTTCGAGGGATTCTATATCCATTCTGTAATACGGTGACCAGAATTGAACTGCATAATCCAAGTGAGGTCTCACAAGCGCAAGATATAGTTTTAGGATGACCTCGTTAGTCTTGTAACTAACACTCCTTTGTTGTTGTTGTCGTTGGGTTTTTCAGTTGTTACTCCTCTCCCGGGAACAACACCTCCATAGTGTGGTTCTTCTTCGTTGGATATTATTTTATGGCTTAACCTTGTGATATACAGTACAGGGTGTAGTAATAGGCAGTTTACTTTCCTCCTCCCCCTCTACCAGTAGCAGGATCGATGAACTGGAGGTTATGAGTCCAGCACTTTTGGAACACCCGGTCGAGATGTGAAATAAAACTAAATTAAGCTTTCTCTGTGCACAACTCTCAAGACACGATGAACCATTATTAAGAACAAACTACAGCAGCCGTTGTGATGTGGCTCTATATAGATTCTCCGGCAGTTTCCAAACACAGTAACGCTGATCACACATAAGCGTCCCTCGAGGAACATACTGTGTCGGTAGTGTGATTTCATTCAGTTTTGATGGTCAGGACACAGCTGCCTATCAAACAACGAAACGGTGTACTCTGCACAGGTTCAGATTAAAGCGATGAACCCACGATGTGTTTTCCCCTATGATGACCCAGATAACCTTGACCTCTGATCATTTAGCCCCGGATAAAAAAAAAACTTAGAATGACTCATATCAAACCTAGAGATGATACCTCAGGCAGTTCCTAAGGCACAGTGTGTAGCGGGCACCTACAGTAGATCCTTAAGATAAATGAATCTTCCTCAGCACAGAACCAACACGACAATGAATGTGTTTATCACCTCCTCACCTTGACTGTACGCTTCTGAGGATTTATGAACAAAATGACTCGTTATTTAATACACTTTACAAAACAGCTTAAAGACTATGTATCTGACCTATTATTTCCCTTAATCTGTTAAAAAACTAGACACATATTAGGTGTAATGATTAACGGCTTAATAGGTACACTATTTGTACTGTACAAGAGTTTCTTCAGTATATTTGGGATCACTGAAAAGTTTCTTAAAAATTTCCGAGAGAAGGAAAGCATGGAACTGCTTGTTTACAGGTGGTGAGTCAGTCCCTCACAACAGCGGGCGCAGGGCTCGTAAAATGTAACAACATTGTGTGTGTGTGTGTGTGTGTTTCCCCAGCAGACCAGCTGCCCCGATGGCTCATCTCCCCCAACTGTTTTAACACCAGTCGGGCGTTGCAAATGACGCTGCCCAACACGTGATGCAGCAACTGTCTGTCTGTTTCTGTTTGTCGTCCACTCGGTCCCTCCTCTCTTACATTTTCTGCCAATATCTGTCTCATTTTCAAAATCTCTCGTTCTATTTTTCTCCCCTTTTTTCGTGTGTTTCTTTCTCCCCCTTCTATTACTCTTCTGCTCCTTCCTCCCTACTGCTGTCCCCTCCCCCTCTGTCTCACCTACCATCCCCCCCCTCTCTCTTCCCTCCTCCCTCTCCCCAAGCGTGTAAATACCCAGGGCGCCGCGGGTACCCGAGGGTACTAAAACCGATTTATGTGTAGCAATGGTGTGGGCAGAGCTGGCAGGCGGACGTGGTCACCCGGCTCACCTCACCTGTAAGCCCCCTTCCCGGCTCACTGCTCGCTCTCACAATTAAACCCCCAAATGCTTATAAATTCACTTTTTAAACGTTTGGAAAATTAATTATTGTATACCATATGTACACTGAATTCTTTGTTCGTTCAGAGAAATGGATAGTAAAAGCCAATATTATGTGGACGTTGTTTAAATTATTAGTAAATGATATAAAAGTGAAAGGCATCAACTGGATTTACACGAAACACAATGAATATCGCTGGTATCAGTTGGAACATACGGAACACCATTTAATATGAACGATAAGATATGGAAACAGTATTTAAGCATTGCTCACTTTACGATATTACCAAACACTTCATAATTCTTAACCTTCATTTATTACCAAAAAAAAAAAAAAATGCTGAAGAACCTCGATTAAAATATCAAATAACCCGTTTTACAGATCACTTAGAAATTAAGGTAAAAAAAATATAGAAGGTAGTTAGGTATGACAGTTCCAGTCAATATGTATGTCAAAATTAACTACGAGCTTGTTTGAGTGTTGGCGCTTCAAGCAGACCAGATACTGAGGCCCTCATGTTAGTTACAGGAACAGGGATGGAGGGCGACACTACGAAAAAAAAAATATGACAGACACACGAGTTTTTTTTTAACCCTGTGAAGCGAGAGGTCACTGATAGCTTCGAGTGGATTTCATTTAATTACATTTCATTGGACTTTTGTCTTTTGTGAGTTGTATTTTTAATTTGCCGAGTGGTTGGCCAGTCAGCTAGTCGGCTGGCCTCCAAACTAAGCAAGATGTACACTAATGATTGTTTCTTGTTTCTTTACTTCTTTTTTATTTACAATTTCTTATTTTGTTTTTGTTTTTCGTTATGCAATATTTTAGAGGCATTAAAAAGTAAAATTCACTTTCCCGTTGTTCACTTTATTTACCCAATTTTTAAGTCAATTTTTAAAAATTTTGTGATGATTAAGTTTCATAATATCTAGACTAATAATAATATGTAACACAACACGACACGACACAACACAACATAACACAACACGTGACAACACAACACGACACGACACAATACAACACAACACAACACAACACGACACGACACAATACAACACAACACAACACGACACGACACGACACAATACAACACAACACAAGACAACACAACACAAGACAACATAACACAACACAACACAACACAACACGACACGACACAATACAACACAACACAACACGACACGACACGACACAATACAACACAACACAAGACAACACAACACAAGACAACATAACACAACACAACACAACACAACACAACACAACACGACACACTCAGGGAGGAATGGTGGTTACTGAGGGAAACTATTTAGAGACTAAGACAAACTTGGTCTCAGTGTGGGCCTTCCTTCTTGATGGGTGTCTCTAAGTTTTCCAGGTGACACACACACACACACACACACACACGAGTAGATTTATTCGCATCATCCAAGGCTCATATCGCCATAACTCGGCAGGTTGAGTGTGCATTAAACTGTGAGCCTTTACATCACTGGCTGTGTTGATTTACCGTGGGTGAGAGCCCCTGACTTGTCTACGTCACAGCGATCATAACTCAAGTCGCAGCTTTCAATTATTGGATATTTCCTGGAATGAAATATACACGTTTTTATTTCTCTCTCTCTCTCTCTCTCTCTCTCTCTCTCTCTCTCTCTCTCTCTCTCTCTCTCTCTCTCTCTCTCTCTCTCTCTCTCTCTCTCTCTCTCTCTCTCTCTCTCTCTCTCTCTCTCTGTCAGAAAATAAAAGATTGAACTACGATTTTGTCACGTGACCTGTTGCTGACCGAATGATAGTCGAGTTCAAATTTAGTTGGGTAGATTAATATCACTGTCCTGTGAGTACATAGGATTCATCAATGAAATACACAGTGACGATATATTTTTCCCAGGAAACTTGTGTAATATCCCGGTTACAGCCGTCGCTTCCGCTTACTCAACCTTGGAATAAAACCAATTACAGAAAAATATATCCCCTTTTATTACAGAAATATATGACTTTTTTATCGTTTTCCAAATATTTAAGGCGGACCTTTATCTGAAAACTATTCTTTCTCGCCGTGTTATTTTTTGTCTCGAGGCGCGACCTAATCCGAGGTATGGAAGGGCCTATGCATACTTATTACGTCCATATAATACGTGACTGGTGAAAAACGGGAGTTATTATGGGAAAGCTTTAGAGTATAATGGATAGCCAGGATAGAAATGGATAAAGGTGGGTGCCAATGTCTCTCTCTCTCTCTCTCTCTCTCTCTCTTTCCCTTAATCTATCCATCTATAGATCTATCATTCCAGTTAACTTCCTCTCGCTGTTCCTATCATTCTTTTTTTTTATCCCCCCCCCCCGTTTTCACACTGACAGGAGAATAATAGTAACTCTTTAATTTCTCGCTCCTCTGACACGTTGATACACCAGCGAAAATCTCCCTAACTACTCATATTTTTTTTTTCGTTCGGGGAAAAGAAACCAAAATTGTGAACTATGATGTCTCGGTTTGAGGATATAACAGGGAAAGTTGTGTTTAACGTTAGACCATCCTCAACCTCTCAAGTCTTTTACCTTTATGACAACACCTGCACATCATTACACAGCGTCTATCGTTCATATCCATCCCCCAATGATCCATAGTTACGCCAAATGGACGGTCGCCAGCCTTTTGTTTGTGGTGGAGATCTCAGTACGTAATTCACTGCCCTGCATCAACCCTGGGGTGTTGTTAGATATCTCATAGTCACTCTGTTGGGAAGATTGCCATCTGCTTCTCACATATCCCATCTTAGGTTTTTGCTTACAGCCGTCGAGACTCCTATTATAACGTTGTTGCCTGTCATCTATATAACCCGTAATACTTAACCATCTGTGGCCTGAAATCGTGCTTTGCCTTTGCTGTCAAGATATTCCGAAAACATTATTGTCCACAGCGTTGTCATCCTGTTACAGAGATAATGTTATCTGTTACATCGACAGGCTGGATGTTTACCCTATATCGACATGTTGTCTCTCCATTACTCAGGTGACAGGTCTTCATGTCAGAGGCCACAGGAGTGTCACTCTAGACCTCAGCTTCTCTTGGGGGTGACACGACGTTTTACAGTATCTCGACACCTGACGTTAATTATCACTATACATCTATTTAATGTTCCTGTGAGTACCTCTTAAGATTACAGTTGTACGATAAGACACTTTTATGGTACAGGACACCATTGATACAGTTTATGTACCCAGAGTACGACCTACACCTCAGTTTTTCACCTTGACATACGACAGTTGTGTGTGTCATAAACGTTGGCGTCTTATACGGTTTCTTAAATATTTTTGGTGTCCTAGTTTTACGTTTACATCACTTTGAAGTAAAGTTTTGATCTTGTTCTTGTGATAAGTCTGTTCTATGAAGACACTTATTACTTTTAAAAAACTGAATAATTGAAGAGATAAAATGGTTGATGTTCTTAAGAATTCTTTGTGAAAATGTATAAATAGATTTATCTTTGGGCCCCGAGGAATATTTATCTCTCTCACGTCTTATACATTTGTTATTCACGCAATTCGGAATACAGATCCTTCTAACAAAAACAGATAGCACGAATAAAGAAAACAACAACAAAAAAACAACACCACCACCAAAGCTATAACCCTTCAGGACCCAGGACACTAAACTGATGGTATGAGTTATGTTCTCCAGAATGAAATAAGTTAAAGAAGAATCAAGAAACCAGAACTATGGTTTAGGTGAGAAAAGGAGAGTTTATCCAAGTCTCCCCAAAATTATATTTTTTTTCTGTTTTGGTTTTTTCCCAATTCTAAAAACTAAGCGTATTTACGGCTTCTTATTTCCCCAGGACTGAAAAAGGTTACTTAATCCCAGTTGCCATTACAAAGTCCCATTCTCAGTTCCCAATTTCCGATTCCCGGTAGAATATCTCACTTAGAGGGAGGAATTTATCGCTGGTGGTGGCAATTTTTTAGTGGTAGTAGCTGGAGCTATGAAAGCTGGTTGTTGGAGATGATGGTGGTGGTTGGTGTTAGTAGGGGTAGTGGTGGTGGTTATTGGAGGGGGGGGGGTGGTTGTCGGAGGTGATGGTGTCAGTGAGAAGGGTAATGGTGGTTGTTGGAGGTGATTGTAGTTGTATTGGGGGTGGTGGTGGTGTTGGTAGGGAAGGCAGTCATGTTGAAGGGGTATAGTGACCGTGTAGTGGGAGAGGTGGTGGACATGTGGTGGTAGCTGGTGGTGGTGGGCGTGTGGAGGTGATGGGCGTGTGGGGGTGGTGTTGGTAGGCGTGTCAGGATGATGGTGGTGGTGGTGGTGGTGGTGGTGGTGATTGATGGAGTGGTGTTGATGAGCGTGTGGCAGTGGTTTTGGTGGGCGTGTGGGGGTTGTGTTGGTGGGTGGAGATAGTGGTGATGGACATGTGTTTTTGATGGGGGGAGGTGTACTCTTGGCATGTGGTGATGAGCGTGTAGTGGTAGTAGTGCCAGGTGTGTAGTGGTGGCAGTGCCAGATGTGTAGTGGTAGTAGTGCCAGGTGTATAGTGGTAGTAGTGTCAGCCATGTAGTGGTAGTTGTGCCAGGTGTGTAGTGGTGGTTGTGACAGACGTGTGTATAGGGGGAGTTAATGAGGCGCTCTATGGCCCTCTGGTCATATACGCAGGTAAACATGTGCTGAGTTTCCCATTAATTACCAACTACCTGTATAGCTTGCGGTTGTATACTTAGGGCAAGAATACACACTATTTGGCGCCGCATGGAGAGCTAAAGTGTGCCTATGTCGTGTGTGTGTGTGTGTGTGTGTGTGTGTGTGTGTGTGTGTGTGTGTGTGTGTGTGTGTGTGTGTGTGTGTGTGTGTGTGTGTGTGTGTGTGGTACTCTGGCAGGCCTCTATTACTCTTCCCAGTGAAAATTTCAGCTACAAAAAATAAGTCTGTTTATTTCTCATCTACTTCCTCCTTGTGTGAAAATACTTCCTCTTCCGCATTCGACTCATAAATCTGAATTTTGTGTTTGTTTGATTTTTTTTGCTCAAAGCTCGTAAGTTGCCTAAAGCTTTCTCTTCCTCCTTCATCTAGTTAAGGTACTCTCTCTTCCTCCCTCAGCTAGTTAAGATACTTTCTCTTCCTCCTTCATCTAGTTAAGGTACTCTCTCTTCCTCCCTCAGCTAGTTAAGATACTCTCTCTTCCTCCCTCAGCTAGTTAAGGTACTCTCTCTTCCTCCTTCAGCTAGTTAAGATACTCTCTCTTCTTCCTCAGGTTACTTAAGATACTCTCTCTTCCTCCTTCAGCTAGTTTAAATACTCTCTCTACCTCCTTCAGCTAGTTAAAATACTCTCTCTACCTCCTTCAGCTAGTTAAGATACTCTCTCTACCTCCTTCGGCTAGTTAAGATACTCTCTCTTCCTCCTTCAGCTAGTTTAAATACTCTCTCTTCCTCCTTCAGCTAGTTAAGGTCCTCTCTCTTCCTCCTTCAGCTAGTTAAGGTACTCTCTCTACCTCCTTCGGCTAGTCAAGAGATTTTACTTCCCTCTTCGACTCGTTTACAGAAGTTGCCTTTCAGCTCTCGCCTTGAACCCAGAAGTAGAGAGTATACAAGTAAACCCGAAATAAATGATCCCAGTATTCCCCAGTCTACTTATTTGTTTACATCAGCGCCTCATTATTGACCCCACAGCCGAGCTCACCTGATGTCCAGACTCATTAACTGAATCCGTGCAGAAGTTCAACCCACACAACCCACCTCTGATGACCGTCGTGTTAGAGAGAAGGAGAGAGAGAATATGAATAAAAAAGGAAATGAAAGGGAAGAGGAAGGAGAATAGAAAGAGAGACGGTAGAGAAGTGAAAGAGACAGAAGGGACGAGAGAAAGGGAGAAGAGAGAGAAAGAGAGAGAGTCAAAGAGGGAGAGACGAAGGGAAGGAAGGATAGATATAAGGAGATAGAGAAGGAGGAGGATAGCAAAGAGAGGAAAGAAAGTGGAAATAAGAGGTAAAAGAGGAAAACAAATAGTGAAAGTAGCGAAAGGTGTATAAATGGACGAAAAGGTTGTATGGAGGGAGAAAGGTAACAGTAGAAGGAATTGAAGGAGAGAAGGTTAGAAGGAGAAAATGATAGGTGTGCAAGTGAAGGGGCAACTGAAGGAACCTAAGCTGTGAAGGCAAACTCTAGACCTGAGGAAACACAAGTAAGCGACCAGTTGATTGATAAATGATGAGAAAAAGAGAAAAGTGAAAGTCGGGGGTACAGGAATTGGTGGTGAGAGGAAAAGAAGAAAGAATTGATGAGATGAGAGATCGACAGAACTCCTCCTCCCTCCCCCCTACACACATACAAAAAAAAAATAAACTTGTGAGAAAAGGAAACAAAACAAAAGAAGATCAATCGCTTCACATTGTTTTGTTTTGTAACATCGTCAGCAAATTCCACTTCACTGGTGACAATGAAGACTCGTTTATTTCTGTCTTGTGTGTCCAGTGGTTCGCTGCCTCCAGGGGTAAGGGGTGGTAGGTGGGCCAATTGGTGTGGTGGAAGGTCCGACCAACCTAACCTAACTTAGCCTAACCTAACCTAACCTAACCTAACCTAACCTAACCTAACCTAACCTAACCTAACCTAACCTAACCTAACCTAACCTAACCTAACCTAACCTAAACTAACCTAACCTAACCTAACCTAACCTAACCTAACCTAACCTAACCTCATCCCCCCAAATAACGTTAGGGTGGTGGATGTAAGAATAACAATGATTAAGAAACGGTAAAGGTACTCATTTTCTACCTGAGGAAACGTTCAAGTCTGGTATTGTATTTCCTTGTAAGTCTTGTTAAATAATGTACTAGGTCATTTTCTCGTCTCTATTATTTCAGTCGGATGAAATATCCATCAGCTAAAAGCTATCAAATGATCGTAAATTCGTGGTTAAAGTGGCAATTCTCTAGAACACCTACAGAGAGAAGTGTGTGTGTGTGTGTGTGTGTGTGTGTGTGTGTGTGTGTGTGTGTGTGTGTGTGTGTGTGTGTGTGTGTGTGTGTGCGTGCGTGTGCGTGTGCGTGTGTGTGTGTGTGTTTGTCCTCCACCAAAGAACAGGATAAAAACAAGTGTGTAGTTTAATATTATCATCTAATTATACGGTATTAAAATAGTTACAAATCATGGGTCGCTGCCAGGTTGACAGAATTACATTATTACATATAAGTAAATAATCATGTACAGAGTCACCACAGAGACGGGATTGTATCTCTAAAATCTTTATCAGGTAACACGGAAATATACAGATATCTTTTACTTCGTTGGACTTCTTGAGAAATACCTGAGACATACCTTTAACTTAATTAACATTCCTGCTATCAAATATAATCGCACAAAAATAATAAAGTCTATTTCTGTATATTTTCTCTCCGTCCCGAAACGGTGAGATTTTTCATATTATTTTTATTATAATTATCAACATTATATACGATATAATCAGTCTCCCCCGAGCTATTATCAGTTGATGTTTTCGAGTAAATACATTTCTTAACTGTTGTAGTCCACACAGTGCGCTTTGTTGGCTCAGTGTCTATGTAAATATGTTGTACTTTTGACGACCTGAACCTTTAAGTAGTTATAATCCCTGAACTTACTCTTAGGTAACACGGAATTAAAGGTGTTGGTGTATAATAAGAACAAATGTAAGCTGACTAAAACAGACTTCATAAATAATTTCGTTACACATTCTTCATTATTTTATAGCATATGGTGTCCTAAAATTAGTACGTTCATAATTATTTCTATCTGATGTCATATACACTGAGGAACGGGTATTACATTAAATTTGTTCCCGTTTAGAGGTTAAAGCATTAAGTAATTCAAAAACAAGTATAAATCCATATATTCATAACTTTACTCCAAAGAAGAACGATATAATTTTTTTATCCAAGTCTAATGTTCAGAATGTCTGCACCTCCAACCAGCACTAGGTAGATGTAAATTACCTAATTTGTTTGACAGGTTGTCTTGGGGAAACAGTCACCTTTGCTGACAGCTGACCACAACGCTGAGCACCGTTTATCAGAAAGTTTTCTAAGTCATGATGTCAATGCAGCCATGGTCACACGTTCGCTAAGTGTAAGATAAAACTCGTCTTTGAGATGAATGTCTGTAAGACGGCCTTCATTAACAGCCTCTCCTGTGTTTGTATTGTTTAACGTTGTGTCAGTTTTACCCTCAACAAGGAACAGGGCAGCTTGGTACCTATGAAAATAAAACTGCAGTACAGTACACTCGCTACAAAAAAGTATCTGTAATTTGTTTCGTTTGACGATATGACACAGCAGACGAAGGACTTTTGACAACCCTACCGAGACAACAGGAGTCGCAGTGTTCATTATGACATCCATTGGACTCCACCTTGCAGATACTTTCTGGAGCGAGTGTACACACAAAAATAAGTAACATCTTACGAAACAAGTGTCTGGAAAATTAATCACTGGTTGAAGCTTCTTGCCCGGAAAAATGCAGTTTAAGTTGATATCAGAAGGTTTTGTTTGTGGTGGGGAGAGCGAGAAGTGATTAAACAGAAGAATCCTTAGCTAATGCCTTATTAATATGAGTTTCATAAAACGTGTGTTCGAAGAATGCCACGAAACTGCCTTATTGTTCGGTCTTTGCTCTCCCGAACGCCTACTTGGTGTTGTCAGCACGCTTTCGGGATTATCAAACTTAGAATGAAGTCCCTGAAGTTCCCCCCGGCCACGACCAACTTCTATATTGCCTTTATGTTGGCTGCCTGAGTGAGGACTCACTCTGACCAAACTTAACTTACATAACTTAATCTAATAAAACCCTTGGCTTCAGTGTATCCGATACTGGATTCGAATCCGGGTATTAATCTGGCTTGCCTAAGTACTCTGTAAGGAGTTTATAAGACCGTGGGGGTGTATTACAAGTGCCCCTCACTTTTGTTTACACCTTCTGCAGTCATCCAGTTACGAGTGCGCCTGACTGGGGTGGGGTGGATAGCGAGGCACCACCCCAGTCTTCTTTACCTGCATAATAAGAGTGTGTGGAATCCAGACGAGAATTCCAAGTTCAGCTTCCCGATTCCCGTCTCTCGTACCATATTTACTCCAGGTAGCCTCAAGCTAGGTAAGGAAAAGTTGTCCAGCTTATATTTACATTTCTCTCTTACATCCCTCTTATACTTGATGGAAATAGTTTCTTTTTGTATAAGCTATATGTATCTTGCCACCCAGGAGGCAAACCCTCCTTTTCTAATATCTTTGTCAAATTTCACGGACAATTTTTGTTTCCTAGATCTCGTGTAAATGCTTTATCCTATTCCATCTGCTATTTTTTTCCTCCTCCAATTTACTTTCCTCTTTGTTATCCACATTAATTTACATTGTGATTTCCCCTATGTCATATTTTTTGTCGCAATTATGCAAATTCCTATTCAAAATATACAGAAATATGACCTTTCTCCATCGACAAGTTCAAGTGAAGGTTGGTACAGTCAATATAAGATCATGGCAACTGTTCCTCTTTATGCTGACGAGTATTAAGCAAACTGTGTTGTGGAACATCCTGTGAGAATCTCCTTCTGCTCAACGTTTACCTTCGATTCACTTAAAACGTAAACAAATGGGACTTCCCGCCTATTTCACCTTAGGAAAAATAGAAGGTTGAGGATAGGATAGGATAGGATAGGATAGGATACGTTAGGTTAGGTGAGGTCAGGTTAGGTTAGGGTGTTTAATTATTAGGTGAAATAATCAGGGATTCCTAATCATCACGAGATCCGATAAATGTTTTTCATCGTATCTCTTGGTTTCTCTCACCACACCTAGGCTACCTCCATAACACAGGTAGACCAGATGGGGACTAGAGTCACCCAGAACTATGACATCATCCTCGAAGTAATAACATAACCTGCGTCTTATTACGTTTTCCTGCCAAGAGACTCCACACAACTATTTCTGTTTCCATATTGCAATTCCTTCCCCGGCAATAACAAGTGATAAAATATAACAATAATGAGATTCAGCAGAAATAATTGGAGGCTATATCGTTAATGGGTGAATATTGAAAACTATTAATCATGAAACATCAACAAAATAACGACCATTAGGCCTCGTTCAAGAGATGTGATTCTTATAGGGATATTATATAAGCCGTAAGATTTATTTCATCATCTCCAACAGTCATTAAAACGTGCGAGGTTCTGTATATGTTTTGCTATAATGGGTATATATATCTATACAACTTATAAGGCATATTGTTCCTTATACATTATACAAACTCAGTAACGCCAGACCCGGGCAGTTAGCACATTGGTCATGGCGGCCTTGACAAGATATATATTTATCATTTTGACCATTTCCTGATATTCAGGCAAAATGCTTCCACTACTGCCTCCGCTTCATACTCGGGCCTGCTGAATCTGTGCTGATATATCAGCTTAACCTTCCTGACCAGAAGATGACGAGATACTGCAAATCAAAGAGGTGTTGGACGATGAATACAGAGTGCTTTTAACACAGAAGCAACCTGGTGGCCTGGCTAAAGTAGAAACGTAAACAAGTGCCGCCCACCGCTGTGTGTTCAGGCGCGACTTGTGTGGCGAGTTTCAGAGGATTTACCTCCCAAAACAAGTCGCACACTAGCGAAGAAAGGCTACAATTTAATAAATCGAAGATATAGAGGCGTATATAATCTCACATTGCATGAGACCTCTCTCTCTCTCTCGCTCTCTCTGTCTCTCTCTCTCTCTCTCTCTCTCATTTTATCAAAGAGATAATAGAACGAGAGTTATACTGCATAAATATCCAAAGTATAATGTAATAGTTCTAAAAATATAAAATAAAACGACACAGATGTATACAGCAAGTGCCAACAGGCACCGCGAGAATAGGAGTAAACAGCCGTCCTGACGCGTGTGGCACAGTGCCAGGGAAGTCATTAAACACTTGCAGTCATTAGCGACGACGGAGAGCACTTGTGTCGCAGGTAATATCACCATTATATCACAGACCCTCGTAACTTAGCGGACACCAGAATCAATTACCTACAGTAGGTCCCAGACTGAGCGATAGAAACATCTCCAGTGCATTTCAATCCCTTTTTTCGCGACAAGGTTTTCGTTCAGAAAAACGAACAGATTAGACGAAATTTATGATCCTGAGAAATTTGTCAATCTCACCCAAATATGAGAGACAGTTTTTGAAACATGAACAGAAAAACATGTTCACAACTCCGCTGAACAGGCTCAGTGCAAACACAAGATGCTGATTAATTGGAACGATCCAATTAAGACGACTTGTGATCCAGGGACTGTGCGAGAGTGGCGGGGCTGAAGTGTCTTCCCTCCTCCTGACAATTTACATTTGGTGAAGTGTGCTTGACAAAGGTTATTGCTGCCAGAGGAGAGAGAGAGAGAGAGAGAGAGGGGGGGTTGGAAAGGAAAGACACGAAAGACAAGGACAGAAATGTGAAGCTTAGATCTACATGTTATTCTTTTTAATGAGTATGATATTCCTTTGAATATTTCTACACACACACACACACACACACACACACACACACACACACACACACACACACACACGTTGTCCACAAGGTGTTACTGTGACTCATGGGCTGAATCTCAGTTAATTACGTACGTGCAGAAATTAAGAGAAATTATTCGGACACAATGTAATTAGGCTCAAACGAATGCTAGAAAGTGGAATAAATCATAGTCGTATAAATTTACATAATGAGTGTTGTTATCATAAAGAGGTCCCTTAATTAAAGGCTTAAAGGCTATAAAAGTCTTTGAAACTTTCACGGGCTTTATAAGACAAATTAAAACATATCTAGTTAATGATTAGTGATTTATAATAGTTTGTGGTATAATGATGAAGATGATGATGATGATGATAGTGATGATGGTGATAAATCAAAGTAGTAAATACCTACTACTATATAGGTAGAATATTAGTAGTAGTAGTAGTGTAGTCGTATTTTACACTAACACTACTGTTACTACAATTAATAAAAATGATAATAACAATGTTAGCTATCAAACACTCATAATATCCAACAGGCATTAAAGATTTCACGTGATAAACACACACACACACACACACACACACACACACACACACGTATAATAATCACTCAGCGACAGAGATTACCTCAACACTCTATGTCATCTCCATCTACCTGGGATTGGCTATTTACCTTACAACCTCCTTCCCTGCCACTAGACCCCAATCTCAACCTTCCCTCCTTCTAGTTCCCTCCACTGTCCTAACCTACCTCCCTCCCTCCAAGCCGCTCTTATTCCCTCATTTCTCTTCCCGCTCCAAGATTCCTTCCCTCAAAAACTAACATACTGCCTCCTTTCCAAACCTACCTTTCCTCTCCCCTCCAAAACTGATCCCTTCTTCTCCATCTCTCCTCCCTTCCCTCCAAGAACCCAGGCCTCTCTTACTTCCTCCCTCCTCCCTTCTCCTCCAAGATTCCAGACTCCTCGTACTTTTTATTACTGCTCCTCCTCCTCCTCCTCCTCCTCCTCTTCCTCCTCCTTCTCCAAGACTGCAGGGCCTCTCCACCTCTCTGGTTGATCACATCTATTCACTCAAAGACGCTCCTGTGTCAAGCTGGTGCTGGTGAGAAAGACCTGCTTTTTTATATGATTGGAAGATGTAGAGAGTAGAACAAGGTAGAAGATTGAAAATAGGAGAGAGAGAGAGAGAGAGAGAGAGAGAGAGAGAGAGAGAGAGAGAGAGAGAGAGTGTGTGTCTGTGTGTGTGTTTGAAGTTGATATGAAACACCCAAAGTCCCACAGACATCCTTAAGAAAGAAACATCATCTCTAGTCTTATCAATGAAGGTTAAATAGAATAAGTTACAGGTGAGTCTCACAGTATAGCGTCTTGGAGTTGTTATTCCCACTGGGATTGACTCCACGTTTAATTGACTTTTACCTGGAGTTATGTTCACCGACTGGTCCTTATCGCTACTCCCTCCACTCCAACTCCTCGTTTGTAGACTAATTAATGACGCTGATATATACAAGAGTCTGTTACCATGGCTCGAGTTAACACTAAAATGGCTTCGGTGATTTTATTTAGTTACAAAGAAAATCATTAATATTGGAGGAAAATAAAGAATTAAAGAGGTGAAATACATACATACATACATACATACATACATACATACATACATACATACATACATACATTTCACACACGTGTTAACTCACAGGTAATTAAAAACACTTGGATTCCTGGCTAAATAGTTGAAAGATACTAACACACGATAAAATTAATTCCCACTCATAACAGTCCAACAAAATATACTGCTTGTAACTATAATCTCAAAATGTGAAAAATATAAACTTTTATTACCCAATTTAGTTACTTTTTTTGAGGGGGGGAGGGAGGGGTGGGGGTGGGGAGGGAGGGGGTGGGGGAGGAGGGGGGTGGAGGGGGAGGGGAGTTCTCTGAGTACCACGAGGCCAGCACTCTGTGATGGCCGTTGACGAACATCAAATGCGGCTTATTATGAGTGAAAGTTGATCCCTGTGGCATGACTGCCCATTTCATTTGGGTCAAAGTGAATCAGCGATGTAGGTATCGAAACCGGTCTCAAGAACGTCTTTCAGGGTCTCGGACTCGGTCTCGGACTTTTGAGTTTGGGTTCAGGAAGGAAATACCTCAGGTCACTATTCCATTTCCTGAGCAAAGTTGATCATTTGTAGGTGTTATCAGGGTCGCAGTCACTTTTCTTTGGCAAGGTGAACCAGGCCAACTACCTTTGCTAGTCTCAAGCGGAGTATAATAATGAGGCCCCAGAGAGGTCGATATATTTAGCGACGGGGGTGAGGGTCGACTTGGGGGAGGGCCGTTTGTTGGGCGGAGCAATACAAGTTGCTCATCAGAGAGGGAGGGGATTGAAGAAAGCCGCGACAGGGTAATGATTTTTTTTTCAAGAACGGTAGTGGCGAGAGATGGAAGTGATCAAGTAACAATTCATTCTCTTTTTCATCCCTGACAAAATCCACCTTCTTGTGACCTGTCTTGTAGAAAGGCATTGAGCTCACCGGTATGGTTCTTGGTACGATTTCTTTTGACCGCGACTCTAAAGTCACCTCAAAAAAATTTGTGTCCTCGGCAATCAGAATCAACTTTATACACAAATCACAATGAGATCAAGCTTAAATAATAATAATGATGATAATAATAACATTTTTATAAAACAGGAGGCGAAATCCACACCCTTCCCAGTCGGTGGTTCTTGGTACCTTGCGTTGTTGCCTGACGGATGGCACCATTCCTCACCTCCCAGGATGGGTGAGCGAGGTACGCCACAGTCAGGAAATCATGGTCAAGGTCGAGATGATAGTTCCCACTCAATTAGAAAATAAGCCCCTTTGTGTTTGTTCACATTATTTTTACTATTACATACTTAACGGAATGTTAGAGGAAATGTGTATAACATCCCCAGGTAAGGAACATTATAACCAACAATACTCACAGGTGTGTGTAGGCCAGAATCCCACACTGCCGGTGTTGCATTATTTCATTTAGTTTTTATACTGACTCGTTCGGAAGGAGAGACAGACTTTTTGAGGTAAGTGTACACACAAATTAACTGATTCACACCTGCGTGAGTACAGCAGTGTGAGACAATACACCTGGCCGTGCACTTGTTATTCACACCTGCGTGAGGGAGAGTCAAGCACATTTGTGTGCTTAATTCTATACGTGAGAATTGGCTTAATTACCGAGTACAAAAATTTGGATACAATAAACTATCCGCTGTATGTGGCAAAATTCTAATTCACGCCATCACACACACACACACACACACACACACACACACACACACACACACACACACACACACACACACACATACACACACACACACATACACACACACACACACACACACACACACACACACACACACACACACACACACACACACACACACACACACATTAGGAAAATCATTATAAAGGTGAATAAACCATAAATATGTTATATAAAACACAAATATAACTTCCAAAATCATTCTCATATACTCCCTTACCGCGGCCTGACGAATAGTACAACCGTAATGATCTGTCAGGGCTCAGGTCGAGACTCATCCTTACTGATCAAGTATATGTGTGTGGTGTGGTGTGGTGTGTGTGGTGTGGTGTTGTGTGTGTGTGTGGTGTTGTGTGTACTCAAAATGGCGGGGATCCGCTTTTGAATTTGCCAAACACAGCGGCTATATTACAATAATTGTTTGTTGTATCTCGCGCATAAGGAGCTTTTATTGCACATCTTAATTGAAAAATACGCGCCTTTTTATTTGTTACATCATATTTCTTTTACGTAATACATATTCACATATAAACGTATTAATTTACATGTAATATATATTGAAATTTTTTGTTGTCATAATGATCAAAGGCATAATTTTCATGTGTATTAAAAATTGCATTTTTCCCTGAGAACTTCAATAAAATGCCACCTTCTAGCGCAGAGAGAGAGAGAGAGAGAGAGAGAGAGAGAGAGAGAGAGAGAGAGAGAGAGAGAGAGAGAGAGAGAAATCATTTGTTTGTTCACATTATTTTTACTCTTACATTCTTAACGGAATGTTAGAGGAAATGTGTATAACATCCCCAGGTAAGGAACATTATAACCAACAATACTCACAGGTGTGTGTAGGCCAGAATCCCACACTGCCGGTGTTGCATTATTTCATTTAGTTTTTATACTGACTCGTTCGGAAGGAGAGACAGACTTTTTGAGGTAAGTGTACACACAAATTAACTGATTCACACCTGCGTGAGTACAGCAGTGTGAGACAATACACCTGGCCGTGCACTTGTTATTCACACCTGCGTGAGGGAGAGTCAAGCACATTTGTGTGTTTTATTCTACACCTCGGAATTGACTTAGCAACTGAATGCAAAAATTTGTATACAATAAACTATCCGCTGTATGTGTCAAAATTCTAAACGCAATTTAAAGCCATGATACACACACACACACATACACACACACACACACACACACACACACACACACATACACACACACACACACACACACACACACACACACACACACACACACACACACATACACATACACACACACATACACACACACACACACACACACACACACACACACACACACACACACACACACACACACACACACACACACACACACACACACACACACACACACACACACACACACATACACATTAGGAAAATCATTATAAAGGTGAATAAACCATAAATATGTTATATAAAACACAAATATAACTTCCAAAATCCCTCTCATATACTCCCTTACCGCGGCCTGACGAATAGTACAACCGTAATGATCTGTCAGGGCTCAGGTCGAGGCTCATCCTTACTGATCAAGTATATGTGTGTGGTGTGGTGTGTGTGGTGTGGTGTGTGTGGTGTGGTGTTGTGTGTGTGTGGTGTTGTGTGTACTCAAAATGGCGGGGATCCGCTTTTGAATTTTGCCACATACAACGGCTAGTTTATTGTGCACCCCATACTGATGCTGTGAGCGGTAGCACATAAGGATTAAAGTTAAAGAGTAGAGGTCACAAAGGGCGTGTCTGACAGACCCCAGGGGTCAGGATATTATGGCAGTGAATGTTAAAAAAAAAGTATTGCCAATACATTATTTGTTTAGTTCTGTACAGAACATGAATATAATACAGACCACCAGGAGATTACCACCAAAGTGCTCACCTTAACCCACCTTAAGTTTACCCACCCCGACGCTACTCTGTGAAGGCAAATATTCAGGTTACGGTGGACCTCAGTAACCACCTGAAGAATCGTATCTTCAGATTATCCTTAACCAACTTTACACAAAAGAATGTAAATGAATACACCTCCAGGCCGAACCACTGCTTGTACTGTATACTAAGGTCAGCACCTCTTGCCTATTTGTGTTGACGATACTGAAGATCCACACATGAGTGTGTGGCGTTCGTCCCCGATGATTCTTCAGTTTATAAGTAAAGCAAAATTTATGTATTTTAATAAAAATCTGAGGACCACCAAGTAGGATCGGATTTGTTTGAAAATGAAAAAAATATATATAATTTTTGTTTTCTGGAAAATGTTCACGTGACGTCTTAGGGTCGCCCATCGTTCACTTCACAGTTGTTGTATATTGCACGGACCTGTTTTTTGAAGTGGCACATGATTTAGAAAAAGGATCCATAGCTAATGGAAGTTGTCAATGCGGACATGTGGCAGACTTTGATCTGGTATTTCCATACAAAGCGGTCATTCATTTTGGAGAGTTCCGTCCAGTTCATCTGATTATGGGAAATTTGGCAATTAATTTCACGTTTCAGAAATCCATGTTGTTTAACCCCTTCACTGCGGGGACGCCACTTTTAATATTTTACTTGGTTAACACCAGACTACTTTATTCAGCTCAGAGGCGACCCGTACACAAGGGCTTACGCCAATTAATAAATGTCAAGAAATTCTCACCCAGCAAAGGCAGCATGATGGTCTGGCAAGTATTACGCGCCCTGATTTACTGTTGTCTTACTGAATAATAAGAAAAAGTGTCTCTTTTACATGATATTCACCGGAAGCGTCGCCTCAAGTAGGTGGACCTCGGTAATCACCTGAAAAAAAACGGCATCCAGAGTATCCCACCTGAAGTTAACCGCCCGAAGGTACTGTACAAGGCGGAGGCTGATTTTCAGGTGATCCTCATGCGCTGAAAATGCGAATGGTCTCAGATTCTATAGTCTGGTCTCGATTTCGGTCTCGGACCAAGTGGTCTGGACTGCACCACTGATATGTATACTACTGAAGGAGCTAGAAGTGCCTCGAGATCGAACCAGCGAGCCTTATTAATAATAAACATTAACTATTAATAAGTAAAGAATCAACAAATAATATGAGTATAACAAATAAACTAAACGTTTATGGCAGGACCTGTATGATACCAGTGTACACCTTTACTGTTCATGCATAATGGCGGCAACAAGTTTTATAATCTTATAAAAACTGTTGGAGAAGACGACTTCACAAAGTGACCGTTCCTCGCCGGCTGAGACAGATGAGCGGAGAATCAGGCAGATAATATAAAAACTCTTAATGAAAAACACACACACACACACACACACACACATATATATATATATATATATATTGTTACGAACCCCTCCACCAATTGTCATGATCTACCTACCCAGCACCACGAGCAACGCCATCTAGGGACGAGACACGAGTATGACTCGTCTTAGTTACCACTCCGGGGTTTCCCTTCTCCATATCCTGGTTGTTGCGTCACTTCCTCCAAGTCTTCTTTGTCAGCTCGAGTTCGAGGAGAGTTCACTACACTCTGGGAAGTGACCACAGGATCATCTATCCTCTAAACCTACGGCACAGTGACTACATACCGTCTTCTACAATACTCAGCCTTACTCGTCAGCCATCTCAGCTCCTCACTTAAGTATTTGTAATCTTGTATTGCCTCTCCCACCTCCACCTTGCTTCACGATTGTTTTATGTTGTATTAATATGTATATACTGTTAATGTTTAGGTTAAGTTTGGTTAAGGGTAATTTATAGGAAGCTGAATATTTTGTTAAGGTATTTATGGTACTTTATTATACACAACGAAAACTCGCATCCTTTGTCTACCCTTTTATAGTCCGATTGTCTTTGTTTTTTTATTGTTGTTACCTGTTGGGATCTGGGTAGACTTTTAACTATATTCTGAATCCCCAACTCGTAACAAATATATATATATATATATATATATATATATATATATATATATATATATATATATATATATATATATATATATATATATATATATATATATATATATATATATATATAGTGTGTGTGTGTAAAACTAACTTGAAAACGGGGTACAGGGTGGGAAAAATCCCACCAGAGTTGGATTCATGAAATGAAAAATGCATCTGTTCGGTATTTTTACGTTAATAAAATGTGAACATGAACACGAAATATGTGCTTTTGAATTTGTTTAAACTTTGATAAAAACTAAAATCTTTTCTGTGGATTTACTCAACCATTAAGAAGAAGAAAAAAATAGGAAAAATGCCACAGTAAATTTTTGAATGCAAATTGCAAACTAAAGGTATGATAAGAGAGAGAGAGAGAGAGAGAGAGAGAGAGAGAGAGAGAGAGAGAGAGAGATGAAAATATAATAGTTACAGTTCCATTGAGGGATCCCTGTACAGTACACATGATTTGCTGCTGCGTCGACGGAGCTATAACTCTAAAAGAGATCTTTAAATTTAAGGCTTCTCCGATGCATTGTCTTTCAGATATTACAGAAGTCCTCCACTCCCAATCTCCTCGTATGTAACCTAACTACAAATGAACCACGAGCCGAGCTCTCGAAAGATCATAGGTTAACTTTTCCTCAAAACTATAGATACGAAACCACATTTACCTCAACCACTAAGCAATTACAGAATATTATCAGCCAAAAGACCACCTGAACTCCACGAAGACTCAAGTACAGATACAAGCGTGTGTTTATCTGATCAGCAGCCGGGGTAAGAGAGACCTTTATAACGTAGTAAGATACACTAGTTAAACGTAGTGTGTATAGATGTTGTCATATTTCTACCTGCACCTGTGTTTATCTCTACCTGTACCTGTGTTTATCTATACCTGTACCTGTGTTACTAGATCTACCTATACTTAATTTTACCTTCACTTGTATTTGTATCCTTTATATTAGCTCTATCTGTACGTCCTTATTTACACCTGTACATATATCTCCATTATGTAGCTGTACTAATCTCTACCTATATAATTATGTTCCTCTACCTGCTGGGGTGACCTATACTTAAATCACACACCTGTACCTACACTGTTGTATTCGAGTAGTCATCATACATTATATAGCTCACTTGTTTAACTTTTGTTTGTTTACGTCGACGAGGTATATGATTCACTCGACTACCGTGGCTTTAACTGGTGGTATGTTGAATGTTATGGGTTAAAATGATCGGTTATACAGCGGCCTGATGAACTTTTTCACCATGGATGACTGTGTACAATCCTTCAGTGTGTTGGATTTATTGTTTACGAGTGTCCCAGTTGTCGGATATGTTGTGTTATTTTAATTTTACGTTATGGTAAAGAATGAATGTGTGAAGAATAAATGTACTTAATTAAATAATACTGTGAATTGACCGAAAAAATATATAATTAAATAAATAAATAAATTCCCTCTCCAAATTTGTTTATTAGATTAAGAATACATCGAAAAAATTAACAATTTCTATAAATAAATTAATATAAAAACTATTCATATTTGTATTAGTAATCAAGCAATATAAATTCCCTAATAAAACAAATATATCACATGAAACAAACTGGATAAATAAAAGAATTATTAACAATATTACAAACTTAAATTTCAATGCCACAAAAATGATAACTAAATCATGAATAAACTCAAGATAACATGAGTTGGTTACAGAAGAATTCCGGTGACTCATGAAAAAAAAATAATAATAATAAAAATAATGTTCGTGGTGGTGGTGGTGGTGGTGATGGTGGTGGTGGTGTATCTGGGAGAAGGAACAGTTTTGATTATTCGTGAGTGAGCAGTAAACGTGTACCACTATTCAAGGGGCTTAAGTAATTACCACGGACCACGCTTTTTAATTAAATTTACTACCGGGAGCCTGGCAGAGACTACCTCAAATTGGGTTTACTCACACCAGGTGGCAGAGAACGCGACCCCGTGCACTGGACACTACCTGGCCCAACTTGTACCCTTACACCCACAGACCCTCACACCCACAGACCCTTACACCCACAGACCCTCACACCCACAAACCCTCACACCCACAAACCCTCACACCCACAGACCCTCACACCCACAAACCCTTACACCCACAGACCCTCACACCCACAAACCTTCACACCCCTACACCCACAGACCCTACACCCACAAACCCCACACCCACAGACCCCACACCCACAGACCCTCACACCCACAAACCTCACACCCACAAACCCTCACACCCACAAACCCTCACACCCACAGACCACACCCACAGACCACACCCACAAACCTCACACCCACAAACCCACCCACAAACCCTCACACCCACAGACCTCACACCCACAAACCCTCACACCCACAAACCCTCACACCCACAAACCCTCACACCCACAAACCCTCACACCCACAGACCCTTACACCCACAGACCCTTACACCCACAGACCCTTACACCCACAAACCCTTACACCCACAGACCCTCACACCCACAGACCCTCACACATCTACACCCATTATCATCATAGCCAGTATAATATTTGTGTATCATATATAAAAAAAATATACTGAATTAATTAAAATACATAACTGTTTTCTCTCCATCATTTGTTCAATTTAGATAATTATAGAGAGTATAACTACATAGCAACAATCAACACGACCGAGATATCGGCCAACGTCCCTGACAGTCTGAAGACAATAATTAACTGGATTCTGGTATTATGACTTCCACGCGAAGAGTAGGAGACTTATCTCGTCAACACATGTATAATAATAATAATAATAATAATAATAATAATAATAATGATAATAATAATAATAATAATAATAATAATAATAATAATAATAATAATAATAATAATAATAATAATAATAATAATAATAATAATAATAATAATAATAATAATAATAATAATAATAATACCGTCTAAAGATAAATTTGACTTTAAGAGTATACCTTTAAGCTTGACCATAATAACGAAAAATGGACATCATTACTGACTTGCCTTATTTCAGTGCTGAGTTTGGTGAGAGAGAGAGAGAGAGAGAGAGAGAGAGAGAGAGAGAGAGAGAGAGAGAGAGAGAGAGAGAGAGAGAGAGAGAGTCAAGAAAAAAAACGAACCCCCTCGATGAAACCGTGAAAACGTATGGAACAGATTTATGAAATAGTGAACGTTCAACAAAGTGAAGACTAATGAAACAGTAAAGAATTGTTGTCTACATACCAACTTCACTGAAATGTACCACACACCTGGCCCCGGTAAATCCCCCGTGGTGATTAGTACTGCAGGAATGATGTTCACGCACGGCTACATTGTTCATCAACATTGTACTGGACGACTCTGATGCCTCATAGTAACTTGGGTCCACATTCATCCCGACGCAAATTTTTCTATCTAAATTCAGTGTCGTGTTTTTTTCTTCTGATTATCGAAATTAATACCACAATTACGTTCAAAAATATAATCTCATTAAAACAAAACTCATTTAATCATATACATCAAAGCTCTTCGTAAATACAAAAAAAAAATATAAACTTATTGAGTCAGAATACACTCGTTAGTAGCCTGGATCACACACATTCTATGAAATCCCGATGTTACACGTTAATGGTCAATGTGAGTTTGTCTAATAAATATGAAAATTACACTCTAAATCAATTCTTTCATGAAAACACTCACAAACAATTTTGATTTCATTACATCAACGTGACGCTTATGATGACCAACATGTGATATAATCTATTTTTTTTGTGTGGAATTTGTTTGTGCTCTTCCTGATGATGACATACTTGTACCGTGTGTGTTTATCTGGAGAACTCTGTTGATGGTGGAGGGGGGAGCGTTGGATAGGTCTGGTTGATTATCTTCTTCACAGGGGGATGAAGGTTAGGTATCTCAAGCTGTATGTGTGTAAGAGAGAGAGAGAGAGAGAGAGAGAGAGAGAGAGAGGTGTGTACAAATGAAAGAGAAAGAGACGAAGAGCAAAAGCTGAGGAAATGAGGAAAGAATGAAGCGGCAGAAATAGACAATAAACGAAGATAAGAGGGAGATAAAAAAAAAGGAAAATGAGAAAATCAAGACATATAAAGATTAAGAAAGTGAGAAAAATAAGACAAGATACAGACAGATAGACAGACAGACAGACAGACAGACACACACACAAGACCCCACTATACCACCAGCTCTTACATAAGCAGGGCCAAACTTGCTTACTTTCCTCCTCCTTTATCTTAACCTAATTATCCGGGCCAGAGAGATAAATACCTAGCTCTCCAGAACCTCCTAAGACAAACAGTAACGTTCTTGATTGATGTGTGACTCGTCTTGTGTCTCTCTCATGGTGATGGTGACAGTAGTTCCTCTCTTCTGTTGATGCTGTTGCTGTCTATGTGTTGCTACTGTTATTGATGATGCTGCGGCTTCTGTTGTTGTTAATGTTGCTGTTGTTGAGGCTATTCAGGTTTCTCTTGTCTCTACTGTTGCATCTCCTGTTGTCAATGTCGCTGTTGTTGTATTATCTTGCTGCTAAAAATACTGCTGTAGTTGTGTTTGGTCTTCCTGCCGTTATGACCATCACTGCTCTTACTACACAATTTGTTACAACCAGTGTATTTGTTGCTGTATTTGTTGTTTGTGGTAATTGTGGTTCTGTCTTGTGTTGTGTTGTGCTGGTGTCTACAAAATTTCTTTCTTTCTTCTTAATCTTATTCTTCCTTTTCTTCTTCTTCACCTTTTTCTTCTTCATCTCCCTTTCTTCGTTATCTTCTTCCCTTTTCTTCTCCCTTTTCTTCGTTATCCTCTTCCTTTTTCTTCTCCCTTTCCTTCCTCTCCTTTTTTTGTTTTCTTCATATTACACACGCTGATGATGATGATGATGAAGATGATGATGATGATGATGATGAAGATGATGATGAAGATGATGATGATGATGAAGATGATGATGATGATGATGATGATGATGATGATGTATCCTCTTTTAAAGGCGAATTTATTAAGCCATTTAATATCTAAGGCTTCGGGAAACAACCAGACGTACAAAAAAAAAAATCCTTCAGAAAACCTTTATGAATTTTATGCAGTATTCATAGACGAAAATATTTGTCTTCTCCCTATTAGGATCCCAATATAAACAATTAACCTCTAAATACCAACAGAATAAAAACGTAATGTTGACCACAATGAACTACTGTAAGGGGGAGGGGGTGAAGTCTCTCTGTCTGTCTGACCTCCTACTTGGGTCTACATCGCCTATGTTAGGGGAAGGAGGAAGTGAAATACTCCTGAGCACTTTACAGCTTCATATTTGCCGTAACTACACATAAAACAATAAACCTTCAAATATATGACGCAATTAGGATACCCATTATGAAGTACCGAGACTTTAAAATCATCCTTTAAACATCAAACAGATCAATAAATAAATAAATAAATAAATCTCTTGCAGCGGAATCTTACAAAAGCCAAGTGACCGATCTAAAACAGGAGCCTTCGAAAATCCGGTAACTAGTCACTTAAATATCACGAGGTCCAACCAGCTAATCAGGGTTAAGAAAGAGATGACACCCGGACCAACGCCATCGTCTCCTCAGCCGGCCAGCGACCCCAAGAACTCAAGGTGCATTTCCCACTGACTGTCAGCCTCAACTCTGCACCAATTTCTCAGGTGCTTTTCTCCAAATTGAGTCTAGAAATATATGAATTTTTCCAAAGAATGTCGACGTCACCAACAGACAGACAAAGAGAGAGAGAGAGAACATTTTCTTCACTCCATCACCAGCCAAGCACAGAACAAGATACTGAATCTCGTCTAGGTGTCTTCCCCTGCCACCTCTACCCTCCACCTCATTTAACTTTCATACTTTCTTTCGTGAAATTAGCTGTCGGCACTCATTCTCCCCTCGTCCCCCCTGTGTATACTGTGAGGGCAGAAGACAACGTACGTCTTGTATCCACGAGAAACATCTGAAGTTTAATTCCCTCATGAACCCCGCAATACAATCTTCCAAGTCTTCGATACTTTCAGAACTTTACACGGTAAGTTCGTCGGATTATGCTTTATTCAACAATAGCTTGGTATAGGCAGAAAGATGCAAAGCAAGAGAGGGAGGAAACTTTAGCGAAAATCCTGTTGTAAAGAGAAAATTTTACTTTGAGAGAGAGAGAGAGAGAGAGAGAGAGAGAGAGAGAGGTCTTCAGATTTAGGGCTTCATCGATGCTCTGTCTTTCAGATATTACTTTAGTCCTACACTCCCAACTTCCTCGTATGTAACCTAACTACAAATTAACCTAATCTAAACTTAACTAAACCTAACCTTAACTAAACCTAACTTTAACTAAATCTAACCAATTCTCAGGTTCATCCACATTGAAATATTGTTTTCAAAGATACACCAAAATTATGCACAGATAATTGTGTAAGGACGAGTTGGCCAAATGCAAAGATGACAAGCAAAATAACACGTGAATTCGAAACCCAAAGATGCTGCAGTCAATGAAGCCCTTCCGCTCAGTGTTAGGGTCCCGTCGGTGGAGGCTTAACACTTCCCAACGAAAATGAGAAAAAAATGAGTTGGCTACACAGACATATACATCTGCCGTGTAGTAACAGCAGCACCTATCGGTTTTCAGAAGTCGTACGGTCTTGCTATAGGTTATACCCAGCGCTCTCGCAAGCACCCGGCCAAACTTCTAATAATGCATAAAGTATTGAAGACTTACAAACAGTCTACATATTACCTACAACAATCTCCAGTATGCACACATAATAATGCCATTTCCAGAGACAGTTCTATATACATTAGGATTATTACAAAGAAGTTTCCATCTCGACGAAATCTAATACCGAGAGTTGTGGTATTTTATAATGTCGAAATTTCATCCCGAGACTTCCCAATCTTGGCAAATAAAACCTTGAATAAGCCCGAGCCGCTGGTGGTGGAAGTTTCTCAAGTATTGGAGGGCGAGGAGGCAAGAACAAGCAAGTATTGGCAGCCTAAGAAGCGTTCCAGCGGCCCGGGGGAGCACTAGCCTCCACAGCCAACCTGGCGCCCGGGGTCTCACACATCCTGAACAGTTTTTCTCACGCCCTCTGCCGTACTTTTAAGCCTCTGCGGTTTTCTTTGTGTCTCAACGTTCTCTGTTAACACTGTGGGCTTTGCTTGGTCTTCCATTATCACTGTAGGTTTGTTTGGTGACTTTTGATTAGTCAATAAACATTAGGCTTTTTTGATGTTTTACCAGCGCTCCCTCTAAACACTGTTGAGTATTCTTGATGAATTTGATTTGTTCACTTTCTTTTCAGAACAAAGGTTTTAGGGTGAATCTTTCACTCGGTGAAAATCGTAAAATTTATTTAGGGGCTCCACGCTCTTTTTAAAAACTGGAATGTGTTGCTTCGGTTTTGTGTTCTTCTCAACACATGAGGCGGCTTTGATATTTTATTTTATTCTCCCTGAAATTTTTCATGTTGATTTTTTTTTATTAATCCTGTAGAGTTCTCTTGGCAACAGTGAGTTTTCCTGCTGATTTTTGTTTCTTTTAAAAACCTTTGCAATTTTCTTAGTAATCTGTTCTCCCTTTGAACCTCGCCTAGCTTCCTGGGGCGATCATATTAAAAGATGTCGAGTTTCTAGATCGATCAATGTTCACTTTAATATACTGATGAATTTTCCCCGAATTTCTTTCGATAAATATTGGTAAAAAAAAATCCAGCGTTATGACAAGCACATATGGGTATTATTCTGATGTTTGACGCTGTTCTCCGTCAAAGATGATCAACATTAATAAAACTACGTCTCTTGAGGCAGACCCCACAACAAACATGTAATTAACTCGCCACAGAAAAAAAAAGGAAAAATAAAAGAAAACATAACTCTTCCGCAACACAATAAAAACTCACAGCAATGCAAGGAAAGAGGGTACATTCTAGTCTAATGCATCAGACTTGAGCTGCGTTTCTGTGATGTAAACACCTAAGAAATAGGTTTAGAGAACTGCAATTCTTGATTTTTTTTTGTAGTTTCAATAAAGTTTCCTAATAAACAGCATTTTGTCTTATTGTTAGTTTTGATGAAGTTAGACACACACACACACACACACACACACACATCTGAGGCGACCTTTATTACGTTCTTTCACTCGGACATCTCAACTATTCTCGCTTGTCGGATAAATGATGACTCCAATATTTTCAAAAAGTCTCATGAATTTTTCTAGCTCTTTCATCTAATTCCAATCATGAATTCAAATAACTTGGCGATAAATTACGTAAAATTCATGAGGTCATCAGCCAGCAGTTCTTCTATGACTCCAGGCAAGATTTCCTCCCATAAAACTGTCTAACTAAATTAACATTGAAAACTTATGCAATTTATGACGACCCTCAGACGGTTGGTTGAAGTCAGATGATTTAATTCCAGTATCATATCATCAATTATTGTACTCCCTCTATGACCGTTTCTCCATAAAGGGTGATACTGTCAGACGAAAGGGAACGCCAGGCACTGCTGACTGCTTGCGGTGGCGTTGCTTTACTATTACGATTCTGAAACGTGGGTATGCTTAAAAACATTGAAGCAAAATAATCATACTTTTCTTGTCGGACGATGACAGTTTAGAAATGAGTGCAAAAGTCTTCAAAGCTTTCCTGTGACGTGGATGATTTATACAACAGCTAGGCCAAGTAGTGTTACGCCATCAAACTAGGGATATTCTGACTTAAAGGTCGTATATGAAGAACCTTTCACTAGCTATAAAGGCTAGAAGCTGAGGAACGACACCTGTATTATGTAGGATAATTAACGTTAAATACCTCTATTACAAAAGACTGTGTAACTCAAGAGACGAGATGAGTAAAAGAGTAGAAACATCTCGCGTTACTCTGGACACCCAAACCAATGATTACAAAGAAATAAAACAGATGACGCCTAAAATCCTGAATATTTAAACCAATTCACCAGGCAGTTGGCGGCTCAAGGAAGAACACGCTCTCTTCTCTAGCCAACAGACTAAATCAAGTTAACTATTCTTTACTGAGGAACTATTAATTTCATTCTCCCCTTCCTATGCAAATCTTGCATCACTGGTCTTCCCCCTTATTTTCTTTCTTCTTCCTTAATCACCATTCTTTCTACACCCTCACCTCCTTAAAGGATTCCTCAACCATACTTAATCACATCTCTTCTTCCTTCCTTCCTTCCTTCCTTCCTTCCTTCCTTCCTTCCTTCCTCCTCCGTCCTTCCCTTTTCTCATATCTTTCTCATTTCATCCCGTTTTCATTTTTTTTTACTCAATCATTTCCTCTAATTCTTCTCATCCTAACACACATAACCTCTTCCCTGTTCTCTTTCTATCCTTCTATCTATTCTGTTCTTTATCTCCCTTCTCCTTCTCCCAGTACCCCTCCCACCACCCATGACCGGTACCCCTTCCCACACCCATTACCAGTACCCCCACCCACACCCAGGACAAGGACCCCCTCCCTCCCACATTCCCCACAGGAACTTGAACGAGGTGGGAACAACACCACATACTGTACTTGACGCACTTTATAGAGTGATCGACTAAGCACTTTGTTTTTGCTCCAGTTACATTATACTGATTCGCCCTGATTGTGTGTGTGTGTGTGTGTGTGTGTGTGTGTGTGTGTGTGTGTGTGTGTGTGTGTGTGTGTGTGTGTGTGTGTGTGTGTGTGTGTGTGTGTGTGTGTGTGTGTGCATGCGTTCGGTTTTTCTGTGTCATAATTTGTAAGTCACTCAGTCAACGTATTATCAAGAGTGGCATTCACAGAGCTGACTGACGCAAATTAAAGAAAGAAAGAAAGAAAGAAAGAAAGAAAGAAAGAGAGAAAGAGAGAAAGAAAAAAAGAAAGAAAGAGAGAGAGAAAGAAAGAAAGAAAGAAAGAAAGAAAGAAAGAAAGAAAGAAAAAAAATACAGTACTCGTTATCTATTATATAAATCAAGTTCTTATAAGAATAATTCATCACTAAATTAGTCTTTTAAGAAAATAGGGAAATCCTCTCTTCTGGAAAAATATTCGCAGAAAAAAAAAACGAAAAAAACGTGATGAAGGTGAAGCTCCAATCTGCCGGTAGTGAGGATCTGACACCTAAGACGAGGGGCAAGAGGTGTATGATATTAATTAGACGGTGAGGTACGTGTGAGAGGTAGGCAGGAGGGAGGGAGGGGGGGAGGGGGCCTTACCTACATTTCTTCATTATTTTCTCTCTCTCTCTCTCTTTCCATGTCTCTATATTTACATTCTCTCTCTCTCTCTCTTTATCATTCTTCTCCTGTCTTTTGATGATGGAGGGAAGGACTTGCTTAAACGACTTAATTCTTGCTCTTCATTCTTTCTCTTTCTCTCTTTCTTTTTTGTCTGTATTTTTTTCACCCATGTGTATTTCTATCTTTTTCTCTCTTTCTCTCTGTTTCCTTCTTTCTTTATGTCTTCCTCTTTTTTTTTTCCTCTCCCCTTTCTGTCTCATTACTTTCCCTCATTATCTCTCTCTCTCTCTCTCTCTCTCTCTCTCTCTCTCTCTTTACCTTTTGTCGTTCGTTACGTTTTTATATTCATCTTCTGCTTTCACACCATCATTTTTTTTTAACTCATTCCCTCCGCCTCTCATCAACTCTCCTCTCCTCTCCTCAATACGCGTCCTTCAATATCTCCCTCGCTCTCTCTCCTCCCTCCGTACCCAGATTAAATCTCTTGAATTTTCTCTCCCTTTTCTCTCCCCCTCCTCCCCATTGTACCAGAAGCATATTCCTCTCTCCCCTTTCCCCTCACAGCCATCCCCTTCCCCTCTCTCCCTCACACTCATCCCCCTTACCTCCCTCCCTCGCACTGTTCAGCAAATTGGCGCTCCGAGAATGCACTGAGCTCCGTGGTAGACAGTCGGAAATGCATAAACGATGATGTGTGTACTTTATGCTAAACCAACGCCATAGAGCAAGAGATATTCCGTATGTACACAAGCAAAAACATGCTAACTTGAACATACCTGTAAGTAAATGTTGTAATTGCACTCATAAAATGCATACACACACAGGGGGCAAACACACGTATAAGAACATACGCGTCTTCAACATGCATATATATATACTCATCATAGAAAGGCATAAACACATCATATATAATGCAGAGTGAGAGAGAAGGAGAGGTTACAGCTTCAGGAGTACAGATGTTACAGAAACTGAACAAAACAAACCTAAAACATTATTAACTGCTTCTGGCTCATGGGAACAAGTCAACACACTGCACTGTAGGTAATGAAAGCAGCTAAGACGAAAATGAGAGGTAGAGGCAAGTGGTATTTAGATAAACGCCATAAAGAATATGAAGGGTAGAGGAGTGGATAGAAGGGGAAGAAGACTGCTCACTACTAAATTACTTGTTACCTTAATGTGGCCTGAGGTAACGCATGTGAGAGAGAGAGAGAGAGACAGAGAGAGAGAGAGAGAGAGAGAGAGAGAGAGAGAGAGAGAGAGAGAGCTGAGGACATTCAGTGAAGCAATAACAAGTGACCATCATCACCGATCACCTCCAGCATTACGACACCTCACGACTCCTTCGGGACGCGACACGATCATCTATATCCTCAAGGTAGTGGAGGAGCTGTTGTAATTTATCGTTAACGAGGCTCTTCGTTCTGGTAATATCTGTCTTCAGATTCCTAAACACCACAAATCCTTTACGTTTCTGTTAGGAGTCACTGGGATAAAACAACACGACCTCGGAAAGAATTCTTGGCCCTCCCAGCCTGTAAGAGGTTAAAGGAATCTCAAGAACTACCAGTTTCATTGTCCTCGTTAGTGGGCAGACTCCAAAGATTTTTCTGCTAGTATGGTTTCCACAAGTCGGCTGTCACCAAGGCCCTCTCGAACTCCCGAGGCTTCACGATTGTTTAAGCCTCAACATTTTCTGTAAAAGGACTGAACTTTATATTTCGCAGTACTTGGAGCCATACGACAATATTACTGGTGTTCGGTGAAGCACAACACGAGTGGAAACGTTGGTTAACGGTAAATATATTATTCTTAGAATGCACGAATGTAAAAACATACAGTTGGACAAAACACAGAATACCATTTTAAAATCGAACATAATTGGGCATTTTAATTTTCTGACAACCAGACATAGGTGTGGGTAGCGCAGCAAGTCTCACTAGTGAGCCACTTGGTATACTATAGGTTACAAAAGCTCTGAGACCTGTCCAAGACCTGTGTAACTCTCGTTCTGTTACACAGCTGGGCCGTCCATTCACAGTTATATATCCTAGTTTGATCTTAACATTAACCCTATTAACAATAATGGAGTATAAATTATTACATATAACTGACTAGACTTTGTACACCAGCTTCTGAAAAACAAGTACATAACATATTAACTTAATATACAGACTATGGAGGTGATGCTGATTGGTCATGCCTGTCCGATCTTTAAGCGGATATGACTCCAGGCGCAGCCAATTCATGTGTAAAAGAAAAATACTGAAGAATTAGTCCATCTTTGGTGTAGTAAATGGCCAGAATTAAATCATGACAAAATTAACAAATTATAAATATTCGGGTAGTGATTAATATGCCTTTGCTACGCCAGGAGGCAGCGTGGTCTGCACTGTACTCGGCTGCCCTCACTTCTCCTGCTTGTAAAGTTAGGGACCTATTTGCTGCAGGGTGAGTTGGGAGTGCCTCGAGATCGAACCAAGATCCTTCAGAGAGGAGGTGAAAGCTGTATCCTCTCAACTGCCTCACTACTCTTCCTAGAATAGACTATATCAAGAATAGCATAACTCTTCCATATTCATGTCATGGCGGTGCATGTAGGAGAATATTGCCGCCTTGAGCTTGAAATGGGAAAACCAGTAGATAGGTAAAGGGAAGCTGCAACGATGGACAACAGCGAGAAGTAAATGTGTCACAAATAACCAATTTACTGTGTTTACGTCATCAACTTCCAACCAATGGCAATTATCGTATAAGAGGTTAGGCCGAAGGAGATATACAACGATTATTTAGTGTCTACGAAGTCGTAATTACGTCTACGGTAAACTCAGCTTCAATTACTTGGAAGCCAACTTTCAAACCATGAAAAAGAAATATTCTGAGATGAGGGTAACGATATCATTACATTACTATTGATAACACTTAAGGATATATTTTACGTCACCACATTTAATAAAAACAAATAAATAATAAACACAAAATATAATGAAAAAAAATAAATAAAGAATATAAATTTAAATGAAGGATATAACTTAAAACTTTGCTGTAACAGACTAACAGACACCTGCTACCGTCGTTCCACACTACAGTAGTAAAGCAGTACATGGCCATCGAGAGAGAGAGAGAGAGAGAGAGAGAGAGAGAGAGAGAGAGAGAGAGAGAGAGAGAGAGAGGTGTTCCAGACAATATCATAGACTCCTCATTAAGGCGGGACGGTACAGGGTGTAAACATGTTAGCCGGTTGTTATGGACGGGGCCGTGAGCCAGGTGGTTGCTTCAACACCTACAGCCTCTCACCGTCTCTTAGTCTGTCTCATCTCTGTTTCTCTTTAACTTATGTAATCTTTCTCTATGTTGTCTCCTACCTCCCGTTTTCTTTGTGTTTTTCTGTTTCTGTTTTGTCCACGTGTTGCTCTCTCTCTCTCTCTCTCTTTTGGTTTCTCGTACGCAGCTACCTCTCGACTTTTCGTTCTTTCATCTTTATTCTATTGTCTCTCTTGGTCTTTCCTTTCCCTTTAACTTTGTATCTCTGTATTTCTTTTTTTTCCTTTTACCTTTTTTTTTTAGAATACTCGGGTTTTTTCCCTAAACTTACAACTGGGGGGAAAAAATATCCCCGGTCTCTCCCTCCTTGCCTCTTCCTCCAACATTCACCAGCTATTTTTCCACAATCTTCTTCTTTCCCTTTGCAAATTTGTCCTCTTCAAAAGTCTCTGTTCTGTTTACAACCTTTGTTATCCATTTTCACTTTCCATCTATTCTTATTGTTAGGTCATTAGTAATTTTTGTTTAACAGGGTCATCATTTCTCAGTTGTATTTATATTTCCAGGTGTTTAAATTTCCTGGTGTCTATATTTCCAGCTGTTTATATTTCCAGCTGTATTTATATTTCCTGCTGTTTATATTTCCAGCTGTTTACATTTCCAGATGTTTATATTTCCAGGTATTTATATTTCCAGCTGTTAATCTTTCCAACTGTTTATATTTCCGGTTGTGTTTATATTTCCTGCTGTTTATATTTGCAGTTGTTTATAATTCCAGCTGTGTTTATCTTTCCAGCTGTCCTACAGGTTACTAGGTCATCCCGTCTCAAGTTTCCCCTGCCCATGGGTTTCACCGTAGCCAAGTCTTCACGCTAATAGGTCTTCCAATCACCGAATATTCTCGTCACCAAGTCCTTCCGTCGGTAGGTCTCCCCGTCTCTAGGTCCTCTCGTTGTTAGGTCTTCCCATCCTCAGGTTCTTCCGTTTGTAGGTCTTCCCGTCCTCAGGTCCTCCTGTCACCAGGTCCTCCCGTCAACAGGTCCTCCCGTCGATAGGTCTTCCCGTCAGCAGCTCCTCCCGTCGGTAGGTTTTCCCGTCACCAGGTCCTCCCTTCACCAGGTCCTCCCGTCGGTAGGTCTTCCCGTCACCAGGTTCTCCCGTCTGTAGGTTGCAACGGCCATCGACGCCTCGCTAATAACGCCGAGAGGCTGCAGACATTATGACGGTATTGCAACTCTAACAACTTTTACGATGTCACATTGATTCTCATGACGACTCTGGGGAGAGGTGAGAGGCGGTTTGGAGAGTTGGGTGAGAGGGAGATAAAGAGGGAGGGAAGAAAGAAGGAGCTGGATTAAGTAAAGAAAGAAAGGAGGGAAGAAGGGGTGAGGGAAGTGGGATGGAGAGGAGAAGGATGGAACAAGAGAGGGAAGTGAGAGAGGTGAGTGAGAGGGAATGGAAAGGGGAAGGATAAAGCGAGGGAAGGGAAGGGAGAGGGAGAGAGAAATAAACGGAAAGGGAGAGGAGAGAGAGAGAGTGGGGAGGTATGGTAGGCAAACCAAGAAATGTGAGATAGAGAAGTAGCAACTGGGAGAGGAAGATGGATGAATGAGAGGGAAGGCAAAGAGACGGGGGGAAATGGAAAAGAATCAAGTGAGACACAGAGGAACGAAATAAAGGAAAGGAAGGAGGGAAAGAGGGAGAGAACGGAGTGAGTGAGAGATAGGGAAATGAAAGGTTGGAAACAAATAGGGATGATACTGCGAATAGAGAGAGAGAGAGAGAGAGAGAGAGAGAGAGAGAGAGAGAGAGAGAGAGAGAGAGAGAGAGAGAGAGAGAGAGAGAGAGAAGAGAAAATGAAAGAAGAAAAAAGGGAAGAAAAAACCGAGGGAACAGTAAAAGAATGACAGGTGAGAGGAATGAGGAGAGAGTGAGAGGGGCAGAGGAGATGAGAGTGAGGGGAAATGACACTGAAGGGAGAGGGGAATGAGCACTTAACTGAGACGGAGTAGAAATGAGTGAAGAAACGAGAGAGAGAGAGAAAGAGAGAGTGAAGGAGGAACAGAGGAGAGTGAAGGATTGTTTAGGGTAGAAGATTGCGTAGGGGAGAGGGAGGAAAAATTTGAATCACTTGGGCTGAGACAGAGAGAGAGAGAGAGAGAGAGAGAGAGAGAGAGAGAGAGAGAGAGAGAGAGAGAGAGAGAGAGAGGTAAGAGGCGGAGGATTGAGGGACAGTCAAGAGGGGAAGACTGGGAAGAGGGAAGTGAGAGGTGACAACAAGGAAGGTAAGAGTGGGAGAATGGGGGATTGTTTAAAGAGGGGAGGGTAGGGTGAAGGAAGAGTGAAAAGTGAGGAGTGTGAGGAAAATATGAGAAAAAATGAGGACATATTGAGGGAGGGAGAATGATAATGTGTGTGTGTGTGTGTGTGTGTGTGTGTGTGTGTGTGTCTTGCAGCGAAGGGAAAGTGGGTTTAAGTTTTTAATTAGTTAGGAAAGACACGACTGTAATAATCAATATAATATTATGTACTGTATATTGTTGTAATAGTTAGTTGCTTATAATAGAAGTGTGTTTTGATATCTGAACCAATTTCCTAGTTTTGGGGACGTGAGTAATGCGCAGTTTCCATAATACCTCCGAAGTTATAGTGATGTCAAATCGTGAGTAATGCGCAGTTTCTATAATACCTCCGAAGTTACAGTGATGTCAAGTCGTGAGTAATGCGCAGTTTCTATAATACCTCCGAAGTTACAGTGATGTCAAGTCGTGAGTAATGCGCAGTTTCCATAATACCTCCGAAGTTAGTCATGTCAAGTCGTAAGTAATGCGCAGTTTCCATAATACCTCCGAAGTTACAGTCATGTCAAGTCGTGAGTAATGCGCAATTTCCATAATACCTCTTTAGTCACATTGATGACAGGTTTTATTTAATATATTCACTTCATGGTGTGAAAATACAGAACCATTACAAGAAATGAGAGTCATGAAGAAGTCAAGGAACAGAAATAGGATGAAAGTGAGTTTTAGAAGCGTTGAATCACACCATTGAGATAAACTACCCAGATACGAAATCACGTTAAGTGGTAGAAATGAAGCGAAAATGAGGCGACTTTAAAAGAAACAGAAGTAAGCAGATTAGAGTGATCAAGGCATATGTGTATTGGGTGTTACTTAAAGGAAAGAGGAAGATGATGATAAGAGGAAGGGGAGAGAAGAGCCTGATGATAGTAGGGTGGGCAGGAGAGACTGATTCACCATCGACTACAGATATGGAACGACTAGGATGATAACTGGTAATGAAGGAAGAAAGCGAAAGATTTAAGGTCGAAGGAGCTGTGGAAAAAAAAAATCAACATAAGATTCTGTAAAGGAGATGCTCAGAAGTTACTGATAGACGTAAAAAAAATATACATATATATTACCAGTGTATCTTGTTTCCTGGAACTATACTGGTGACAAAGAAAAAATGGTGCGATTGAAGGTGCTTGAGGAAATGAGAGTTGAGGAAATACTTTAAGGCTTTAAAGAAAGTTGATGATGTTGCTATAAAACGATCATTTCAAGGAATAGAAAGGTCACTCTCCTTCGTTATGGGCTGAACCAATGCATGTTTGAGAGATGAAGGAAAAGTTTGTAAATTTCGGTACCATTTTACAGCTAGGAGGACTAAGAGTGCCCAGGCAGTGAACTAAGGAACCTCAGAACAGGAGATATGCATTGTATTTTCTTCTTATATACAAAACTACCAATAACTTGTGTAAGGGACAATATGCACCCCATCAAAACACACACACACACACACACACACACACACACACACACACACACACACACACACACACACACACACACACGAGCGCATAATACACTTTCTTTCTGTTTTATATCTCTGTGTTCTGTATGTACTGTATATAGAGCGTCCCAGAAATATGTCCCTGCTTCCTTCTCTCTCTCTCTCCCTGCTCCCTGAGACACTGTAAGTTGGAGGCAGGGAGGGAGGCAGGGAGGGAAGGAGGCAGGGACATTTTTCTGTGACACCTATAAATCTCATTTTTGTAGGTTCTTGAAAGTCAGTGAATTTAGAAATGAAATTAAAGGAACGAATAGTGAATATAAGTTATATTCCTCGTTATAATGTGGTGGACCGTACGAGTCTTGTTTGTTCAGGGTGGAGCTAGTACAAGGGTACCACGGACCTGTCTGATAACTCAACAGGACAGCAACGAGATAAACTGATTACCATACACGCCGGCAAAGTCAGTTGAACACGACACATACTAGCAAAGTCTACTGAACACTACATATATATATACTAGCAAAGTCTAATGAATCTATTGAACACCACATACATACTAGCAAAGTCTATTGAACATTATATCCACCGCAGTGTGCTTTAGGGGTTCACAATATTTAAAATACTTCCTAGCTGTGAGTCAATAACCACCTCCTCAGTTTTTTACAGTGATGAGTTTTACTGCGGTACTTCCTCCACGTGCTCTTGGGTGTAACAGATTAGTTCGATTTGTAATTTATTAAAATATATTAATTACGCCGTGTGAGCTTGAGCACCCTGGAGTGAGGTCACGTTACCCAAGGTTAGAAGTGGAGCGGTAGTGGGGTGGTCCTCTTGGAGACTAACGCTGAGGAAGGGGTACTATCCGGGTGGGCCCGACCATTGGTAACAGGCAACACTATTGTCTATGGTCCTGCAACTGTGAACATAAAATACTATCCATTATCGTTGAGAATAAAATGTAATACCTACAGTACTTCAGACCGATACAGTGTATGAATAAACAGAACTAACCCAGAAGGGAAGGTAATACAATGAACGGGCAACGACGCTCACTGTGGTCTATACACCAGTGTAAACTGACAAGAGTGTCCACAATGACCCGTGCTAGTGTCTGAATGGAGCAGCTGTTCAATACACCTTCAGACTGATATGAGCGGAACGTGATATTCCCAGTGTAGGTTACCGCCTCACTATGGACACACCCCCCCCCCTCCCCAGCCTCACATCCTCCGTCCCAGGTTATATATATATGCCCAGTGGATTGCGAGCGAGGATCCACTCTGAATCATGAATACCCGCGTAAACCCAATCCCTGACCTTTCCTTCATACTCCTCCACAATCTATAAATTAAAACACACCCCCCTCAAAAAAGGAGTTCTACTTCTTCTCTACTTGCAACTAAATTTTTCTGGTGACGTGGATCCAAAGAAACCTTTTTACAAGGCCAAATGTTGTATATTCAGCGAAAGAGCAAACCCCCCCCTCCCCTGGTGAAAGGACAAACCACATCAGCAGAATTCTATAGAGTTTGGCTCACCCGCCACGCTACACCACAGTGCTGGAGCTTTAAGGCAAGGAAAACTACCTCAGGATTCTGGAGATATTGTGTTCTTCTATTCTGTTTAGTGTCACATACTAATGTAACTAATGAACACTACGACTTTTAACATTGGTTTCCTGATAACGTGAGTGTGTGATTTATGGAATAACACACACACACACACACACACACACACACACACACACACACACACACACACACACACGCTTGTCTTAACTCGGTAGCAGCCCACAGGATCTCACAATTTTCAGTTATCTGCTCTCTTATCAGCCACAATTTCCCAGGGGATGAAAGACAAAGATCGGACTCAACTTTACTCAGTCGCCTTCCAAATATCTTCTTCAAACGTAAATTGTTTGTGTACGATTTTGTTGATTTCTCGGTCGAGAGCAGTGGCGGCCACCTGACTCTCCGTGTTTACTGACGGCTTCATGTATTGCGTTGTATCCACACTGCCTAATGAGGAGTCATGCTTATGGGACCCACGTTATTATTATTTTGTTCACGTATCCTTTTACTGTGTGATGAGGTGTAAAACACGTAGCCTTTTTCGTGCAGAATAGTGTCATTTTATTAGGTGAAAATAAAATCATGATATTATAAAGTAACAGAAATAAATGAAAAAGGCCTAATGGACCACCATTTTCAAAGATTAGTATTATGTGCAGTAATGGAGTTTGCGGGCAATAGATGCAGTTGGTAAATTGTCAATATATTCGCGATTACGTGAATGTGGTTAGTGGAAATAAATGCTGTTGCTTCCCACCACGTAAATGCAGTTGGTATTGTGTACACCAGGTGATGAGAGTGGCGTAATCTGTGTCTCAGGTAACCCGGTGGTGTGCTTCACTGTCACACACGCACATTATGACTCCCCCGCTCACACCCCCACCACATTACCTGTAATTGTTTGCCACCATGACCTTAATTAATGCGTATAATGTGAAAGCTTAACGTTTAATTGTCAGCTGAGGCACCTGCTGTGTTGTCTCAAATATGTTATAAATAAAGAACGCAATAATAGCTAGTCCTGACGCTCGTTTCCTTCAATTACAACTGCAGCTTCCCTCAGCAACACTGCACCGGACCACAACACTGACCTAACTTTACTTGTTACACCGACATGCCATTATTATTATTATTATTATTATTATTATTATTATTATTATTATTATTATTATTATAAGTTTTTCTGTCACTAGCTACGTTAAGTTTAACTGAGTTTTGAAGAACAGCGGCGTGAAAGAGTTACAATGCACAGTACAGTATATAGATGTTTAACGCTGTGTAAACTCAATGATGCATGCAGTGTGGGGGGCGCTGTACCCCAGGCAAGCTTTACAGTACTGTGGGGAATCATCACCTCTTTTGAGTTCTAAATTTTATTTATATCTTCGTTGCCTCCAAGAAACCATTGTGACGGCACCAATCTTCGACGCTGTTTTATTGACTTCGTTAACAATACAACAATAACAACAACTAAATATACATACTTCTCTCTTAATAGATGAATACGACATTACTATTGTTGCTTGCAAATCATCAAATCGAGTTTGTTCAGTCATTATCTCATTAAAAACATAAATTGGATCAAAGCTTTGAATCCTTAACACGTGATGTCAGAGGTAGAATCGTCTAGAAAGCAATAAGGATTAGATGATAAAGTTTAATTTCCTAACATTACTTTACATGACTATGATTGGTGTTAAAATGTTTAAACATACATTGTAATCACGTAGTTCGAGATGGTACAAATGTTTGTTCTTTCGTCCGTCCGTCAGTGTGTCAGGTGTCCTTGCTAGTCAAATACCCCCCCCCCCCCACCTGGTGCGAGTTAAGTGTCGGGGCGGGTGTTAGTCACAGGCCAGCATAGTGACGGTAGGTAGGGGGGAGGGAAAGGTGTGAGAGAACATGAAATGACCCGACGCCCCTAATTGGCAATTCGTTGGACTGAAACAAACTAATGAACATCCATTTGAGCTTTGTTTGTTCTTTACGGGGATAGATGGGTATATATTTATTTCATTTTCTGCTCTGATTCATTTGTTGACGATTTTCACGAGGTAATTTGCAAAAAATAAATACAAATTACAAATACTTATTACTTTGATGTCCTGTCACCAAACGCTCTCACTTAAGGACCACTAAATCATGCATGACAACCATTTTGGAATATAAATAAATGATCTCCCGTCACGCATAGAACAGTACAGGGTTAAGAAGGTCATATACAGTACACCTCGACAGAGATGAACAGTAACTAGTCTTACCACACAAGATGACGACGCGCCAGCAACTCCATCAGTTACCTGCAGAAGATAGAGAAAAGTTGTTAAGGTAAATTGGTTTACATGGATAAAGACTTCAAATATTATTATAGAGTAAAATATTGCGGTGCTCTTGTTACTGTTTGATGTTTGGATGCGTGTTTGTGGTGAACTTCCTACCATTACCTTCTGTCCCTTTGTTCTATTTTAAGAGTTTGTAATATCTACTGTAAGCTATGGGGTTAAAGGTTGTATTGTTGGAACACCTCTGAACACTTGAAATAACTTATTATAATAATAATAATAATAATAATAATAATAATAATAATAATAATAATAATAATAATAATAATAATAATAATAATAATAATAATAATAATAATAATAATAATCAAAAGCATTAAGACAAATTATCAAATTCTCTCTCTCCTTCTCCAAATTCCTCCACGTGTGAATGTCTCCTAAACTCTTTTGCACAAGACTTCACATTTTGTGGGGCGTGTCACAGAGCGGCTGACTCAACAGCATCTCACCTTAGCGAAAAGTTTTGTCTTTAAGTGTGTTGATGACTTTGGTTTTACTGACTCTGGCGAAGTAAAGGTTCTTAATGATGTACACACAGGTGGGTAGGTTGTACATGCATACGTTCAGAGGCACTCACGAATTTATATAATGTTATAAACACGTGTCCGTCGTCTCAAAGAAAAACAACAAATTATATAACATTACATACAAAACGTAAACACAAATATACAAATACACACGTGGACATGCAGAAATAAGTACCAATATCATGTATGAGGGCTGGTGACAATGGCCTTTCACTACAAATATTTTCCCGGTTGTCCTTTCCAGTCTTCCCAAATTTTATATCTCTCTCTGGGAACACGGTTTTAATTTTATTTATCCATAGTCTCTGTTTTCCCCCAGGCTATCTTTCCCTTAGTGTTGCCCATTAACCCCTTCACTGCGAGGACGCTACTTTTAATAATTTATTCGGCTAACATCAGACGATTTTACGATTTTATTCTGCAGAGCGGAGACCCCGTACACAAGGGCTTAATACTCCTAAATTAACCCTTCATCCCTAATTAGATGGCCATAGTATCATAATAGTCGTATTCTACATATTTCCAGGTTTCTTTCCATTGAGTCTGATTTCTTAATACATCTTTAGTGTAATTTATCTTTAGCATTCTCCTGCAGCAGCACGTCTCGAAGGCCTTTAACTTCCTCCTAGTGTGTGTTGAAAGTATCCACACGCTTCTGACCCATACAACAGAACTGATCCCCCCTCCCCCTCCACACACAAGTAAGCAACCTATCACGCATACACAAACACATACACGTAACAGAACTTTGACTTTGCTTACCAATTATAACAGCGAACCTCTTAAAAATCAATGACACCACTTTTAGTCAAAATTATCCCCAAATCAGATATCCAATTGAATTCAGCCAACTATAGAGAGAAGGACCCTTAGTTCAGAAAGCCCCCAAGAATCTCCCAATATCCGTGCTGAGGAAGCCATTTGTCCCAACTCCGACACACACACCCACAAGGACCACACCCTGACACTCCTCACGAGAATGTCACCTTTCAGTACCTGCGTCACCTTCCACACCAGGCTGCTCTCTCGATCTCTTGACAAATATGGGGTATATAAGGACTCTACAACTTGATAAATTTCCATATAACGTCTCAATAGTGCTCATTATCTCTGGACAGTCTCTTTGGTATTCATAAATCCCTATATATTTCCCTAAGCAGTGTTCTATAGTTTTTTTTTTAAATTACCAAACATTGCCTGCACAGACAACTCGTAGTGATGTCTGTACTAGCGGGGACGTGACCTCAGGGGCAGCTGGGGTCTTAATCAGAGCTGTTATGTACTGTAGAAGTCACGTCCGCCTCATCTCAGGTTGATGTCTAAAAGCACAACGTCAATAGACCTTGACACCTCCAGCACTCTTAAAGCACCTCTCACGCGCAATTTCTCTTATTTTATTTACTACTGCATTTCCGTTTCTCTTTGTTCTCTTCGCCATAAAAAGTTCTTTCCAGGCCGGCAATACAAAACTAGCTTGTGGTGATTGTGTGAAAATATTTTACGTGTCGGTGTATTAAGTAGAGGATCAAACATATAAAAGCTGTTAACGGTAGTGATTGTCGCTGGTACTGGGTGCATGTTAGAAGCCATTTACTCTAACCACCTTACTACCCCTAACTAACACAAGACCCAAATAAACTATACTGAGGCCATCTGTTTTTTTCAAGTGGATATCAAATGAAAGGTATACTCAGCACCTCTTTTAAATGGATCAAACCAAATATTACCCGACTTTACTCAAGCATATCCCCAAAAAAATTTAGGTACAGTCTGGGAAAAGTGTTGCTATACCCTCCGTGGCATCCCTAGTCAAGTTATGGCAGTGTCTCAGTAGCAGAGATGAGTGGGGATTCGACTACTGTCTCATGGATCGCGCTTCGAATCAACCCTTGCAGTTATGTATGGATATGGATTCATGGATGATATGTATCTTGACTGGGGATATTACCAGAGAGTATAGAAACACCTTTTCCTGACTATACCAGAAATTGGTTTGATTTAGTGAATCTTCTCCAGACAGAAGAGCTCGTGGTGCGGGTGGCGTCTTAACTCACTCAGCTTCGCACACAACAGCGGTAGAGGAGGAACAGTGTCGCAGAGAGAACCCACCCGATGGTAAATTTCATATAAGCAATAGGTAGTACTGTACTGGATACTGTATGGTAATATGTGGTATGTTTGTGGCAGTATTTGGCATAAGTATGTGGCAGTAATTGGTATAGGTAAGTGACAGTATGTGGTATAGGTATGTGGCAGTATGTGGTTGATATGTGGTAGTAGCTGGTAGAGGTATGTGGTAATATGTCCTAATGGAGGTTTTATCCTAGAGCCTTAGAGCCTCCTCATTCACCGAGGAGGCTCTTACAACTACTACTCTCGTGTGAATCCTTCTCCTCAATATCACATTAGGTAATACTATCAATTGTCTCTCCCTCTCCCACTTCTCCCTCCCTCTCCCACTTCTCCCTCCTTCTCCCACTTCTCCTCCCTCTCACTTCTCCCTCCCTCTCCCACTTCTCCCTCCCTCCCTTCTCCCTCCCCTCCTCCCTCTCCCACTTCTCCCTCCTTCTCCACTTCTCCCTCCTTCTCCCACGTCTCCCTCCTTCTCCACCTTCTCCCTCCCTCCCATTTCCCCCTCCCTCTCCCACTTCTCCCTCCCTCTCCCACCTCTCCCACTTCTCTCTCCCTCTCCCACTTCTCCCTCCCTCTGCCACGACTCCCTCCCTCTCCCATCTTTCCCTCCTTACCATTAGCACCTTCCCTCTCCCTCCTCTCTTCAACGACTGTCATTTACTCATTCTCCTCTCCTCATTATACATCCCTCACTCCCCATCCTCCATCCTACACACTCTCCCTTCTCTCATCATGCATTCCTAATACGCTAAACTCTCCCTTTCCCTCTCTTTTGTCTCCCCAGTATGCACCATTAACTCACCACACATTCACCCTATCCTCTCACCCTTCCCTTCCCTCTCTCCCTCCCTCCCTCCCATCCCTTGGCCTGTACCTGACATTCCCCCACAGCACAGTCATTAGGTTCTTCCCCAAGCCATCTTACTCCCCCTCATTCCCCACCTTCATATCTCCTTCAGCTTAATGTAAGAACGAGTCTCGTGCAATATTCCTCAAGTGCCTGGAGACTGTCACTCGGCAGAAAAGAATTTTTTACTCTTTCTGCAATTTCCTGTGATGTCGCTGAGTAACCTTTGAAGCCTCCTTTGAATGTTTTACTCAGTTCAAAACCCTCTGGCCCTGTGGCTCTCTGCAGTGAATTATTTTAAAAAACTTTTAATTAATAATTCCATGAGTTATATTATTACTATTGTTTTATTTTAAGTTTAACCAGAATCTGTATGTCGTTTTGTTTAGGGTTGTGACCTAGAAAGCGTGACTGCCTGTGGGTTATCCTTCATCTTTAGCGCCATAACTGCTGGAGGAGTGAATGAAACTTCTTGGAAAATTGGCTGAAACTTTGTTCGTCCCAAGAGCTAAGAAGTGTTCGAGAATAAGAATGATCCGAATAAAACTAGTGAATTAGCGGCTACTTCTCAATCACGAAATATCCACATCTACCACCAGCATCTAGTGTAGGGGTGTGCAGATTTATCACAGTGTCTGAGACCAAGGAGAACGAGGCATCTGCACTTCAGTTTTAACAAAGAAATTGGGGACGTTATAAGATAAATAACATGTTCAACTTAAGTGAAATGTATTCAAGCACCGGGTAGTTATTTAGCGTATTTTATGACCCCTTCAATTTTAGACGATACTTTTCAATTTGCAGTTTTCATACGTTTCCTGTTTACTAGGTTCTAACGCATCTGAGCAGGTGCGTCGCATTATTAACACATCCATCCTTATATTAATAATATCTCACATCAGTGGAATAAATTTACGATGAGACTAAAGCAGGGTATAATGCGCTTGGTTTACAGGAGCTTCCCGGCGTAAATAAAACACGTGACTTGATGTAAAACACAACAATCATGCCATTACGTGCATTAGTGCAGGGAGGCTCACGTCCGGCCCCGTCCCGTTATACACGGGAAGTAAATGTTATAATATTCCATAATTTGAAGGAATATACCATATTTTATCCGGTTGGAGTAAGGCAATAATGAAAAACATTTCTATGTTGATTTTAATCTGAGAGAGAGATACCCATACAATAAACGGGTACTTACATTCAAATGTAATCGCATATAAATTCATAAAATAATAATTAATAAAACAAACCCTTTCACACACACATTTACATATTTATATACGTCGTTCACACACACACACACACACACACACACACACACACACACACACACACACACACACACACACACACACGAACACACACACACACACACACACGAACCACAGTTTCAGGCTCACAAATACTTTGTATTTTGTATGATAAATATATTCCTGGTTCTATTTGTCCTTTTCTTTTAACTATTAACTTCCTATTTTCGCTGAGTCACCGGTCTGTCAAGCAGTTTTCTATTTCCCATCTGTCAGGTACAACTAACGGCGTCATAAGTATAAAGCTGCTTCATTCACCGAGTCTCTGGAGGCCGGCGTGACCATAAATTAAGCTCCTCTCACTACAGAGGTGCTCACGTGGTGGTCACAAGAGCTATCAATACTGTCGCGCCTAGGCAGTGATCAACAACCCGCCTGCTGATGTATTGTCAACCTGAATCCATAAAGTTCCTAAATTCAAATCCAAGTATGACATTAATACCTAAATTTAGATCCAGGTAGGAAATATAGGACCCAGTGGTCAAAGGTGGTGGTGGAGGCAGACGTTACCGCCGGGGGAATGTGTCGTCATTCATCATTTTGAAGGTAAAGGAAGGAGACTCTTAACAGCGTCTCAACACGAAGTATGAGATGCCAGACTCCTCGTCTCCCAAGACCTAGTCACGTTTACAAGGTTTAAACAATGGCAGCGCAAGCAAATGGTTGACGAAAGTGTGTCTGGTCATGCTCTTCATTGTATTGTATTGTTAATGGAGTGGGCATCCGAGGCATTATTACTAGCTGGCATTGGCACAAGATCCATAGTGATAAATTTCTTCAGTGTTGTGAGGAAAGAACACAGTTCGCTTCAGACCTTAGCTGGCGCATATTTTAACAGGTGATGCTCTTCTTTCCTTGAGTTCGCACATAATTTAATATAATTGACTGAAATACCATATTAGGAGGAGAAATAATTGGATTTCATCTAGTTTTTAGTTTTTTCTAGGTTAGGTTGTAAGCGTCAGAAGTAGTACATATTTAAACGGAAATGTCACTCATCGTGCCCGTGAGTATGAGAGAGAACCGATTCATTTTTTTTGTAAGTAGCAAAAACGCCTTGAAGTATAAGAGATACCACCTGGATACCAATAGTGTGTACAGTGGTCCTGCAAATCTTAAGGTTCAATACGAAAATATGTCAAAACTGTGCGAGTGACAAACAAGCTACGTTAATCTCTTTTGAATAGTAGGGCGTTAGGGTCGTGATTATGTTACAGTCAAAGTGTGCAATCGGCCATCTCGTGTAATGGCTACAGCAGTCAACTTATGTATTGTAAAGAATTTTAATCTAATTTACCCTAGCAAAACCAATTGTATACTATCTTTATCAAACCTAGGCTACCATAACTTAATTGAACATTAGATTAATTAGTAGTGGTCAGGTTAGGTTAGGCTAGGCTAGGTAGGTTTCATTAGGATACCTAACTTAACCGAACCAAAACTGGTTTTGCCTAACCTAACTAATCTAATATTAGGTTAAGCTAGGTTAGGTTAGGTTAGGTTAGGTTAGGTTAGGTTAGGTTAGGTAAGGATAGGATAAAATAGGTTTGGATGGGTTTAAAATAGATTAAGTTAGTTTACATTACACAAGATGACTAGTCATTTCATGAAATGACTAATTACACACTTTGACTGTAACAAATATAAAGAACGGGCTTAATTACCTCAAGATAGAGTATTATATACAAAAAAATAGATGATTATAAAGGTAGGAGAACATTTATAATGATGAAATAACCCAAACTTCCCTTAAATCATGTACAGCGAGGATTTAGTCTTCCTGAAGCACTTTCCGTAAGCCTCACTTACACCGTAGATCAAAGTAATGGCGCCTTAGTATCGATGGTCTTGACAAGATGGCCAGCGTGTAAAACTGTAAAATAGTTTCATGATATTTAGCCATAAAGACTTCCTCTACCGGTTTTTTTGTTGTTGTTATTTTTTTAACGAGAAGATAAATGGCAAAGGGTAAACGCTGAGCAATATACTGTATAACGTGAACAGACGCGACACAGTAAGACAACTTGGCGATGGTAGAAAAAAAAAAAAAACAAGTGACAGTCGCTAGTTTATGTTCAAAGTGCGCTTCTTGTGTGGTGCGTTTCAATGGATTTATTTCCCCAAAGGAGACAGAAATTTATGAGACCATCGCAAACAAGTAAGCAAATTAAGTTCTCGAAGATTTGTGACAACTGTACGATCTTGATCACGATTATGATCTAGTGCCTCCCACGCAATGGCTTTCACCTTAATTAACCTCATACCGACCAGACACCGCACATCACCCCTGACCCTAACACTTGCCACCTTACCACCACGACCACCTTCAAACATCCAATAATATATATGAATTCATTGCTAAAATCGGAGGTGGTCTCATTATTCTTGCGTGATTAACCTCGTAATATTCACAGGTTAATTTATTTGTTGGATTGTATGCTCATTAACCTGAATTTATGGTGAGGAGTGATGGATACGGCAAAAGGTAGACTGGTTAGTGGACAGGTAACAGGTAGTAAAGAACGTGAGAGAGACGGTAACGTGTGTAACAAATCCTGTGAAGAGATGATGAAATTAGAGGAAAAAAAATATATGACCAAGCAAAGAGAATGATAGTGCCGGAGACAGATAGATACAGGATAATATACTTCACCAATATAAAGGAGAAAAAAATAAAAATCTATCGAGCAATCTTACACGTGTTGACCTCAGCCATGTGATTCGCTTTCCCATAATCAGTAATCCGAGCGCTGACATCCACGGCTGATGGTGACGATACAAGAAAATCATCTTCGGCTTCTTCTAATACACTGAGTCAATGAAACTATGAGAGTAATAGTATATTTATGTGCCGCAGATGGTGTTGTTTACTTAAGGCAGGAGGAAGTGCTGGGGAGACGGTGTGTATGTTATGGTGGGGAGATGATGTATGGAGCTTGGGAGTGGGAGAGAGAGGGGAGTGAGAAGGTGTGAGAGTAAGAAAATATATTGTGGGGAACGAGGAGGAGTGCACTGGGTAAGGGAGACGCTTGGGAGAGTGACAGAGGAGTGTGGAGAGATGGGTATGAGGAGGAGGTATGAGAAGGAGAGTTGTAGTCGAGGGGCAGAAGGAGGATAAGCCAGGGTGAGAGATCGTTGTGTGTGATAATAAGGGGATGGTGACTGACAGTAGGGGAGAAGTGTAAATTTGGGGAAGGTTCAACAGGAACACCATAATGCAGGCACTTGGCACCTTCAGTGAAGTTTTATATTGGCAGAAGCATCGTGTTTGGTTATATGTGTGTTGGTGAGTGTCCTGGTTTTCTGATGATTTCGTGTTAGTGGTTTTGTATTATGACGACTTTAGTAACGGGTGATTGTTCTGCCAGTGTTTGTTGGTGTTTTAGGTTGTATCGTCTTTTGATTTCGCAGGATTACCTTTTTTGTGTTGCCCTTGATGTATTATTACAATATGCACCAACCAACATTATACTGTATATATAAAGAGGTAGGGAGCGCATATTTCATCAAAAAAGGCTAGCACTATTAAATCACGTGCTCAAAAATTTCCCGCAATATCAATATACTGTTTGGGAAGCTGAGGCCTCTGGCACCATTACTCATGCCAGGGACTATGAAAATATTTTGTATTTAAAAGTTATAAATAATATTTCATCAAACAAATACACAACAAATTTTTATCTAATACTGTACCGTATGGCCCACAACATGGCGGACCTTGCCTTCCGGTAAACAATTTTACATCGGCCATAGTACGGGTTACAGGGAAGAGTTTGGGTTAATTACAGCCCTAGTGATAATTACTTCGTGGCTCCTCTCTTATATCATTAGTCTCTTGATGTTGTTGAGAATAATTACCTGACCAAGTAACCTGCTCTTTTAACCCGCCTCACACCCCAGGAGGTTAATTCCCTCATAAAACGGGAGGTTACTGAGTAAGTTTTAACGTAATTACACACACACACACACACACACACACGTGATCAATCATCTTTAACTTCTCGCTCTGTTATTTAGGCAAAACTTGAGCACGAATGGGGCCAATGATTACAGGCGTGACCTCCAAAATAAACTCATAATGTCTACTCTGTAAATACTAGAGGGGCGGGCAGGAGAGGGGAGGGGAGGAGAAGGGCGGGGAGGGAAAGGGCAGGAGAGAGGGAAAGGCTGGGGAGGAGGAGGGCAGGGAGGCTGGGCAAGAGGGGCGGGCAGGAGGAGAGGGCGAGGAGGAGGAGCCACTGTTAACATATAAATACGTGATTTGGGCAGGGTAATTTCATGTCCAGACATTAGTATCTTTACGAAGGAGGAAGGATGAAAAATATCATGTGAATAAATGACTCGGGTGTGAATGTGGCTGTAAAGATGAAGGTAAATATGGAGAGATGGCGAGAAAGAATATAGAAATGATTAAAGACAGACAGGCAGATGAAAAATGAGCGAGAAAAACACAGATAGCGAAAAAAAAAAAGAATTAGTGAGACTTAAATGAGAAAGAAATAGTAATAAAGGAAGAAAAGAATATATTTCACCTCGGCAAAGCGAACAACATACAGGATAAAACATAAAACAAATTACCTGTCAATTTCTGATGTGTTCTTAAAGGTTTCTAGCATCACTAAAACCAACGTCACATATGGTTCTCTCTACTACTACCACCTGTGTGTCTAATGCGTATATAAACCCACATCCAATCTCCGTACGCCATGTTTAGCAATTTAACGCACAAATATAAAGTCCGAAGGGTTGATTAGCAACCCCTAATGCTTGCAAACACTCATTCCCACACCCATGTAAATACAGGCTCATGCTTTTATACACATACACACCCACAGTATGTACACACACACACACACACACACACACACACACACACACACACACACACACACACACACACACACACACACATGCTTTCCTACATATACACGTCTACACATAACTAAATACTCACGCGTACAGTTGGCACCACTTCCGTGTTTACACTTAGCGTTGCCGATCCTCTCACTGTGTGTCGGGTGGAGTTGTCTTTTTGTAAGGGGAGTTTGGGGGTACTGGGGGGTGAGGAGGGAAAGTGTACAGTATAGTATCTCAGTTGGGATGATTACAATGCAGAATAACACTTTGGCAGTAGAGAAAGATAATTTAATAGGAATGAAAAAAATGTAGCATCTGGTGACATTCATTTATTGGTTGTTTTACATTTTAACTACATACAGTAGGTGTCTATATATTCAGACCAGATTCAAAAGTTCGAGAAATTGGGAAGTATAATGAAAATAATGCTTTCTTAATTATTTATATAGCTCCTTCACTATACATGGCATCTGGGAGACTCGGGGATGATGATGAAGGTGTGTCGGCTGGGTTGGTGGGTTGGGCTGGGTTGGCGATCCTGGAAAGCGAGGACTGGTGATTGGTTTAATTTAGGCTCCTAACTCATTCCAACAGGACTGGGTAAAATGACTGTCGGAAGCTTAGTGTTCAGTGTACTGGAGCCACACAGTTCCCGAAAGGCCGTCAGACCTGTGTGACCCGTAACACTGGCTAGACAAACAACACCTTCACAGCAGTTGTTTATCTCAGATACTTTCCTAATGAACCTCCGTGATAGTTAACATTCTCCAAACACCTTCAGCAGTTACGTTTTATTAAGACATCTGTGGCACTAATGTTTTTCCCTCTCACTCAAATTACTGAACTAAAAGTCGTCAAGTCCTCTATTATATCTTGGCATTGTAATTCCTATAATTTTACACTTACTGAGTAAATAAACTCTGATATTTACGTTTATATATAATCACTCTTACACTTCTAGGCATACGAATTCCTGCCAACTTAATGTCTGACCTCTGGCTCCCTCATGTATAACATATCACACATACACTGAGGAGTATATCAGTACCGAGTCATAAATAATGCTAAAAATCATTCGACTTATTTGCTCCCCTCTGAAGCGTATATCAGCATTATAATATAAAATAATTAATGTATTCAGTCACTCTTTGTACTTTTTGAAAATTTGTCAACAGTTAAGTCATAAAAAGTAACAACAAGAGTTATAATAGTGTGAAAAGGTTTTACACAAACAATAGGTTGAATAAAATTATCAAAAGACACACTCTAATAAACTATATAAATAAGACTTGGCTTCACCCTACAGGTGTTGCATGTGTGTCTGCAGTTCGCATGTTGGTATAAGGACGCCTGAGTACTTACAGAAAGTTGCGTGCGTGTACGATCATCCAGGCAATAACCATCTGACATGACATATACTGAGATTACACGAGTGTACACATGAAACCCTTACGGATTAACTCGAGACTTAACAGACGTCATTTACTACGCCTCACTCTAGTGGCAGCTTCGTGCATCTGTGTGGCTACCTGGACATAGATACAATGTGAAACAGATGAAATTAGCTTTCGTGTAATTCACATCTTCAGTACAGACTAAGGAGTAGTTACTGACAAGGCTAATATATACAGTAAAGGAACGTGAGATCAGGTCCCAACAGTTCTGTGCAGTTTATACACGCCAATACTCAAATTCATGTTGACAGATTCGGTATGTTTAATGAGACTAGATTCAATAATGTTCCTACGAGACAAAAATTAATCTTCAGAAGGTTTCACATTTTATTTTCATTAAATTTCAATCACATAATTATAAATAAAGTCACTGTGACGTATTCTGAATAAAACAAATCGACATTTAACCTGGAAATCATCGACGCCTTCTGTCGTGAGGCAAGACGTGTTTGTCGAGGAACAGTGTAGTAATACAAGTGTAATACAGTTATGCTCAACAGGCCACACCACAGGAGAGATAAAATACCCAACTAAAAGGAGGTTAGAAATATGTAAATTTGTCATCTCATTAAGTTCGGAATTGATGCTCATTACAGTCAAGTTATTAGCCGCATGGTCGTTAAATTTTAATTGGTATAATAGGTTCAAATACTCCATGGGTTAATCTTCAACAAAGACCATATTTCTCTCCTTTCTATCTTTCTAATTCTTTTGATTTGATTTTCTTTCGTCACATTATGTTGGTTCACATTCCTTTCAAACTAACAAAAAAAAGTCAACAATCCATTTTTTTTTGTTAACTCGAAATCTTCAATAGTTGATTTTATAACACTCGTAATTAATATCGTAGGAGTCGTTTCACTCTCAGAAATACATTTGGTTTGAAGACGCTGAGTGTTGTGGGTGACAATACACACATACAGGTACCAGAGTAAACAAAAGGGGTACTGTACATACATACACAAAAAATACTACCCCACCCCAACTCTCTCCCCCACCCTCTCTCTGCCCTACCCCCTTTCTGCTCCACCCTCACTGTCTCCCCCACCCTCTCTCTCCTCCACTTTCTCATTCCTCTTCCTACCCACTTCTCTTCTTCCCGCCCACTCCTCTTCTCCCCGCCCACTCCTCTTCTTCCCTCCCACTCTTCTCCCCGCCCAGTCCACTTCTCCCGCTCACTCCTCTTCTCCTCGCCCACTTCACTCCTTCCCTTCCTGGCTACACCACTCGGATTTATTCCACGCCGTCTGAGTCCTGACAAGGGACTAATTAGGCAATTAAGTATTGATAATGAAACTCACGTTTGGAAAATTAAGAATATATAAGGAGACGGTAAGCATTTCGGCATACTTGTATATATGGTATTAGTAATGGTCCTGTTTCTAGTGTAGCTATTTATTTCCGCTATTAGTTCATACAACATAGTGATTAGCCGAAATTAATATTGCCTTATAGTAAGTTTATGCATGAACGAAAACCTAATTAGATTTCCAAATTAATGGTGATTTGCCTACAGCTATACTATTATTTAGTTATGTAAATGATCAATGTGGAAAACGAAATATATGACATAGGATTTATATTTGTCAAAGTGATCTACGGAATAAGAGCTCCGTGGAAGGAAACCATTTGCCTCGGTGTGTTGCTTCATCGGGGTGGTTGGCAGGGTTTGTGATTCAGTAACTCCGATACAGCTTAAACACCGGGGCGTCCGTCGAGGTTGTACCTGTGGTGGGTTATGTTTGTTCTAACCGATACCCACGACGATTTTTTTTAGATATACAAAAATACACAACAAAATCGTGACTAAAAAGTTGAGGCATATACAAGGTGGCGTAAGTTGTCAACAGAGTGATAAACAAAGGAAGACCTCAACGTGAAGGTTCCATCAACAAGGGAAGCTAATAATTATGACGTTGTCTCTGCACAATAGAGTAAAACATCTGGTTACCTGTATTCACCACTATAGAAAAGCGCCTTCTAATTACTAACCTGTCTGGATGTTTTGTCCTTTGTATTTATATTTTACACATAACGTGGTTTATAATGTTCAAAGAGCAGAGAGTGACAGGTATTGGCAAAACAAATGTAGACGTTCAATATTATATGCAAATGAGCTATGCTGAATTGCCAGTGACCCAGTGACCTCATTTTCAACTACTGAATACACACAAGTAGTTTCGTACGTTTCACTCAAAGAATTTTTAATGTAACTTAAGAGGTGACGTGATAAGGATCTTTATGTGCGTTCTGCGGGTACTGCTGGCATATACATTTAAGAGTTCATAATATCTATATCCCTGGGGTAATAATTTATTAAGGCTTAAGAAAATCCTTAATAAAGCAAGAATTATTTTTAATTTCCTTCACTTGTCTTAACAATGTTGAATTAAATTTTCAGATTATATTTTGGCTTTAATAAGTTTTAATTGAATTTGTAGAATAACTTAAAACATATGATAAAATTCTCTCTGTTTACCATTATTGATATACAGTCTCCCTGTCAACTGTACCATACTGTAGTACTTCTCTATATTTGACTGTTAACACCGGGGAAGGCTACAGCAGCTGTGTGTACTGAATCTCGCTGGTATACTCATGAACCTTTGAGCACCATTTAATATAAACGTCCAAAAAATATGCATGCAAACATACTACATACAGTACCTGGCCCTACCTATTGCCAAAATCATACATCACCTTTGACAGCGTTATTGCCAATAGAGTTACAAAGATAAATCCCAACAATATTACTTCTTGCGTAGAAAAAATATTACTGACAATACTGTTCAATATTACCAATTACTTAGACTGTCACTATCATCGCCAGTAAAGTTGCCAACATCTGTGACACTACTTTATACACTGGCTTAGCTACTTCCAGTTCGCGTTAGGAACACTTTATCATAAGACTATACGACGGTAAAATCTCTCCTAACAACATAACCAAACTGAGCGTTAACACCAATGCTTAACACTAACTCTCTGAACAACGCTAACAACACCCCCATTTACCCGTCCTTGTTGAGTTAGGGCACCAAACATCACGACTAAAACTGCACCATCACTGAGGTAAAAATCCACCAACATGCTGCCAACAACACAGCCAACACAGCTTTCACCACAATAAAAAGTTTACAATGACCATAACCAGAACTGACACAACGACTCTTAATAGTGCTAATAGTGCCAATTTATGTCTGGAATAACCATTACCAACACTAATTACTTCATCCAGACCGCTACCTGCACCACTATCTACCTCACGATGATAGAAGAATCTAAAGTTGATATGAAATATTATTTTTATGTATACCATAAGCAAAACTACCTTCATAAATATATTATAATGCTGTTTATGAGTTGTTCTGACTTAACGCTAATTGGTATTGAGTGGAAAGGCCCACTTGAAATGCTGTGACCTAGAAATTATGAAAAACCAATGGAAGGCATTTACAAAAAAATACCCTCTGGAATTCATGCACTGTCGATTTCAAATAATATTCTCTGCATGAAGCCAACTTATTTTTCTTTCAGTTTAGCTCGATAGGAAAATAACGAAATTCTATACCAAGGAAAACATGAAGAGCTAAACATAATAATATTAGTTCATCGTTACGGTGGTTCTCCCTGGTGTTGGGTGGCCGAGCTGCTGGGCTTTATAGCATTATCACCCACGGCTCTGCCTCACTTACTTAAACTGGTCTAAACTAGTGTAATGTATCTGTAAACAACACTGCCGTATCCAACTTAACCTTCTACACGTATACCATAAGCGACAGACGGGTGTATACTGCCCTGCCTCGTCCGGGTGTGGTTGTTGGTAACCCACGCCACTAGTAACTAAAGTCTTCTCACATACGACAATATCACATAAATAATATCAAATGATATGATTTATCAACTACCGTCTTCTACTCCTTATGGGTCGCTTGATGTAACATCCAGGATTGCGACAACAAACGCTATTGAGGCTACTGAATGCCTACACATACCAGTACATCAAGATGCTGAGACCACATCCGATCTTAAAATGTAACATCCAAGCACCTTATGACCTCTCCTCCTGTATCTTGATATTTACTCATTCATTTATTTATCTTGGATGTTCGCATTGTTTACACACACACACACACACACTCACACATATATATATATCCTACTGTACACATATACAGGTCGTCCCATGACATGAATATGATAATTCACTTTAATTTGAGTGGGTGTTGGAGCAGCTGTGAGATAGATGATTCAGAGGAGGTGGTTGGAGACGGGAAGGGGTGCTGGGTGGAGAGGCTGATGGAGGGCGTGTTAAGAGGGTAATCACAATGAAGGATGGAGTAAGGGGTACTTGATCGAGGGGTAGGATACGGGGTAGAGAGGACTGCGAGTGTGGTAGGAAGATTGGAAGGCTGGTGCGAGGGTCAGCAGACGTACTTGAAGGTGTTGGGGGAGATAATGGAGTGAGTGAGTAGTGGTGAGGGGGGGTGTTAAGTCAGGCAGCTTGGCGATATATAAGAACAGAACGTTAATAAATGGAATAATATCCCTATGGGTCAAGGTCTGTTATCCACGTAAGTTGCTCGAATCCAAAATTACCGACGTCCAGGGTAAATTAATCACCTGTGTCAGTTTGTGGATATCATAATAAGCCTCTGGTAATAAAAGTATTATTTTTCGGGGAGTGGACGGTGATGAGTAGCCATAAGAAGATAAATATTACTGATCTCAATGCTCTCAGCGCCTCTGATGTGTGGTGGTACTTGATGCATTTACATAATTAACATTATCAGCGTCTAGAGTCTAGACTATAGTGTTTAAGTTACCTATGACATTTGCATATGTTTGGCTTGTCACCTGCACAGTGAGGAGAGATTCCCTTGAAGGATCGTAGGATTAGTCTCCCAGGTGCTGAAGACATCGTTGTTCAAATTAACACTCGGGGTTTATATGATTATACAATGTTATATTATTATACCAGAGTTGTATATCAGATTAGAGTTATTTTTCTTCTCTGGGTCATTTACTCAACTGTTTCATTATATTAACACGAAACAAATAAATGAAATAAATTGTATAAAAAGTATTTAGAAATTTAACTAAAAATTGTATATAAGACATGACAGTCAAACGCCATCAGACCAGGTACCATCCCCCCCCCCCAAAAAAAAATCCTAATATGAGTAGAAATCAATGTTATATCAATATTTTTGTCCCATGGCAAACAAAATCCTCATGTTTCTTATTAAACCTCCTTTGTGTCGGCTAATACTCTCCAGAAATCGTTTTTAGTGACTGTTATAATTAGCACCCGTCTTAATGAGCCCCAGGCCTAATTAGTTCCAATCTTAATGCCCAGTGATAATGAGACCAATTAGGACGGAGGTTCATCTGACCTGCAACAGTGTCTTTCATCCTCTTATTTTTCTCTTCTCGTTTCATCTAAAAATCCACTTTTCAATATTCCTTTTCACTCTTCGTCTCTCCCTCTTTTTTTTTTTTGCCTTATAATTTCTCCCATCACCCCATTTCCTTTCCTCTCTTATCTCATTTCATTTATTCCCATTTATCTATATCCTCCGTTGACTCTCCCTTCCATTACTGTCACTTTTCTGATCCAACTTACCGAGAGGCACACCCGTCCATTGCCACAGACCCAACATCCTGTCGCTCTCTGTCAGTTTCCATGTTTTTAGAGGCGCTAATGACAAAACTCTTAGAACTTTGGTGTTTTAATTAAACTTTTTACTCGGACACGTCTTCTATATTTGTTTCGTAATTTGAGGAAATAATATATCACGATGTGGAGTCTCACAGCTGGTACAGTTTAGTGAGTTAAAAATATCTGGGCAATATTTATAGAACACACACACACACACACACACACACACACACACACACACACACACACACACACACACACACGGTGGGGACCGATGAGTTTCAAAATGAACACTGTGACTCCTGTTGTCTCGGTAGGGTTGTCAAAATCCTTCGTTCGTTGTGTCATATTGTCAAACACAAAATCGGGAAGATAATTATTGTGTGTGTGTGTGTGTGTGTGTGTGTGTGTGTGTGTGTGTGTGTTTACTTCAATATAAAAGTGTCAAGATTTTTAGGTTAATTTATTGTTTATGAAGTGAATTTTTATCATCACAAAGCTCTACCTTTCTACACTATTCCTCTTATATCAAGTATTACCCAAAGTTAATTATGTTTTGAGCAAATGGTTTATCTATAACACCAACGTATTAGTAATTTGCATAACCAATTATAACTATGAACGACAAGTAGTAAAGTAGAATTTGTTTAGTAATTTGTAAAGGTGTTGTGTTTAGTGATTTTATTTTTTTATAATCTTCATTGTTTTATTTGAAGCAGACAAACACAATCTTACAAACACAATCATACAAAACTTACGAACATACTCACACATTCGCAAACAAATTCATACAAACTCACATAAACACCTGTAAACACTCACAAACACATCGAAACACACTCACATAAAAACAGACAAACACTTACATAAAAACACACAAACACACTCAATAAACAACATACATAAATACTCTTATAAACATTTACACAATCACATACAAACACAGGTTGACGCCTTCAATGGTACATGTTGTATATACCTTAGTAATCGTCCCTCCTAGATCCAAAATACAGCAAATGTCACTTATAGTAGAGAAATATAAAGCTCTCGGAAGGAATGCCAATATGTATGAGCATCAGTAACAGTCTATAATTTATTTCTGACATTATCTATAGCTAGTGAGACCTCAGCTTTGGTCACCGTTCCATAACATCGAGAGAAGAATGGCGTAGTTAGTCCCAGGTATAAAGACAGAATAAGGAAACTAAAATTACATTCTCTCGAGATACACAGACAGTGAGGGGGAGGATGGAATCGAAGTCTACAAATAAAGGATGGGGATATTATATAAGGGCAGTGTAAACATTGTACTTACATGATCAACACAGTATTCGCAATAATGGATTAAAAGGAATAATTATATTTGGGGAGGGAGTTACTGAAGGTAAACACTAGCACAGGGGAGGTTCAAACTATGTTAAACAGATACATGAATGATAGTGGTTAGATTATATAGAAGCTGCCTTGTAGTGAGTCAAGAGATACTGCAGTGACCTTTATTATGTTTTAATGTTTACTACTTGATAATAATTATAGAGTTAAAAGTATAAATCATCTATGAAGTGATTCCCACACATTCGGGTATTGTTTGTTAGCTGCCAAATCTACCCGTTTCACTACTCTTGTTCAAGGATTAAATTTTACACCACCTTTCCCGGGAATCATTAAGAAAAGCTGATAGCCTTCAAACAAATACTACACTGGGTTTATGTCTTAGTTCAATGTTGTGGTAACAAGCATTAGAGTTAGGTTATTGTGCCTCCCTCAATTCACACGTAAAGGTCTGTGAAGGGGACAAAATGCCGAGACATTTTGTGGTATGACGCGGTAAGAAGGCCAAGGTAAAGCGTTATTAGAGCGGCGGGTTTCCTCAAGGCCAAGGTAAAGGGTTATTACAGAGGCGGATTTTCTCTAAACTCTGTGAGAGGATGACGCCGACGACAAAATAATGTTTTCATCAAACCTGAGCTGAGTGGTGTAAATAAAATGGTACGATTACAAAATTAATGATCATGACTAAAAATTACCCTTATTAGGTTCACATTTTTTCACCCATAAAGATGAGCTGCTTAAAAGGAGAGGATATCCTCGTATACGCATATATACACCACTAATTTTGAGCTGATGAAAGTTAGTTAAGTGAGATGAGTTAAATGGGACCGCGTTTCTCTGGAAAATTAAGTCAGGTAGTTCAAAACATAATGACCAATTACTCTCAAACGAGTTGGATGCTTTTACTTGGAGGGGGAGCACAAAAATATCCAACTAGTTAACGATAAATCTTTATAAATTAATTAATCAAATAATGGATGAAGCATTATTTAGTCCTTGTAACTTACTAACTGTTGTCACTGTAGCAGCACCAGTCTAACAGTACAGTTCTTACACCACAATATGTCGGCGTCACAGGTTCGCCCATTCACCGACAGCTTCCTCAGGTGTAGAGGATCAGTATTATCAGCTTCACAGTACAAAAACACTAATGAATGGAAACGTTCATCACTGTAACGTGAAGGCAGAAAGTTTTTGATACTTTTCAATCTACCGATTCTTCTTTTATTTTTTTGCCACGTCTCAAGTGTTGTAAGTTAAGGTTCTTGAGATAAACTTTCTTTATAAATTTCACTATTGAAAATCTCAAATTCAGCTTGTAGATCACTGGGGAGTCAGTGTCCCGGGCATGAGCACATCTTGCTTCCTCTGTCTAAGTGCAGTATTTCCCCCACCAGGAGTGTCTATGTCACGAGGGTAGAACCTCCAGGGCTCAGTGACAGTCTGAGTGAAGATTATGTCATCTTCTTGCTTTGTTGTGCTTAGTTAGCTAGCCAGTTGATAGTTCGACCTGATGGACAACTTGCCCAAGAGATAGGAATTCGCTTTACGTAAAATCAGAGAGGTTAAACTTCCATTCTCCAGGTGAGTAAAACACTTGAGTTACATGACATGGTTAATTAATTATCAAAGGGGTTTACAATCATATTATTCCTGTTTAATGAAGTGCCGCTCGGGTTGCTTGACTTGAGAGTTATGAGGAACCTGATAATGAGGTGAATGTCTGCACTCTATTATAACAATCTTCGGGTTTTTATCATAATTTCTATTGTTTTAAGAAACCCTATATTTCTGGAACACGTTTTTGTTTTATTTTTGCACCGTACTACTGCAAAATAGGGAAAATTCCTGTCTTTATTTCAGAAGTGGAATTCCTGACCTCCCTTAGCCACTAAAATAAATGTTCCAATTACAGCTCAGGGTTTACTGCTGCCTTGTGATTTGATTAGTTTTAAATCTCAGTTGTTAACGAGTGAATATCCAGTCACAATTCTGTTTGCTTGTTGTATTCATTTATGTGAAGAGATTGTTCAAATTCGAAATATAATCTATCCTAGTTAGGTTACAATTATAAATATCTTCAACTTCAATTAAAACTGCTGCTATTGTTACTACCACATAACTTTTATTATAGTATTGTTTTGTATTGTACTATGTATTATTATATTACATTAATTAAAAAATTAATCTTAAAAATATTTGCTGTAACGATCATTTGGGTGTGTGTGCGTGGCGGGTGACCAGCAATCGGCGCTCGGCCACCGCTGAGAGAGTTATCACCCTAAGACATCAGCAATTCTCTCTCTCTCTCTCTCTCTCTCTCTCTCCAGTCGTTGAAACTACTTGCACGACTGGATCAGGTAAAGGGAGAGCCAAGATGTGTGGTTGCAGCCTGCGTTCCTGCCTCACCACATAAATCAACTCAAGCACAGCCATTATCCAGCTTATCATACCTTTCACCATCACCAAACCCCTATCCCCTCAAAGTCCTTTGGCGACAGACGTGTAGCGACGGGAACAGGTAGAGATGACTGCTGGGAGTCTCTAGTCAAAGCTCTGCACGTGGGCGGGATAGATAAGATGGTCGTTTATGCACTGGGATTTAGGAGGAAAGACGCTGCCGCCGCCCCTCCCGCACTAGATGTAGCCCTCCACATGTGCCACATCTGTGGACGGCCCTGCCGGTCCTGTATCGGCCTCTCGAGTCACCTCAGAGCTCACCAACGAAGGTGACATCCTTAATAACTGATATCATTGTATCATAGCTGGATGATCGTCATACTCGATTCCAAGTGACACCAAAGTAGTAGTATAACTTCTACCTCAGCTGCGTCACTGTACCTACAACACCGTATTTACGCAGTCGTCTGGTATTTAGTGTAACCTGAAGGTGGTGTGGACCGGCGGCGTCACGGAGGCAACGAGGCACTAGTTGACCTACAGTACAGTAGCTAAAACAACTATCTGTGCAGGTGGGGGTCGATATGCTCCGAAATTTTACGTGTGACTAGTGACAGCCCTCATATACCAAAATTCATTGTCCATTGTCTCATATTGTTTCCCACAAATTATGCACAGATAGTTGTTTTAGCTACTATACAACACACTGCACAGATATACAGAGGAGCGACTCATGGTACTTTCATTCTTAATGCTGGACGTTAGCATGAACAACTGTCGTACGTATGTAAATTCTTATTTTAATTCCATTGAGACTTTTTATGGGTAATGAACACTTCCAGCAGAGTTAATTATTTAAAATTATGTTGAAATTGAACCTTATTAGTGTTAAAAGGAACTCTTTTTAATTGGACAACTATTAATTAAATAATTCATTAATGAAATGCCTAAATAACTACGAATATATTTCTCTATTGATAATGGATTAATAATTTTATTAATTTCATCTAGAAAAAAGTAAAAATAGAGTTTTAAATTCAATTATTTTGTAGCACCACCTCTCACTCAGCCCCTCAGCATTAGACCTCATGGGGGTTACTGAATGGTGTGTTGTAGGACAAATCTTAATAATCCTCATTTCCTTTACCTACGAAATTCGATATCTTGGGTGAATTTATCTGGACCATTTTACCCCAAATGAAATAAATTATGAGAAAGTCCCAGTAGATTTAGTCATCATTTGTTCAACTTCATATACACACTAGATTTCTACAGTACAGTTACCAATAAAACTTGTTTTTTCTTTTTTTTTCCTTATTTTTTTTCTTTACGACTGTGATCACCGGGAGGGAAGGAAGGAGGGTGTGTGTGCTACATCACCCGATATGGCTCCCAGGTAGTCATCTTCCCTGACACCTTAAGAGGTACTAACACGAGGGGCTAAAAGAGATAGGGAGCCAAACATGGAAAGAATACACTCTAAAACAATCAAGCATACCAACCAGCCAACCTACCTACCACACACACACACACCAAAAAAAAAAAAAAACTTATTATGTCGACATATTATTGGAAACAACAACAACAACAACAAATAATCACGTCATAAATCTGAGGCGGTATGAGGTATACACATAAGCGGGTGCCAAAGATAATGAGTAAATTAGTACATATATTTCGCAAGTGATAGAGGAACATTCTTATGACTGCTGTCGCTCCAAGCATAACACAGTAAATCTCTCAAAATGATTTTCACTTGTCATAGAGCACCGCTGCCAGATCTGATTGTCAATTTCAGCATACGTTCAATATTACCAGCTAAGAAAGTCAACCTCTTACATTTGATCATTACTACCAGGTGAGAGGGTTAACCTTGCTATTGATCACTGTTACCTGGTAGGAGATAACACAGTATTATAATCACTGTTGCCAAGTGAGAGATAACATAATCACTGTTACCAGATGAGGAAGCAATAACCTCTAATAATTATTAAAGACACGTGGAAAATCAAAACAAACCAGACAGAACAATAAATGAGATGAATACAGAAATCTCAAATGAATATAAAAAAGGAAGAAAAAGAAAGAAGGATGTAAGGAAATTAACGATAATTACACAACGCGAAAAAATTGAACAAGGAATAAATTTTATGTTAAATATCGAATGTCATAATAAATTTTGAAAACAGACGGTCAAGTTGGAAGGTCATAGATCACAGGGGGTGAGGGGGAGAGATTGGGAAGGGGGAGAAAGGGAGAAGGGGGAGAGAGGGGGATGAGAGGGTGAAGGGGAGACAGGGGGAAGGGGAAGGTATATGAAGACTTGACAACATCGCAGAAACCTGAGTATGACCTCGGCTCAAGTATATATGTAATCGTATACTTAGGTTAATTTATGGGGTTAACAGGTAAGTATTTTGCCGTCAGGGAGAGTGGATGATGGAGAGTGAGGGGGAGTAGGAGGGAGAGTGGATGGTTGAGGGCGAGGAAAAGTGGATGGTTAAGAGTGAGGAAGAATGGGAGGGAGAGTGGATGGTGGAGAGTGAGGGGGAGTAAGAGAGAGTGTGGATGGTTAAGGGTGAGGGAGAGTGAGGTCGTGGTAGTAGGGAGAAGGATGGGGAGTCGTGAAAGAGGATGGAATAGTGGTCGGGGGGGATTGCGGTGTACCGGAGATGGAGGGTGAGGTGTTGTGGAGAGAGTGGAGGGTAGAGGGTTGTGGTCACGTGGTTGAGGGTGGAAGGTCGTGAGTGGAGGGTCGTGGTTGGACATTGTGTGGGTGGAGGGTCGTGGGTGAAGGGTTGTGGGTGGAGGTTCGTGGGTGGAGGGTGGAAGGCGTATGGTGCAGGTGGAGGAGGGTCGAGGGTGGAAGGTGGGGTGGGGGGGAGGTACATACATCACTTGGACTGAGAATTAGTTCACAGATTTTTTATTATGCAGGAGGCCGTAAACCTGTCGTGCCTGTCTCACTTATTTTTGTTGTGTGCGTGTGTGCGTGTGTGTGTGTGTGTGTGTGTGTGTGTGTGTGTGTGTGTAATAATAATGAACAGTTCCTTGAAAACAAGTCACCAAAAGCCTAATTACACCATCGACATACACGTCATATCATAACATAAGGTTGAACATAAGGTTTTACTAAAAATTTCGTGCAAAAACGAACAAAAACAGATAAATCAACAACCTATCAACGACATACTGATGTTTTCCATAATAGTTGAACTGGGGCTCTGTTTTTGTAGCGGTTTAATAATGTTGTGTATGTGGAACATCAATTCGTGGTGGAGGACCACATGTGGTAGAAGGTGACAGTGATGAGGTCATGGTGATGCTTATTTTCAGGCTCGCACATTTCTGCCATCTTTCTTAAAGTACTCCTTCGATATAGGAAGGAAACCAGGGAGAGGCGTAGGCAAGTTTGGGAAGTATGAAGGTTATGTAAGTATTTTTAGTTCAGACGCACACCGTCCGTCTGTTTGGCGACGTGGAGGACTGTGGAAACGATAGGTGGAAAATTTTACCCCAATATTGACCGATTATTTACAGTTCAGATTGTCATCTACAGTATATTGGTGCCTAGGATCTTGGTGGAATTCACAGCCTGGAGGATGTTGGGTCTTAGTGAGATAAATGTGGAGAACCATGGTCTTGATATGGTTGATGGTAACATGGATGGCAGCGTTCCAGTTTTGGAGGCTGTCCAATGTGTGCTGGAGGGTGCTGTAGTTAGGAGACGTGTTGATGGAATCGTCAACATATTTCCAAAGGAAATAAATATCCTTCTGGGTTAGCGATTTAAAGATGGCGACTCCTTCGTAGGGGTAGTCTGGCGGTGTCCAATATGAGACTTCTGATCCCAAGGTGGTTGGTTCGCTGACAACTACATTGTAACTAAGTCAAACGGTTTGGTGAAGAAGATTTTGAAAATGAGAGCCATGGAGGTCTTACACTCCTTTAGGTTCCGAGAGACGAAGTCAAGGAAGCCGTCAAGTTGGTGAGAGATGATGGAAGTCTTATATTGCCAAATTGCTGAAAGTCGATAAAGCCAGCAATGTTCGCATAAAGCCACGCAGGTTAGGCTGGGGATCAGAGGGATGGCGATGGTCGTAACTCGTCGAATGATTATGGACTTGTTGACTTTAGTATTGTATAAACATATGAAGTCATCCAGTCAACGAGGAACTTGCCTTGTCTGAGAGAAACATTGGTAATGGAGAAGGGGAGGGGGCGGTGCAGCTAGTTCCGGGGAGAAATCCTTGTATATGTGTGTGCAGTGTATGTGTGTGTATGTGTGTGTGTGTGTGTGTGTGTGTGTGTGTGTGTGTGTGTGTGTGTGCAGAGTTATTGTCCCTCATTTAAGTGTGAATGCAGCCACCATTCCATGCGCAAACTAACTGCAACAGCATCACTCTCTATGTCTCTCATGATGGGACTTCTGCTCTTACTTGTGCTGCTCTTTCTGTCATTTTTTTGTTTACTATCCTTGCTGCTCCTGTCAACATTTTCTGTTATTTTTGTTGCCGCCGTAATTCTTTTCTGCTGTTACTGGTACTTATGTTATTTATGTCTGTTGTTTTTATACTTGTTAAAAATTTCTACTGTTTCTGCTGTTAATGTTGAAGGCACTCTTGCTGTTATCCCCCTAAAGTGCTGCTGCTGCTGCTGTTCTGTGATGTGTCTATTTCTCGCTGTTATTATTACACCTGTTCACCCTACTACTCCAGTTATCGGTGTTGTTTATGTTATCGTTCGCACACGTTACATTCGTTGCTGTTCTGGGAAGATGTTGATGCCATTTACTTTCGTTTCCGATTCATTTATGGCCACCGTAATTTTTTATGTTATTTTTTATGTGGTTATGTTATTACCAGCGTGGCGTCTTTGTTGCCTCTGCTAATAACAGTGTCATTATCTACACACCGAGGGAGGGAGGAAGAGGAAAGAAGGAGGGAGGAAGGGGAGGGAGGGAGGCAGGGAGGGAGGGAAGTAAAAACGCTGGAATGCCTCCTTCTTAATATTTAATGAGATTGAATTAAAAAAGATGGGAGAGTCAATTTTGATGAAATCTAGTAGGGAAATTAGGTATTGGCTAAGAGGAAAGCAATTTGACCTTTTTTAAGGTCAAAGGTGAAACTGATGGAAATTTGACCTTCGGAAAAAATTTTAAAACGCGGGTGGGCTTTTGGTGTTGAACTAGTGAAGTTTGTTTATGTAGTAACGAAGGTAAAGACATTTAATCTTAGAGTGAGTACGTTAAACACCAAAGGCTTTGATATTTTATGATGTCTTAAAAAAAAATGCGCAACACACACACACAAAATAACACTGAAAAACGAGGAGCGATTTTGATACAAATTTGCGAATGCACTCAGATGTGACGAAGAAGACTTTCATCATTATAACGAGAGTACTATAGATCAAAGTTATGAGTCACAGCCCAAACACGAAGTCTGGTGCAATGTTATCAACAGCTGTACACGACACCACACACTACAGACCGGAGGAAGTCGAAATAACACTGAACAATGAGACTCTCGTTCCCGCAGCTGCTAATTATAATGTGTTGATATTATTGCTTCTCTTACTGCCGGTAGAACATTATTACTACTAGTACGGATATTGCTGTTGTTCCCCTGCTGTTCCGTCGTTTAATATTGGTGCTGCTTCTACTAGTAATTTCGCTGCTGATAATAACTTTCATACTGGTTATTTGTGTTCCATTATGGTGTTGTTCTCAGGGAAGATAACTTTGCTGCTGTATATTTGTGAATTACGATGTTTGTTTTTCCTAGCTGTTACACTAACCTTATTTTGCTGTAGCTCTTGGGTTTAATAATACTATTGTTGTTGATGTTACTACTGGTACTACAACTACTTCTGCCTTTAGTACTATTACTACATTATTACTATTACGCCATTCCCGACTTCAGAGATGTCCTGTAGATATGCTAAGGTTAGAATCCTCCTAATTTCCATACGTAAACCACAGCTACACTGCTTTCACTAATGCTATAGTCAAATTGGTTCCTCCTGCTGCTGCTAGTGGTGGTACAAGGTGTTGAGTGGTGGTGGTGGTGGTGGTGTTGAGTGGTGGTGGTGGTGGTGGTGGTGGTGTTGAGTGTTGGTGGTGGTGCAGGGTGATGAGTGGTGGTGAAGGGTGTGAAGTGGAGGTGATGGTAGTTGGGTCGTGTGCCGCAGTGCTACCATGCCTCTTATGCTGCTGCTGTACAATATTTCACAGCTCTTACCCGTAGTTCTATGGTGTGGGCCAGAAGTCAGTTTTTTTCCCCCTTCACTGCTTGAGTATGGCTAAGTGTCTCAGGAATAAGGGACGTAATTTACACTCTCAAAGGGATGATAATGGCAGTAATTCAACCCTCCACAACTAGTTCTATCTTATTTCCTATCTCTTCTTTCTCATTACAGATTATATTATTCTTTTATTATCACTAATCATCGGGAGCTGAGGCTGTATGGTATTCAATCCACTTCTCCTGTAAACCCCGAACAACTGGTTGGTTACCAAGCTTGAGGCACCGGACAGTTGGGTAATCAAATCAGGGAAGCTCTTGGCCAATTAGCATTTAAATGAAGGTATAGAGGCGGTGGTGAGGTGTGTGTGTGTGTGTGTGTGCGCAGGAGGAGGGTAAAGGTGAAAGTGAGGTGTTCAATGGTAGTGTTTAGGTGGATGGAGGAGGATTAAGGTCGAAGCAGGAAGGTGGGAATTCGATCACGTTAACCAACTTCCAGGCAGCAGTTTGGTTCTCTATGAGTATAGATGCACCAAGGCGTGTGTTAAGAGGCCATGCTATTAAAAAAAATTATGTTAGTTTAATACGAAATCACAAACATGTATTATGTACACCTACGAGAAATATACTAAAACTTGTACGTACACACACACACACAGGAGGTAGTGTACAAGGATACGAATTATACGCACATTAACTCGTCAAAAAATACATACAACAATGAACACAGACAGACAGACAGACACAGACACACAGAGACACACACAAAGCTACCCCCTACCCCCCCCACACACAAAGCTACCCCCCCCCCCCCCCCCCACACACACAAAGCTACCCACAACTCTCTAGCCAATTGTCAATAGCACGAGAAGAAACAGAGACAAGGGACTGTCAGGGAACAAAAGGACGCGTGGCAGAGAATACACAATGAAGATGCAAATTGGTAGCTAGTCAGTAGATTGTAGTGTAGGGAAGAATGGTGAAAGAGAGACGGACGGACAGATAGACAGTTGGATAAACAGAAACACAGAGACTGAATTAACAGCATTATATTAAAAATTTAGACCTAACCTAAACTAACCTAAGCTAATCTGACCTAACTTAATCTAACCTAATCTAATCTGACCTAATCTGACCTAATCTGACCTGACCTAACCTAACTCTTGGTTTCACGATTAACAGAACTTAAAAACAACTGGATACAGACGTCTAATTATAATTATTCGACGCCTTTCTGTATTAGTGTACTCAATTCAGTGACCTATCTGACCTGACCTAACCTAACTCCTGGTTTCACGATTAACAGAACTTAAAAACAACTGGATACAGACGTCTAATTATAATTATTCGACGCCTTACAGGTAACAGTACAGGTAGTACAGGTAACAGTACAAGTAAACAGTACAGGTAAACAGTACAGGTAAACAGTACAGGTAACAGTACAGGTAAACAGTACAGGTAACAGTACAGGTAACAGTACAGGTAAACAGTACAGGTAACAGTACAGGTAACAGTACAGGTAACAGTACAAACAGTACAGGTAACAGTACAGGTAACAAAGTTTTCCATTGTGATCTCTGTACAAAGAAATATTATTAAGTAACAATGTGACTTTCTGCGTCGTATTTAATAAGGCAGTAAAGTAAATCGACTTAAGAAATTCGGCTCAGGTAAAATTTGATGATTAAAAATGCTCTGATATTTATGCGAATGGCAGTATCGCTTCTTGTCAAACACTGCCGTACAGAGAACACTCGCTAACCTTCAGAAAGTAATGTTATTGTTTCGTGGACAGAAAGACGATGTGCGCTTCAGAACCACTACCTTTATTTTGCGTTACATCCTCGACATTAGTTAGAACTTTTTTTTTTACTTTAACGGGAAATAAATTTAGTTATGGTAAGAATGTTAATGTACTTATGATACCACTATCAGGGTAATGTTTATGATGAACCATAATACCATGTGATATTTTTATAATATGATTTTAAAACACTTACACTTATCTATCCTCATTAAAGTCTTTTTAATTCTACGATTTGTTTTGTCCTGAAGAAAAAGACAAAACTAATATAAATTACATAAGTCTAACAACATATTGAAGGAAATGTTTAACATTTATGAGCATCGACTGGGGAATCGTACCATATAATAAAAAAAGTCCTTAAAAAAAAGAGGAATTCCAATCACGTCGGTTAGAGAGGTAGAGAGAGAGAGAGAGAGAGAAAGAGAGACAAACAGCCTTCCATCAATAACTCGGTCTGACATATCTCTTGAACAACCAACACCAATGGCCGCGTCTCGGAGCTGCTCGCCTGCATACTAAACACGCGCCTCACACTTTTTTTTGTGTTCCCAGTACTGCCACTAGGAACACCCTGGTGGTAATGTGATGAAGGTTAGGCTGTAGATGTGCCAGGTGAACTTGATCTTTGATACAACTAGTATGTTCTCATGTTCTCTGGGGGGGGGGACTCACTGACTCTAGGAGGTGACTCACTGAATCTAGATGGAAACTCGCTGACTAGGTGACTCGCTGACTCCTCTAGATGATGACCCACTGTCTCTAGATGGTGACTCACTGACTCTAAATAAGGACTCACTGTCTATAGAGTCTAGACGGTGACTCACTATCTCTAAATAATGACTTATTGACTAGATAATGACTCACTGACTCTAGATGGTGGTGATTCACTGTCTCATAGTTGCCAACCTATCCTCCGAGTTTTTCTATTATAAATAACATAATAACATACAGCAGCGTCATCTTACACAACTATATCACAGGTCCAGTTGAAGACAAAATTCCCTGGACACTCGGTATTAAGGAGTAACCCCCCCCCCCACCACCTCCCTCCTATAATGTGATTCCGACATAAGAAGTGATGAAAAACAGCGTTATATGACCCGGAAATAGACGCCAGATATTGCTGCTAAGTGTTCAAGGAATTCTATCCACTGTACAAAATCTAACTCACCAACATCGACACCAATTAACTTAACTCCCATATAATATAATCTTGTCCGTCACGTAATCTCATTCTACAATCTATTCTCTTCTGAATATTTAAATCCAGTTCTGAAAATCCCACTTGCTAACGGCGGAGGAGAGTCACATGCAATACCTCTCTCCTGCAGCGTGTATGTAAATTATAATTAAGGTCGTGGTGGTGGCTGGGTCTGAGTGCTCGCTGGCGCCTGTCTGTGTAATGAGAGGAACATCAGCAGTCGTCCCACTGTCACACGGTAGGATTTTTTTTTTAACTTACTGGGAATCCTAGACCTAAATGGCTGAATAATAATGATAATAATAATAATAATACTAATAATAATAATAATAATAATAATAATAATAATAATAATAATAATAATAACAACCATGTTTTCATAATACCTGGAAATACAGTAAAATCTCCTAAGTCCACCTTCTTTACGTTTGAGTGAAAGTTGATGTACAATGTGAGGTCAAGACGGACGGACGGGCGGGCGGGCGGAAAGACAGACAGATATGCGTGCAGCCGAGTAAGACAATATTATTTTTCGCTCAAGCTGGAGGCTGAGAGGCGTCCATAAATCAATCTATATCAGTCTTGTCTCTATACACAAGACCAGAGGACCCGACACACTAAGACATCACCTGAAGAAATTCCTTTGATGATTAAGCCATTAAGAGAAGCCATTATTTTCACGTAAAAAAAAAATACTAAAATTTTTAAATAAATCAGTAATGTTGAGGAAAATAATTTATCAAGGGAAAACAGAAAATAATAATAAATGAAAAAAAAAATATCATCATCGCATAATACATCTCGCAACGCCAGACTGTCCTTCGGCGGTGACCTTGAACTTGATGCAATTATTATCAGTCAAATTAAATTATCTGGTTCCGAGTTACAGTCCTATTAGTGTGCGATGTTCCTTGAAATTGGTCCACTACTTTTTTATAGATATCGATAGAATTCACAAATATATGTATGCATTCATATACAATTTGGAATGCATTTGTAAGCAGACGGATACACAAGACACTAAATTAACTGCGGGGGCGTCGTTAAATGGTAGAAAATAGCTGATAAATATTATAGTTTTATTTTGAGTAATTGTAATATAATCAGCCGAGATATTCCATTATAGTCTTCAATTTTGAATAAAAGTTTCTCATCACAGTAAACTATTTTTTTCTGATGCAAAATTCGTTTAATTCATTTTTCAGGGCGCAGGTTGAAATTAAAATTCTTATTTAGTCTTCAGGTCAAATTACGCCGTTTATCTCTCGTGAGACCTTTGATGATAATGTAGTCAGTCTTAATTCTCAAAGTAGGTAAGTGAGCTCCAGTCCCTTCAGTCCACAGCTGCCTCCCCCACTCTCACGGCTCTGAGGTAGAGTTATTAAACTGGGAATTGTACAGGTTTTATATATTATATATTACGTGGAATATTACGTATGTCAACATCCGGAGAACCTTTCGCAGCGCCCCATTATTGTCATGGCCTCGTCTACCAACACCAGGTTCTATAGTGTTCGCAATACACGAGTTTACACATCACTTCTAATAATTACATGAGAGAACTTTTCCGCTATCGTAAAATTTAATGCACATATCATCATGCATATCTTTTCATTTGAGATACTCAAGGGCTGATATGGCTATGAATATTTTCTCATAATTGCAGAAGCCCTTCCATCAGCGCAAGTATCGCCTGGGAACCGGTTTTATAATTTCTTCTTCCGTAGAGTTTCACCATATTTCCCGGAGACTCTACCCGCAAATGTCAGGAATTTATTCGTCAACATGACCGTTCTTCCTCCAGCCAACATTTTTCTTTGTCAGGATGGCGGTGGCTGCAGTTTCTTCCAATTGCATGTGCTTGGATGAAAAGGACGCCTGAAAGAAAAATTCTGGATTGTATGACGCTTTCATGGAAGTTCCGGGGATTCCTCCTTCTCTCGGAGTCTTTGAATTCGGGAGTCTTTTGTTGATAGGCAGGATGGATGGATACGTGTTCCTCATTTCAGGGTCTGTTGTGCCTCGAGTCCCTGATCACCGCAGTACATCCTTAGAGTTCAATCCTGCGGCATTGTATCACGTGGCTGCCGAGCTTTACTTTGAAATACTGTGGGAGAATATCTGTATATATAACATACATACGGTATTTGAAAAAGCAATAGATATCGAGAATACTTAAATAATATAAAGATTTCTGAACAATCTTTGGATCCAACAAACCTGATTAGGAAAGATCTAGTTCTATGTCATACTTTTAAAAATTTGTATATATAACTTTCAGGGTTGATTTTTCCACACAACCTCACATTAAGGGGGAAGATCTTAACACATACGCGCTACTTATCAACTAGGCTGAAAAAAATTAACTTTCACACATGTAGTACAGACCAACTATGAGATTGCTTGATGTACTTATATAGTTAGGACTTTCCCCTTAACTATATTGAGAGTTATTAGCTATATACCCCCCCCCCCTCCCTCACTATTTCATTTCCTCCCTCACACTCAGTAGAGACCTGGATGTCTCAAAAGAACACAGTAAAGTTAGGGTTATATTCTCCCATACTCCTGCAGGCTAATAACGAGGAACCCTAGTATAGTGACCTGTACTGGGGAGTGTTCAAGGAAATGTATGAGGTAACGTTAGAGTCTATGAGTTAAATAACGTTAAGAAAGAACTTTATATAAAACATATGTCTCATAAAATATACAACGAAGATCTACGAAGCAAAAAATAAAATCATTAAATAAAAAATATTCGACATAAATGAAATAAACTTGATACAATAAACCAAAAAAAAATAATTCCTTAATATTTTTCTCAGAATAAAAAAGAAAGACATTACCTTCACCTCAAATCCTATATAATATTCTTACATTAACCTGAATTACACACCGTCTAAAAATTATAAAACTTTCCCACTAACAATATATTCCTGGCAACTTTTATACTATGAAAGAAGTTTGTATTTTTGGTCATTTTAATCCGGGGTCTGTTAACGTAGGGATTATTAGCTGTGAGTAATGGGCGTTTTGGCATAGGATGGGTGTGTAGGGGGGGGGGAGAGGAGAGGAGTGGAAAGGGAATAAAGACGAAAGTATACTAAAAATAACGGAAGATAAATACAGTAAAAAATTAATAGGTAGAGAAAACAAAAAGATACAAAATATATAAACAAATGAAAAAGAAAATGATTAAAAGACAGACAAAAATAATAAACTGAAATACATCAAAACAAAAATAGTAATAAACAAAAAAATAAGTAACATCAACAAAAAAAATTGAATAAGTAAAACAAAAGCAATTCGATATTAACAAAACCACAATAAACAAACAAAACCCCAAAAAATATACAGAACAAAATCATACGAGAGATGACAGAGCGGTAATAGTGTAGAGCGATTAATGAAATACCATAAAACAAGAATAAAGGGGAAATAATAATGTCAGTTGTAACAGATTAGGATAAAAATGAGACACCTTAAGCTCTATCTCTCAGAGCTTCCCAGACCTAGAAGAGCCATCAGAGTTCTCAGTAATGGGCTCCTTTGTCCCTATTTCTCATCTCGGAAGTGAGATATTATTTTCCCTGGACGGCGGGGAGGAGGCGATGTATGGTGCTGACTAGACACCTTCCCTTCCATTCCTCCCCTTTACCCTCTTTCCCTCCCTCCCTGCCTGCCTTTTTCCGTGCCTCTCTCTCTCTCTCTCTCTCTCTCTCTCTCTCTCTCTCTCTCTCTCTCTCTCTCTCTCTCTCTCTCTCTCTCTCTCTCTCTATTCCCTCGCCCTGGGCCGCTATATTTTCTCCCGTTCTCAATATATTATAGAGATGAATGACAGCTTGAGAGTTTTTATTGAATCTTCGTCAGCAACTGAATATTATCCTCGAATAAGGATATATAACTGTTCTTTATCGACGGTAACTCTACAGGAGATCTACGTAACACCATACAAGAGTGTCTAGTTAAGCTAAGCCATATAATGTTAGTTAAACTTAAATCACCCTTAGGCAGTAGTGATGTAGGTAGCATGGGGGGGGGGGTTGTGTCAGTCAGATTTTGTAATGCAGTATATCATGTTATATTGAGATGTAAATTACTCTGAGTTTTCGTGAGAAATGTTTGTTTTTGTTACCAGTATATCTATCAGACAACAGAATTATTGGCGCACGCACGCATCGCACACACGCACGCGCGCACGCACACACACACACACACACACACACACACACACACACACACACACACACACACACACACACACACACACACACACACACACACACACACACACACACACACACACACACACACACACACACACACACACACACACACACACACACACACACACACACACACACACACACACACACACACACACACACACACACACACACACACACACACACACACACACACACACACACACACACACACACACACACACACACACACACACACACACACACACACACACACACACACACACACACACACACACACACACACACACACACACACACACACACACACACACACACACACACACACACACACACACACACACACACACACACACACACACACACACACACACACACACACACACACACACACACACACACACACACACACACTGTATGTTCCTTCACCTTTCTCTAATGAAGGCTTTTGTTAAACACAATGTATGTAATAAGTCATTTATGTCCAATGTATATTTTCAGCCTTCGGGCTGCAGAACTTTTCAATAAACCGTTAATTATTATTATTATTATTATTATACACACACACACACAGTAGTTTGAGCTTTTCCCCATCTAGTTATTATATATCTTATTTGTATCTTGTGTTACTTGTATATTATTTATAATTCGAAACCCATTCCCAAATATGTAACTGTATATTTTCAGCCTTCTACAAAGCTCTTTCAATAAACCGTTAATTATTATTATATATATTATTATTATTACACACACACACACACACACACACACACACACACACACACACACACACGGTGATATACATACGATTATATCACGTGCACTTGCCTTCTCTTACTATAATACTGAGTAGCCGAGCAGGCGTTGATCACCTTGTTGTTCCACTGAGGGCCAGCACACCCGGTAGTGGACTCATTTACCGCTGAGACCACAAGAACTAATGTACTGTACGTGGGGAGGACTTAGTTGTCCACTCTGCCTGGAATCAGACTCAGGAACTTTTACTTGCAAGGCCTCTGTTGTACCACTCACAGAACTGTTATGTATATTTCATTATCATTAGCTACTTAGCGAATGTTTGGTGAGGTGTTAATGTGTAATTTCAGTGTGAGGATGATTGTGATGGTACTACTGTGGCAGCTGATGCTTCTAGCTCAGGTGACGCTCGTCCAGGCATGTTCAGTGAGGATAAAAGTGGGTGACTGTTTCTTCTCGAGTGTTACGAAGTGTCCGTAAAGCTGCCAAATCGTCCATTATGTTAATTTACGACGACTGAAACACTGAAACGGTCTCTGTAGACCAGTGGTTCTTAATTTGGGTTACACACAGTGGGTGTACAGCAGTGTGGTACATGATGGGGGAACTAATCCAAACAATGTGAAGCAGATACGGATGTTGTCAGATTCAAGTACCCTATTTTACGATAGCTTCCACCCAAGTGCCAAGGCCTACACCACTGTCTACATCACTGTCTACACAATTATCTACACCACTGTCTACACAATTGTCTACACCACTGTCTACATCACTGTCTACACAATTATCTACACCACTGTCCACACCACTGTCTACATCACTGTCTACACCACTGTCTACATCACTGTCCATAGACTCTACACTACTCTCTACACCTTTGTCTAAATCAGTCAACACCATTATCTACATCATTGTTTACATCAGTGTCTTTATCAGTGTCTATCAATGTCTACTCAATCTCCCCACATCATTCTTCATCACTCGACCTCATTGCCCCCATCCGTGTCTACATCCTCAGTTGTTTGCATCGTGTCTAGAACGTTTTTGGTAACTCCTAGGTCAGTGGATCCATTTAGTCCCGGTAATCCGAGAAAAAAAAAAATATAATTGGAACAAGTTACGGGATAACCATTAAATTCCAACCTTTCATTACTGTTACCTGTCATGTTTAGTACAGTATCTGATATCAACGGATTACACTCAGTTAACATATCAACACACGGCTGGGTAACAGTTGACTATCTCCTTCAGTAGACGATCTGTCCTAGTACACTATCTCTCCTAATAGACTATCTCCCTCAGTGCGTGCGTGTACCGCCCCCCCCCCCACACACAGCGATAATAATTGACATCGGCTGGTTGCAAAACTCTAAGTATCATGATAACATACAGTTAAGCCTTTCTGTAGGAGGTTGAACTATTGATCACACCATCCCTCACACACACAGCCAAACGACTTATGACTTACACTGACCAATACCCATTCGTGACCAAAAATAATAAACTTTTTAACATTTGTTGCTAACCAAAGGCCTTCGACCCTTGGCGAGAAACAGACTCACAAACACACACACACTCGATATATTAACTTGATGGCATTTTGTCATTAATTAAAGTGAAGATGAATATTTAATACCAAAGGGGATAATTTAGGTCAACCATACGAGCCCGTGAGGAGGATATAGTGAATGATTTAAGAGGAATGTACAGTACGGTAATAATGTACGAGCAAATGTGTGACCCGGAATTTACGAGAGGGCCAAGTGGGTGGGTAGGTAGGTGGGTGGGTTTGGGAGGGGAAGTTAATAGTAAAACAGATATCACTAAGTTGGTCACCTCTTGAGCCAGATTGCTCCTGGAAACAAGTATGTCTATAGGTTTGATTTTATTGTTTAGTTTCTCCACTGATTAAGGGAGGTTTTTTACGGTGGCGAATTTATATTATCTTGTGGTGAGAGAAGTTACCGATCTGTTCAGTTGGTGAGTGTGGCTAAACATCTATCAGGTGATCATTAACACACTGTTAGCTTGCTTTATGGTACTACTATATATTATGTCGGTCACTAAGTAAAGAAACAAACAACTGAATACAACAAAGTATAAGAAAATTTTAAAATCTATATATAGTGGAAATTTTATATAAAACCTATAATATTTCACAAGTGGGAAAAAAAAAAAAAAATTTATCAATGAAATCTTTAATTGTAAATTTGCGATGAAATATAAAAAATGCATGAATAAAAAAACCCATAAGTAATAGAAATGTATAAGGCGATAGGGGAAACACTGTAGAAGAAGAGATTGTTATTGCACTGCTGAGTCTTTACTGCCTGATGTTATATATAATTAATACGCCACTATGTGCCAAGCGGGGAAGGAAGAAAGGTTTTACTATTCAGGGGTAAAGGAATACGGTAGCCTTAGAATTTTTTTGTAACTGAAATTTGCGTAAGCTCACTTGGGGAATTTTTGTTTCAGTTAAAGTTGAAAGTGTGACGTCATAAGATCGCTACGAAACAAGGACGGCTGGTGGCCAAGGAGTCGAAGAGTAGGCCGAGAAAACCTTGAGGGCGGCCCCCGGTCAGAACAGTTGCAGGAAGTTTGGGCCACAGACGTTTGGGTCATGATGAGCTGTATATAAGGATGGACGTTTGGGCCATGCGATTTTATTACGTCTAATGATGGAGATTTAAACCAAGGGAGAAAAAGATATTTATAGAATATTACCATTACCATACTGCTTAAAAAATAAAAACATATATAAATAAATAAATGTATTCGGAGCGGTAAATTATAGTCCCCTTAATACCCCTGGGAACCTTCCAGTCAGGGACCTTCAGGTCATATCATCACCAAGAAACATGTCACGAACTGGAGGATTAGGGAACCTTCAGGACATTAGCCTCAGTATGAGGCTGATGAGGACTTACGCCTGTCTTGCGGTCTGGTGGATGGACTAGTCTTCCTGCCTCCAGAGGAAGTTAAAGAGGGTATGCAGTACCTTAGTTCCACCAAGCCAGATGAGGCAGCAGCAGTCATTGCTTACTTCAGTGCCAAATGCGTCTCTGGACAGTTACGTTACAGATGGGACAACAGTGTTCAACCTGGAGTCATCACGCCTGTCCGACTGCGACGCACGTCACCAATGTTCCCACCTGAGAAGTGGAACATGTTCCAGGTCACCCTTGACTACCAACCTAGAACAAACAACATCTGCATAGGGTGGAATAATAAGTTTACCAGTCTTGTGGGTCATGCTAATCCCACACTCTGGAAACTTATTGAGTGTCTTCAAGTAAACAGCGTCCGTGTCGACACCATACTACTTCAAGAGGAGCGGGGTGTCTGTCCAAAGAGGCGGGTCACAAAAACATGTGATGAACTAAAAACATCCCAGAGCTACGGCGTAGGATAAGCCACGATCTTTATGGAGGACAACCAAATGTTTAAATTAGATATAACGAATTTAATCGATTTTGTGATTCTTTGATCCATGGCCCAAACGTCCGGGGGTCGTAGCCCAAAAGTCCAAGAGTCGTGGCCCAGTAGGCCCATGGTTCAAACGTCCAGGGGTCGTGGCCCATTGCCCAAACGTCCATGGGTCGTAGCACATGGCCCAAACGTCCAGGGATCGTAGCCCATGGCCCAAACGTCTTCGCCCATGATCCAAACGTCCTTTTACAGTGCTATTCTAGCGGAAAATTAGCGCCTACTAAGAGAAAATCTGGTGGAAAACAAGTGAGAAGAATTGACAACACTGCGATTGCCATAGCAACCGTTGCTAAGGGAGGGAAGTGTCGTGGGATGGCACTAAAAATTGCATATTTGTAGAATTTTGTGTATGAATTTTCAGTTAACTGTGGCAAGTGCCGTAGGACGACAACTATTTGTGGATTTTTTTTTTTATAATGTGACAGCTTATGAGTTCACGGCTGAATAGCCTGAGTGCCTATGCGTGGAATACCAGGCTATTTAACCGGTGATGGCTGAATAGCCACTGCATAGATTATAATGTTCAATGGAGCTTTTAAAGTCGGCTTTTAGAAGGAACATGTATTTTGTTGTAGAGAAATCCTGAGGACAATATATGGCTTCCATAAGAAAATACCGTTATAAACCCTATTGGTTAATCACTTACGAAATATTAAAAACACAGTAGATCAGTTAACCTCTAGTTACTACACAGTGAAGGCTTCAGCTGGAGAAGCAACAGAGATACTTATGCCGAGCTCCATGTCTGTTAGATGACAACTGAGAATGACTCCAGTTTCATTGGATGGTCTGCCTCCAGAGCGTGTTGACAAATAGCTGTGTGTGACGGATTATTTAACGGCCTGTTGTGTGTGTTACAAAAAAAGATGTTTTCATAAACTCCAAGAGCCCACTGTGCCTGGGGGTAACCTATCTCTTAAGACTGATAACACCAAGTTAAACCCTGGACCTCATAGCCTTTATAAAACCTGCATAATGTATCGAAATATTGACCTGAGTTTACTGAAGAGAGAAAAACATCTTCAGTACCGGTTGGAGATTACCGATGACAGTATTGTACTGTATGTACCATCACTCATCCCTCGACCTCACTGTTTCCCTTGGCACTCCTCATGCTCGCTTACACTCTCAGACGAGTTTACTAACAAACGCATTTTAAGGAAACTTGTCAGTATTTGTGTTGAATATTTCAGGGGAGAGGGCGTCTGTGTATGGTAGTTCCCACTTGCTGATAGTATAATTAAAAGTTTCCCTCTCTGACAAAACTCTTTTTCTCTGACTTGATTCAGCTGCCCCTTGTCTCTGTTTATTTCACACATTCTATAGTCCCATATTCCAGTGAGAAATTATTTTAGCCTGCACATCAAGAATCAGACCTCGAAATTTGTACGAACATAAAAACACGTGTATATATGACGTCCATTTATCAACAAGTAATGATCCCAGACTCTCGTTGATCATCATATGGAAGTAAACCATCACAAGTATTCATCATTGTCTTCTGTATATTTTCTTGCTCAACAAATGTATATACTTGGCCATAGATATTCAGCATAAAACCACAGTCGAATTTATTTTTTATTTTTTACTTTCTGATTTCTTCATATATTCCACACACCTTTATTAAATATCATTAATTTTGTCAGACACTGAAAAATTTACTTGATTTACGTGTATTAATATGCCTCTACAGATGTCTTTCATAGTCCGTGATTTACCTAAAGATTGACGATTGCATTATTTACATGAGGTTGTGCGAGGCCCGGCAGTTGTTTTTATCATTATTTTGGGGGCAGCAGAGTCGTGATTTTTATGTGATATTTTGATAACGAATAGTTAAAAAGGCTGTATATTTATTTCACCACCAACGCGCCCGTGTGTTGTATTCGATCTTATTAATAGATTTATGACTTCACTCTGTCAAAGCTCACTTGCCTTTGAGGTGTTAGCTGTTAACTTTGATACTCTCTCTCTCTCTCTCTCTCTCTCTCTCTCTCTCTCTCTCTCTCTCTCTCTCTCTCTCTCTCTCTCTCTCTCTCCACCCATTACTATTACCCATTATACTTAATACAAATAACATTGAATTATTATCATTTTATCATTTCCATTATCTCAAGTCCCATTTCATGTCTCAGTCGTTGCTGAGGTCAAGCGAGTGGATAAGAAATCGTGGAGGTCTGGGATTTTTTGTTTGCTAAACTTGGACGAACTCTGGAGATAAGCACATTGAGGCGAAGTTTGAGATACGATGCATCAGGCTCTGGTCATGCATGGCAGACGAAGAATGAATTACCCAGTGCAGTTTATCAGTGTGTGTGTGTGTGTGTGTGTGTGTGTGTGTGTGTGTGTGTGTGTGTGTGTGTGTGTGTGTGTGTGTGTGTGTGTGTGTGTGTGTGTGTGTGTGCGTGTGTGCGTGTACAATTTTAAGTGCACACGTGTAAATAATCATACACCTCTCAACAGAAATGCCAGATGTATAAGTCACGTTATATACAAAGACTTAATATAAGAAATTAATCCGTTAAAAAAAAAAGGATTTTAAGGAATATTACACCAACAGTAATTATCAGAAACTATTCATTCTGGAACAGCCAACAGGAATACACATTAAGTTTTCAATTTCTTGACTTAGTAAATCCAGTCAACGTAAATGAAGCCAACAGAACTTACGCACTCATCCGATTAACAGAAACATACCCCCGCCCTCCTCCCCACTCATAAGACTTGGAAATAAAAGACTGAGGATTAACTCTGACAGGGAGATCTTCCAGAGTTAATATACACAAAGAGAACTCAGGTTTATATACCATCGCAAAGGTCCACCACACTCGCCACACCTCTTACGTTTCCGGAATCACAAACAACACATTAGTCTGAAACTTCTCGGTTATATCACGCAGGGAATTCTTACACATACGCACTTGGATACATAAATTTTTTTTTTTTATATATAATGACACACAGTTGCTGATATTATTAAAAAATTCTTAATAATAAAGAGTCTTAGTATTCTTGAAGCCATTGGGTTATCAGGAAGAACAAGGAGGAAGTGAATAAAGGCTGAGTATAAATGGAATGATAACAGGAGAGGAAGGAGAAACGGTTACTACAAGTGAAGGGAAACAGAGCATAATGGAAAATATAATTCTAAATGAGGGAACCAGTGAGTGAGAGAGGCTCAGGCCAGACAGAGGGAAAATTGTACAGATAAAAGGGGAAAATGAAAGACAAAGTGGAAAGTGAACACAGTGGAAAGAAAAGGTGAGAGAATCAAGAGGGATCAGAGAAGGGGCAAGGTGAGGTAATTATTTAGACAAGAAGGGGAACTGTTCACGGCTCACCTGTCAGAGAGGGGCGCAGGTCAAAGGCGGAACAAATGTCTATATATGATTTTAATGAACCAGTAAAACGATACACATTAGGTCAACACCAGGTTAATACCTATTCATAAAGGCCCCAGGTAACCAGAAAGCTCGTTAGGGGCAGTGCAGGTACAGCACACTTGAGTATTGGGTCTTCAGGGCACATGGAGGAAGTGAGGCCAACATTGCACTACAAACGCCTACATTTGTAAAAAGTTAGGTACCTATGCACAGCTGGGTGGACTAAGGGTGTAACAGCGCTATACAGGACATTATATACCACAAATCAGACGGGAAATGAAAAGAAACTCTTCTTTTATAAATTGCTCATGATAAGTTGTGTCTCAGCAGATGTGTCTCTAAGGTAATCTAAAACGTCAAGAACTTAACAACAAACCCCGCCAATGAACTTTGCTTCTTAAGAAACTTCTGGGATCTAGGAATCATAAATGTTCTTGATTTTCGAAGTTATTTAAGAGAGACTTTGTTTTACGGGCAAAGATAACAAATATATTACCAATTAAAAGTTATGGCCATATAACAGCAGGTATATAGAGGGAAACATCTTCAGGTTTTCGATAACTGAGATAATAAGTGAGACTATTCAGAGACTTACTGACAAAGATCATTATTTTTCACCAAAGAGGATTAGTTTACACTTCCCTGTGTGTGTGTGTGTGTGTGTGTGTGTGTGTGTGTGTGTGTGTGTGTGTGTGTGTGTGTGTGTGTGTGTGTGTGTGTGTGTGTGTGTGTGTGTGTGTGCGTGTGTGTGTGTGTGTGTGTGCGTGTATGTGTGTGTGTGTGCGTGGTCGTATTTTGGTAAAAGAACGTTCAGTTAAAATTTTAAGATTTAGCTTCAGAGAGAGAGAGAGAGAGAGAGAGAGAGAGAGAGAGAGAGAGAGAGAGAGAGAGAGAGAGAGAGAGAGAGAGAGAGAGAGAGAGAGAGAGAGACGCACGCCTGCTGCCACAAAATATATATTGGACGCCAGTACATCTATTAAGGAAGAACAGATGGTGCCGGACCATCTGATTTTTTATGTCGATAATTGATACTACAACTGTCCCCTGTACGAGGGAAAACGTAGTTATTATGAGTGATATATGAGCGTATAGCCCGAAGATTGCTTTTCTTTTTGTGAGTGAGTGTTTTTATGTGTGTTTATGTGAGGTTCTGTGCGTCTACGTGTGCTTTTATGAACGTGTGTGTGCGTTTAACGTATGTTTTTGTCACAGAGTTCACATACATGTTTGTCTGTAAAGTTTTTGTTTGCATTTATTTGTTAAATTGGTTAGTGATCCGGGACTTTCAACACCTAACTCCAATAACATGAGTACATGACTGGACTACATAATACTGTGTCCAATACGGTCTGTTTGATATTGGCTTTTTACACAGTATGGGAACTAATAATGGATGTTCCTCGAGTTAGAGGCTGGCCGGCCATAAGACCATCTGGGCGTGCTTGTGTGTAAAGTATAGAAGTTATCACCAATGCAAAAAATCAAATCCTAATTTAACCAACTGTATGACCCAGTTGCAAGGCAGGCCTACTGTGTGTGATCCAAGAAGACCGGACAACTCGCCAACAGCACTGGCTAACTATTACCCTGGAACAAATCGATTATCATCCAGATTCCTATTTACTGCTTGGTAGACACAGGTAAATGATATAGTAAAACTTACCCATAGTTTCACTCTGCCTGAGGATCGAAACCAAGACCACATGCTTGCGAGGCGAGTAGGATAAACATATTTTTAAACTATCATCAAATTCCACCTCAAAGACATAAAGACCAGTATCCAATTCCAGTTAAAATACCTAACCTAACCTAACCAAATCCCAGGTGCAGTTCATAAAAACCATCATTAAATTCCAGTTTTAAGACAAGACCTTCAGTCAGTCTTACATTCTCTATATAAAGATTATTCCAAGAACCGAGTCAATGTCAGGGAGGTGTCAGGGAGGTGTAAGGGAGGTGTAAGGGAGGTGTCAGGGAGGTGTCAGGGAGGTGTCAGGGAGGTGTAAGGGAGGTGTCAGGGAGGTGTCAGGGAGGTGTCAGGGGAGGTGGCTGGGGAGGTGTAAGGAGGTGTCAGGGAGGTGCTTCTCAGGGGAGGTGTCAGGGAGGTGTCAGGGGAGGTAAGGGAGGTGTCAGGGGGTGTCAGGAGGTGTAAGGGAGGTGTCAGTGAGGTGTGTCATGGAGGTGTCGGGAGGTGTCAGGTGTCAGGAGGTGTAAGGAGGTGTAAGGGAGGTGTCAGGAGGTGGCGAGGTGTCAGGGGGGTGTCAGGAGGTGTGGCGGAGGTGTCAGGGTGTAAGGGAGGTGTCAGGAGGTGTAAGGGAGGTGTAAGGGAGGTGTCAGGAGGTGTCATGGAGGTGTCATGGAGGTGTCAGGGAGGTGTCAGGGAGGTGTAAGGGAGGTGTCAGGGGAGGTGTCAAGGAGGTCAGGGGAGGTGTCAGGGGAGGTGCCAGGGAGGTGTCAGGGAGGAAGTCATGGGGTGTCATCAGGGAGGTGTAAGGAGGTGTCAGGGGAGGTGTCATGGAGGTGTCAGGGAGGTGCTGGGTGGGGGTGCTGGTCAGGGAGATGTAAGGAGGTGTCAGGGGAGGTGTAAGGGAGGTGTCAGGGAGGTGTCAGGGAGGTGTCAGGGAGGTGTCAGGGAGGTGTCATGGGGTGGCATGCTAGGTTGGTCTACATGGTTATGGGTAGAGACTCACCTTGTTTTAGACGCCTGACATCATTGTCTCTTATCTGGTGATGTCCTAAGTTAGTAGTCGTCCGAGGTGACTTTTGTGTTAACTTATGGGAATGAGTTCAGCATATACACTATACAGTACAATAAATTATGTAAACATTTTCCATATTCACATTGTAAACTTTAAAACGAGAAAACGGGATGAGTGAATTCAAAGTTTGGTGCGTAAGAATTATCAAAATTGCTTTATGTAAATTTTCCACTGAATAATAATGATAATATATAACTTATCCAGAACACGGAGGTAAAGTCTAGTAGAGGCTGACGAAACATGATGAAAAAGAACGTACAGTAATTATGCTCTCAGGTAATCCGTGACGTAATAAGTGGACGGGGCTAAGTGGGTTTAGAGTGCAAATTCCTAACCTGATTTTGGAGATTTAAGTCTTTTGTTTTGTTAATTGGTGATTGTAGGCACCTAGTGTTCCGTTCATAAAATTTATCTAAGTTAGTAGTTAAAATTACTCTTTCACAGTCCACTATGTACCACAATGAATCTCCTGTTGGCTATAATCCAGGAAGATAGTTGATGATCTTAGCCGTCTGGACCATAAATCCGGATTCAAATTATATAATAAGTTCTCAATTACGTACAGATGACTCGGTTACAATGTGAAGACTCAGGAACTGCTCCGGGGGACAGGGAGTCTCTTGCCAAATAATCTCAATTTAAATTTACATACAGACAATTCATGAGTTTTTCTTTTCTTTTTATATAAACATTTAACGATCATTGTATTTGCCTGGTTTTCTTTGGTCATTGAATACTACGATAATCCACCATAATTGTCCTTTGGTGTCGTGGGTCGTGATATATAAATGAAACAACCGGCTCTCAAAATATTAACTTAACCGGCCATCAAAATATTAACACAACCGGCCATCAACATATAAACACAACCGGCCATCAAATTATTAACGCAACCGGCTCTCAAAATATTAACACAACCGGCTCTCAAAATATTAACACAACCGGCCATTAAAATATTAACACAACCGGCTCTCAAAATATTAACACAACCGGCCATCAAAATATTAACACAGCCGGCCATTAAAATATTAACACAACCGGCCATTAAAATATTAACTTAACTGGCCATTAAACACAACACAAACCGGCTCAAAAATATTAACACAACCGGCTCAAAAATATTAACACAACCGGCCATCAAAAATATTAACACAACCGGCCATCAACAACATATAAACACAACCGGCCATCACCACAACGTAAATCGGCTCAAAAATATTAACACAACCGGCCATCAAAATATTAAATTTGAACCGGCCATTAAATATTAATAATAAACTGGCTCTCAAATATAACACAACCGTGGCTCTCAAACATAATACAACCGGCTCTCAAAAATATTAACACAACCGGCCATCAAAAATATTAATCCTAACTTTGGCCATTAAAATATAACACAACCGGCTCTCAAAATATTAACTTAACCGGCCATCAAAATATTAACACAACCGGCCATCAACATATAAACACAACCGGCCATCAAATTATAAACGCAACCGGCTCTCAAAATATTAACACAACCGGCTCTCAAAACATTAACACAACCGGCCATTAAAATATTAACACAACCGGCTCTCAAAATATTAACACAAACAGATTATAAAGTAAAAAAAAAAAACATAAAATATTATAAGAAAATCGGAGTCATGTTTACAGGATAATAATTGTGGCTGTGTGGAGGAGGAGGAGGAGGAGGTGGAGGAGCAGGAGGAGGAGGAGGGGGAGGGGGAAGTTGGTAGCTACGTCGGCTCACATCACTATTTTAAGGCCACTTATAACCCTGACACCCACCACTTCCTGATCCGAAAATAAACCTTCAGGTATTAGACAGATTCAAACCTGATGACAAGTGATAAAACTCGCCACGTCGACAATCTGTCCATTAACGAACACCTTGATGTGTCGGAAGTAAAATATTGATTGATTTGCTCTTTATCTCGTCCCCAAAGATAATGAAAATGGAGCTTAGTTAATATAAAGGTGTTGATGTAATAAGACGGTTCTATCCAGTGTCCCAGTTATAGTTTAGTGTCTAAGTCCTTTGAGGGAGGGAGTAAATAGCCGGTGTACAGGTCACAGGAGGAGGAGGTCAGGTCATTTAGCACATTGACAATTTAAACATGTCAACAAGTGTCAGCCGCCTCGTTTAGGTGTATATGAAGGTAGCTTTCGTGTTTGTTTGTTTTGTTTGTATGTTTTTACCTTTAAGTGCTTTATTGCTTGAGGAATATATCGTGTCTCGTGAGAAAATGGAGTTTGTGTGCCTACTGTCTGTCTCTCAGGTAAACATCCGCTCCCCATCAATGAACGCCTCTCTGACAAGTTTCAAGAAAGTAACATATATTAAGAGGTTTTATCATAGTTAAGGTCACCTGATCATTACTGGTACTACAAACAGACAGACAGACAGACAGACAGCAGACAGACAAAGAGACAGACAGACAGACAGACAGACAGACAGACAGACAGACAGACAGACAGACAGACACAGTTCATTTAATAATAACAAGGTTATATTACAACCACGTTCAGAAATCTAGTTTGCTGTAGACTCTTGACATTGTTAAGGAGAAATACACAGTTTATAATAGTATGGAATATTAGATAATGGGAGGTACTGTAACTATACAAGTCAGAGGTGCTCGGGGTTATTGGGTTGGGTTGGGTTCCACCTCACCAAACCTCTAGCTACTGATCTAACATGAAGGTGAAACTCGTAAGGAAAATCACATAACCAAAACGCCTTTAGGTTTCATTTATGACGTGTTTCTATGCCCCCCTCCCCCCTCAACAAAATAATAAATAAATAAATAAATAAATCAGGAAACAAGATCTCAAAATAGTATATTGAAAATGTAAACACAATCGAAAATCATCAGTCGAGGTTGGATTATGACGTTACAAAACGACACGAGGCTAGAAGCCGTAAGTAATCATATACTGTATACTGTAATTTCAAACTCCATTAGTTAAAAAAAAAATATTTGAGATAACAGTTACCTAATTTAAGTGTCAGGTATCTAAATAATGTTATAGTACTCATAAGTTATTCATTATTTCTTATATAAACACCAGGTCTAAAGAGGAAAGCTTGGCAAACATCAGACTGGGGGAGAGGAGGGGGGGAGAGCAAAGTGGGGAGAGCAGGATGGGGAGAGCAAAGTAGGAAGAGCAAAGTGGGCAGAGCAGGGTGGGGAGAACAAAGTGGGGAGAGCAGGATGAGGAGAGCAAAGTAGGAAGAGCAAAAAAAGTGGGCAGAGCGAGGGTGGGAGGGGTGGGCAGAGCAGGATGGGGAGAGCAAGTAGAAAGAGCAAAGTGTAAGGAGCGGTGGGAGAGTAAAGTGGGCAGAGAGGGGAGAGCTAAAGTGGGGCAGAGAGGGTGGGGAGCAGATTAAAGAACAGGGTGAGAGCAAAGGGCAAGAGCAGGGAGAACAGGGTGGGAGCAAGAGCTAGTGGAGAGCAGGATGGGGAGAACAGGGGTGGGGGAGAGCAAAGTAAAGCAGAGCAAGTGTGGGGGGAGAGAACAGATGTATAAGCAAAGCGGGTAGAGCAGGGTGGGGAGAGTTAGTGACGGGGGTATACCAGGGGGAGAGCAAAGTGGGGTTAGCATAGGGTGGAGAATTAGAGGGAGAGCAAAGTGGGCAGAGTTGGGTGGGGAGAACAGGATTAAGAACAGGTGGGGAGAGCAAAGGGAAGGAGCAAAGGAGCAGGGAGAAATCAGTGGCAGAGCAGGATTGGGGAGAGCAAAGTAGGCATGAGCAAAGGGAAGAGCAGGGTGGGAGAGCAAAGTGGGCAGAGCAAGGGGGAGAGGAGATAGGGAGGAAGAGAGGGGAGAGAAAGGGCAGAGCAGGAAATAGGGTGGGGAGCAAAGTGGGCAGAGTTGGTGGGGGAGAGCAGATGGGGAGAACAGGTGGGAGAGATCAAAGTGGCAGAGCAGGGTGGGGGAGCAACAGGATGGGGAGAGCAAAGGGAGCAGGTAAGGAACAGGGATGGGAGAACAGGGGGAGCAGTGGCAGGAGCAGGGGAGAATGAGCAAGGGACAGGTGTATAACAGGATGGGGGAGAACAGGGTGGGGAGAGCAAGGAGCAGGGAGAGCAGGTGAGAAACAGGGGAGAGCGTGAGCAGGGGGAGAGCAGGGTGGAGAGAGCAGGATGGGGAGAACAGGGTGGGGAGAGCAAAGTGGGCAGAGCAGGGTGGGGAGAGCAGGGTGGGGAGAGCAAAGTGGGCAGAGCAGGGTGGAGAGAGCAGGATGGGGAGATAACGAGTGTAGGAGTAACCTGGTCATGATGTTAGTTACTATATAATACGTACTTAAGACAGTACCATGTTAATCCAGTACATCTTATCATATTTAACTTCATTTGTCTAATTCTCACATGATATAAAGTGGTAACAAAAGTTTCATTTGACCTATACTGAAATAATTTTACCTGTCTGGTTAAATTAATGATTGTTACACCTAGATGCAAATTACAGGTGACTTCCTATGTTAACGTCAGGCCCAGAGGTGAGTAAAATAAAATATTGTCAGATGAAGAGTTTTTAATCAGAATTTTTTAAAGCCATAATTATAAAAAGTAAAAATTCAGTATATTCATTTGTTTTATCCATATCATTGAAATTACCAACAATGACACTGAAAAGATTGGGACAAGAGATGACCTTTAAAACAACTAGACTGACCTGTACACAGTGAAATAAATCTCCCCACATTGGTAACACACAGGTACTCAGTTATTCGAATACAGTGGAACCTCTAAATATGGGACTATATGCAGAGGAAAGTCCGTTTTATCGAGGGTCCATTAGACATGTAGCCCCCCCCCCCCTTTTGATGGATTAGATTATATGGATAGAGAAGTCCGCTATATGGAGGTTTCACTGTACCATGATATTACAGGTACAGTAAATATTAATCAGTAATGCTTCGGTTATCATGTGTATTTTTCTCAAAGTTCTGTAAAGTCGGGGAGAACATTTTGTTGTAGGTGTGTTATCCTCTTGGGTTGAAATCATCGTCACTACAAAGGTATTTTAAATTATCATTGCAATGTATTGATTAAAATATCCTGAATGTACACCGGTATGTAGGTCAGTTACGGTACTTGGGTGTACAGTAGGTCAGTCGCGGTGCATTAACGTGTGTCTTAAAAATCACGGTCCATTAGTATGAGTCAGTCACAGTACTTTAATGAGTCTTCTCTTGGTGATATTACAGTACTACAAAAGACTACACTAAAGAATGAGATTAAAAATACCTCACACACACACATTGCATCAGTCGTCGCTCCTCTCTCTCTCTCTCTCTCTCTCTCTCTCTCTCTCTCTAATCTAATGAATTGGACACTACTAGTAGATTCAGTAATTCAATATCGTCTATTTTAGTTGCTGAGTAATTTTTATTGTTGATGTTTGACCGCCTTCACTGCTTCTACTGCCTTGCTGATTCACACTTCTAACGCTTGCTATGTTAACATATCCTGGACACAAACCTCTGACAATCCCCAAAACAGCTGCTTCACCCAACCTCTCAATTTAGACGATAACTGCATATCTATATACAACCAGGCCGTCGTCAGTTTGAAGAGTATATCGGTATTAACTACTAAAACAAGGGTCAAGTAATTTCTAATTTCGTTGCATAAAAGAACTGATGATCGCGGCATGATCTACCCAATCAAGTATTTGAGCCTTAAAACATTTACCAGTCGATTTATTTTACAGTTTTCTTTTTTTTTTCGATGTCACTGCAAATGAACCTCGCTAATTTTTTAGAATAAATCGTTAAGGATTTGGTTTTACTTAATTTGGTTGAAGAAAATAGACAAAAATCACCCGAGCCTAAACATCTCTCTGCTGAACTAAGGTAAATTATTACTAGCACAACCTAACCTATACTGAGTTATATCGGTAATTAATCTTCAATCTGGCATAGTGTAACTTAGATTTACCAACTTTAATAATATCCAACATAAATATTCATAACCAAGCAAATCTGAAACTATTGAAACTAACTTTAACTTAACTCAACGTAACACAACAAAACTCTTAAGCCTATAGCGTGTTCTACTTACCACATATTATGCTCTCCCATATGTCAAGCCCGCTATTTATCTATGTATAAGAGTCATGGATATTAAAGAAAATAGGATAGTATTTTTCTTTATACACACTCACAGCTTCACGCAGCTACACACAGTTTCACGCCGCTACACACAGCTACCCACTCACTGCTTCACGCCGCTACACACACACAGCTATTTACTCAGCTTCACGCCGCAACACACTCGCCGCTACACACTCACAGCTACCCACGCACTGCTTCATGCTACTACACACTCACTGCTTCACACTCACAGCTACCAACTCATTGCTTCATGCTACTACACACTCATTGCTTCACACTCGCAGCTACCCACTCATTGCTTCACATTCCACCTGCTGGATCCTCGAGGCTTCAGAACCAATTTTCCTTGCTCGGGCCAAATTCAATTACAGTACCTGACATGAAAGAGACACAGGCATCGATATAACATGAAACACCAACGGAGTTATGAACACAACGTGTGAATACGGAATCCTGTAAGTAAACAAATATTTTTATCGCCATGTGTCCGTACGCTCCTTCCTCCTCCGCACAAGACCACTCACACACCTGATCCACAAACAACTGTGTGAGAGTGAACGACATGAACGCCAACAAATCTTGAATTATAGATATTAAGATATTTTGGATAGCCAATGAGGGTCAAATATTTATTTTTTCCTGGTTTGAGGAATTCCAGAACCCAACCAGCTACAAATATTATTATATTTCGAATCTTTTTCCGCATGAATGGAAGGAAGAAAGCGTGAACATATCATGTATCTTCGCGGGAATATTGGTAATACAGTAGAGGTAGAGTATGTGCACATGCCAGTTACACAGTGCCGTGGTCGGTGTATTACAGGGTATATCACCCTAGCAGTGAGGCAAGAAAAACATTCTACATAATTCAACGCTCAAACCAGTGCGGTGAGAGGATGGAGTTCCCTGGTACCGTCTGGCCTCCGAGTGTAGCGATACTGCACGTGTCTAACATCTCTTACACGTCCAACACTGCAGCAGTTGTGTCGCCCGCGAGCTGTTCCCATACACACAGCTCACCCACTTGCACAGTCTGGTCTGGATGATTCCTGTGTGTATGTCTGTCTAGCTTATTCACTTTCTCATTCACTAACTCACTGATGAGTATTTAACTTATTCATCAAATCTCATACACTGACTGTCCTTCTCTTTTACACTATAATACGAATTATCTATTCAGTCGATTTCATATCCTCAATAGCTGCGTTTTCTTGACCTTTAGACTATAGCCACACTACAACTTAGCAAGACCCTAATTTTCTTTGGGGTATCCTTCCTATTGTCACTGTATTGCAATTTGTTTTATCTCCCGATAAGTTTCTCTGTGAAAGGTCTAGTGTGGTCAAATGCATTTCAAAACTTCTCCAGTTTCTTTAATACCGCCTCTGCCTCTCGTTATCGATAGCAATGCATAGGTTAAGCTAACGGTTTTGTCTCCCACTGTCGATGAAAAATATAACTAAATTTGAGATCCATGATGTGATTTGTGAAGACGATTGTCTAATTATTAACCTTACCTTGAAGTAATGTATTCCAATCAGTGGTAGCAACTGTAAGCGAGGTAATGCCGTCTCCCCTGTCCTACAACCAGCAAAGTGTCAAGTATTGAGTACTTAATAGACTGGTGAGCCGCCGTATCGTGACTGTAGCACAAGCCAGACACATCAGTACGGAAGCTCACGAAGGCCCTGATTGTGGTCACAGTTGTGATGAATGTTCAGGGAGTCTACATTGTGTTTCAGTGTACAGAACTGAGGTCTACAGTATTTTCTTACATTGTCTTCACTAACACTGAGTTATATTTAGTAAAGTATAAAGACCATAGTTAACAGATGATAGAAAACCACAACATCACTGGGCCGGGCGTGTACACACTTGACACACACAACAACACCGCCTTCACCCCCCTGTTTGTCTCGCTTCATCCACCAGCAAGATTGACAAGTTGTGGGAAATCCTGTCAACCAAGATTATTTAGCCCTACTACCACACTTGACGGTGAGTGTTCAAATCGCTGTGTGTCAGATCGATAAAATTAATAATAAAGCCTCTACTGCTGGCAAACAGCATGTTGAGGGTGTTGCTCCTGTGTTGATGCAACACTCTGCTCCGGTGGGACTTACAGAGTCTGGCCCGTAACGTGGCTATATACTTGAACAAAGTTAAGTGGACTTTTACACGGTATAAAATCGTCACCAGAGTAAAGAAACTGCCTCGGTAAGTTCAGAAGGGCGATATGGTTATTTGCGTGATCGGGCAATGTTATATATCTCCTAGCACCTGGCCTTCCTGTAGCAAAGCGACGCACATTATCACGTATGAGGTAATCACCGGTGTGGCAGTCTTAGTCAAAGTCTATAGACCTTGGTCTTGGCTACAGTTAAACCGCTGCTAAACTACACGAGTGGATTGTATACTCTGCGCTTCGTGTGTCTTGCTGTTGGTTCTCTGAAGGTTTCAGATTCTCTGTGCGATCTTCTACCGTTTCCTTTGGTTGGATTACGACATTTCTGTCACCCGGGCGGCCGACGGCTCCAGCAGGCAGTGAGACACTCCTCGCACAGCGGTATTTGATATAATTTCTTTGTTGGTCTTGGCGCGGAGTTGATACACTTTGTCTTTTGTCTCGGAAGATTGTTGGTACTTTGCCGTAGAGGGCGTCTCACTTTAGCATCGTTACCAGAAATTATAAATTAAACAGACTTTGATGCGGGTCACTTCTCGTAGAGACTCACGGAGTCCAGCCTTCCACCAGGTGTTCCCCGATACACCAAGACAGTTCCATTTCTCGAGAGGCCTGTGGTTTATTGCTGTACAGGTAAGCGGTGCTTATACACTTAATAACCTTAATGTATCTCCTGAGAAAATCCCTGAGACCTGAAGCTTATTAGTGAGGCCTGAACCATCTGACCGGTAGTTCACAGTGTTAACGTAAGGTCGCCATGAACAGAATCGTCCACTCGTGCCTTTTCCATATCGCCCCGGAGTGTTGCTGGCCCAGGTTCTGGTACAAAATGAACAATATCACTGATCATCTTCCTCTCTCTTAATTCAGAAACTGACCTTTGATGACGTCTTTATCTTTAAAGATCCTGCCGTAAGTTGCAGGACAATATTCTGACTGGGTGTACGCTTATGAGATTTGGCGATATTGGGAAGTTTTCTCAGTGGTAACACCGTCTCTTATATAAGGTGGAGGGAAAGGGGAAGAAGAACGGGGGGAGGAGAAGAACGGGAGGGAGAGAAGAACGGGAGGGAGAGAAGAAGGGCAAGAAGATGAGGCAGGGGAGGAAATAAGTTAGGTCGAGAAAGGGAGGAGGGGAAGGGAAGTGATGGCGGGGGAATATAAGCAAACAGAGGAAGGATAAACGAGAAGCTCAAATTCCATTCCCTGTTTCCTTTACTGAAGGCAATATGGGGTACACCTACACCGCTCTTAACACTCACACACTAGAATTTTCATCAATATATCACATGGCTGGCCAGCAGTTCCTCCCCTTCATTATGTCTACGCAATGTCTCAACTATTTCCTTCCTTGGTGACGGCATAAACCAGTCTTTGTTCACTGTGTCGAGTGTGTGAAAGATATGAACATCTCTTGATCTGAGATAAGCAGCACAGGCTGTTTTTTTTGCTGTTGTTAAATTACGATATTAAGTACGAATAATATAGGGAAATACTGATAAAATTCATGACCCTCGTTCTAATGTTTTTCGTTATAATAAATTGGTAATAATGGTTGAGTGCGCTTATTAATTGACTCAAAAATTAATACAAAACAAGTATAGATATGTTCATGTCTCCCATTCCATGCCAAGAATAGAATATCACTATTATTTAGACAGCTCCATTCTTGCCAGAGCACTTGGTCACTATTCTGTCCACATTTCAGCTTCCTAACTCAAAAAGTGTCGAGATATCACCCGGAAAAAATTATAAGAACGACAAAAACAAAGCGACCAACCACTTAAGGACAAAATGAGAGAGAGAGAGAGGTTCGTGTACGATGAATCTGGATGATCATCAGTAATAGAGTACTTATGGTGAATACACAACACAAATACACGTATGAACTCGTTTACTTATGTGTGTGTGTACAGTACAGGAATTCCTCAACGTACATATTGTTATTGATTACTCACGGAATCACTCCCTGGGGCGTCTCTGGTTCTTACCTGGAAAAAGAAAAAAAAATATGAGCACGAATATAAAATACGCTATAAGAGCTGTCACGATACCTTGCTGTAGCCTAAACTAGTTAACATTATCCTCTCGTTCCACTCTCTGGGCCAACTGTGTCAAGATAAAGCACAATAAGACTCCTCTGGTTAGCTCTTGATTGAGGTCTGACTTTTCATTATTATTAAGGGGTGATGAATCTTACTCTATATTATGACCAACTTTGAATTCTTATCCCTCTATCGTAAAATACAACATGACACCCAAAGTGACTGATATCTTTTTAGAAATTTTGATAGCGAGATGACAATTAACCATCTGGTACATTTTTGTATCTTATCTTGGTTAGCCATTCAGTCGCTCGCGAGTTATCTTTAATGTATATTTCGCATTTTACCTGATAATTGTTTGTTTTCGCCTTTCTACAGTGGTTGTGTTATCTCAGGTCGACCGTGGTCCTTACTTGCAATTTGTGTGTGTGTGTGTGTGTGTGTGTGTGTGTGTGTGTGTGTGTGTGTGTGCTACAGTTTAAGGGCTACCATTTCTGTGTCCATGTTCGTTATCGTCGAAAGTGGCTGTTAGTCAGCCGGCCGATTGTACACGATTTGTCATGGCCATACATCTATCAACGCCCTGATTGGTTGACTTGCATGGGGTCATTGGCAATAAACGGCCCCGAGTGGTCTATTGACTTGACGTCATATCACGGCGTTATCACCGAGCAATGAATGGACCGGTGCACTGGGAAGTGATTGATGGGGAATGCCAATTTTAGAAGAAAAAACACAAATATTAACTACAACTACATCAAGTAAACTGAAGACAAATTAAGCTTAAAGTTCTCCACTGACGCCTTGATGGCAAAAGGTTCTCAATCTATATCAATGAAGTGGAAAAATGAAGAGTACAATATCACAACACCACACAGCATTCAAAAGGCTGGTTTACACTCACTACACCTTGGTTAAAACGAACGTAGGCAATGCCATATATCACATCATACAATACACATTTACAAAGAATATCCTGTATAAAACGTGCGAATGCGAATAGTTACACCTAAATCATAACCACATTTCTTCACTAGAGTTTCCAATCTTTTAAAAGAGTCGATGCGTTATTCTCTCTCTTCTTCTCTGAAACTCTGTTGAAACCACTGGGTATAACATCGTCTCTATAAGGGGATCCCATAAATCTGGACCCACCCAAAGTCTTTACCAAGATCTGTAACTTCATGTCCTCTCCTCAAAATCAACGAGCTACCGTAAGAAGATTTTTGGCAGACGTGAGAGAAAATATGGACTGCCAAAAGAAATTTCAACTTACGTTATATGAGATCGACTTAAGGGAAGAATCTAGACTGAGGGGAGGGGAAGGGGGAGGGGAGCGAGGGGAGTGGGGGGGAGGAGTGGGGAGAAGGAGAGGGAGGAGAAAAGGTGGGAGGAGGGAAGGGAGATGGACCTTTCATCCCTCTGGATCAAACTGGATTGTGAAAAGTCCAAGGTTTCTCTACGACAATTTTCATTCAATATTGGGTGTCTTTTGAGTCGAGGAGATGAAGAGATAGAGAACACGTGAGGCGCTTACAGGTGTGTAAAGAAAGGAAGAAAGAAGAAGAGGAGAGGCAAGAAGAGATAGAATATATGAGAGTAAAAGAGAAAAGAAAAACAAATGGTAAAGTTAATACGAAAGTCAAAAACAACAATAAATGATAAAGACAGGAGAAATGAAAAACAAGTGATTAAAGAAGGGAAAGGATTGTAGTAGTGAAATATATAACATGATAACCAAATTGAAAGAAGGTAATTAATAGTGAAGGAGTCTGGCACAAAGATGAAATACCTGGTAAAGAGGTCGCAATTTAAGACTAAAACGGTGCAAAACAAATAATTTCACATATTTTTTGAAGAAAGAATCAAGAAGGCGAAAAAATAAAGGAAATCTGGAGCAAAAACAAATTAATTTCACATGCAACATACAGCAGGCAGTCTTCTACTCAAACAACTAATCTCTACCAATCCAGCAGTGAGCCTCTAGCTGGCCTGGTTTCTTTATAATCATCAGGTGCGGCACGTCTAGCCCAACGGGTAATCAGTAAGAGGCAGCGCGGGCCAGGCAGGTAATCTGGTCATCATCTGTGTGTGTAAATATTCCACTGCGTCTCAACAAAGAACTTGGTAATAAGTAATAAAGTTTTAATAAAAATATATACTGTAACACATTTCTCTAACATTACAGCGTAAGTTTGCCATATATAAAATAATTTCCATGAAGTTACAGTAATAAATACAGCCATCGTTATTGGATAAAAACTTCGGTTTCAGGTTTAACTGTGCATTAGTGAGTACGTTATCAAAAGGTTACAGAGTGCGAGGGCCTTACCTCTAGCCCTCCCTAAGCTAACCTAATTTTATTTAACTTTATCTAATTTTATTTTAAGCAAAGTGTTATTATAGTAAGCTACCTATGTACTGTATAGATGATTAAAAAAAAAAAAAAAAAAAAAAAATATATATATATATATATATATATATATATATATATATATATATATATATATATATATATATATATATATATATATATATATATATATATATATATATATATATATATATTTACCATTTAATGAATGAATTTTCAAAGACTTATGGCAAAAGTACAGTTGCCATTGTGGTTCTGGGCATAACCGAACGATAATTCCTGAAACACACACACACACACACACACACACACACACACACACTATTATAATGCGGTAGCTTATAGCCATATCCGTTTTTGGGTAAAATTAAAAACATGTGCAAATAATAACTACACCAAATTTCAGCTGTCTTGTCAAAAACTAGGGGTCGTACAGAGTGTGATCAACCTTTAAGTGGGGATCGGCCACTGCTGGGCAAACACTCCCCTAATTCAGCGATCGTGAGTACAGTATTCTCGGATCTATTCGCATAAACATACCAAATTTCAGGTTTATATTAAAAACCGGAGCCATGGACAGCAAAGAAACAGAAAAGTACATGTTTTTTTTTTTAACGAGGAAGGAAGGAGGGCCGGCCACTGGGCTCAAAGCCATCAAAATTCCTCCTTCCGAACATTTCTGGAGTAAATGAGCATCTCCACGCCAAATTTCATCTCTTTATCTACAAAACTGTAGCCATGCAGTGTGTGTGCGTGTGTGTGTGTGTGTGTGTGTGTGTGTGTGTGTGTGTGTGTGTGTGTGTGTGTTGCGTCCAACCATCCCAACAGCAGCCAAAGATAATAAGCCATTTCTTTTATAACTAACTAAATTACTTATATACTTCCATAGCCTTTGTATCTAATGTACGCAAGAATGAAACTCCCCCAAACAAACAAAGAAAGACACACACAAACAGGTACACGATCCTCCTCGCATATAAACACACACTCAATTTAAGTTATTGACACATAATTATTGGAAATATATATTGCTGCTTCTCATGTGGCAAAGTTACTAATGAAAATATCTATTAATGTAGGTTGGCTCCTGCAGCGTCAAGTGACAATTAAATTTCTCAGAGACAATGTAAGTAAAATAAAGTAAAAAATTCAACAAATGGTAATATTTTCTTCAATATATAACTAATGAATCTAAGAATATGCAATGTACTTCTGTGTCCAAGCGAAATTTTTTTTTAAAGCCTTTAATTTTATAATACATTCAGGTAAAGTATTAAAAAAATAATCCATTAAAATGTGAATGTTATAAACTTGGTATTGAATGATATTATCACATTAAACTGACGTACATGATAAATAAGAATAATTTTTCGTCTGTATATCTATAACTGTGTCAAAATATGTTCATACAGAATTTAAGTTCCCCTGTGTACCATCTTATCCTAACTATAGTTGTATATAAATTTAGTTCTATAAATTTATTTAAGTTAATAATGATCCTTTTGTTTATTTGTCCCGACAATGTAAACGTTCATGGTGATTAAATTCGCACGAAACCTATCACCTATGAGATACCCAACAGGTAAGTCATTTAACGAGGTTGGAGTGAAGGGGGGCGGTCTACTGGTGTGGGGGTGACTGGCCCAACTGAACCCATGGCTATACTAAGCCTTTTCTGACGCGTATATCCTTATATTCATTATTTCTAAAAAATATATAATTCCTTTCACCGTTACGCTGCGTTGTATTATCATAATACATATCATTCATGAATCAATCTCCACATGTTATGATTTCTGAAGGCTTACTTTGAGTCATTGTATGATCCATTGAGTGATTTACCAAGGCGCCAGTGTCCCTGTATGAAGAAGCTTGTATGATAATCATGAATCACACAAATTTCCTCGTATGCCTCTTATATTTACAGCCTTAACACTCATATTGGTATGTATCCTTATTAGAAACATCTATGTGTGTATTGTTTATGCTGTGGTTACATTCAAACATCTATTTATCATTAATGCTAAGTGAAATTACGTCTAGGACTCTTTTCCATCGATCACCTCCATCATAACAAGACAACGACGGATTAATTCATAAGTTTACTCTTGTATTGCGACACTACCACATGTGCAGTACGTAAACGTCATCACAAGGGGGTAAAGGAACTATTGGACGCAACTGTACGTAAGGTAAGCGAGAGTGATGTGTGTGGGTAGGCGGTGTGTGGATGGCAGCATGTATGAGAAGTATGAAAAGTATGTGAGTGAGCTGTGTGTGTGTGTGTGTGGGTAAGCAATATGTGGATAGGTGGTATATAGGTGAGGCTGTGTGCGGATAAGCAGTATTGAGGGTAGTAGGTGGGTGGGATGTGGGAGAGTCATGTGTGTGTGTGTGTGGGGGGAGGGTTGGCGATGTGTGAGTGGCGGCGTAGATGTCAAGAGGCGCAGTTTACAGGTATTTGTCAAGAAGCAGTGAGAGGTAATGAGGGGCAAGACTTGTTTATGTGACTTGGCAACAGTGACGAGGAAGAGGAAGTGAAGACAAGAGATCAAATAAAGAAAATTAAATGATACAGAAGGAGAAAACAAGAAAGAGAAGAGGAAAATGAAAAAAAAAAAAAGAATAAGACACAAAAATGAAAATGAAAGTACGATGAAAATATGAATAGAAAAAATGAAAGAATACAAGAAAACCAGAGTTACTATAATAGTGAAGATATAGGTTTAAAAAAATAATGTCAATGATAATGAAAAACATAATTGAAAAAAGAAAAGATGTAAAAAAAAAAAGAATAATTTGACACGATTATATAAGCGAAAGATGCTCAACAAAAAACGAAGCAAGTGTCACTAGACCTTGACCTTGTTCTTAATTTTCTTGACCTTAGCTTCAACATTGTGAGTCTGTGACCTTAAGCTTAGTCCCATGTTATGAGGAAGTGGCAAAGCAAGAGAGTGTTTGATGTGACAGGTGCCGGCGAGTGTTTGTGGCTCAACATTACCCACCACCCTCACAAACCACGACCACACACAGACACTCTAGCATCTTCACTCTCACAAACCACGGTCACTAAAACACACACACACACACACACACACACACACACACACACACACACACACACACAATCACACACCACCACCACCACCACCACCACCACCACTGTCAACCCTGAAATTGGAAACTGTAGTGTATTGGTGGGCATGACCCTCCTGTATCATAGCTCACCACTAAGGTACGCGCGTGTGTGTGTGTGTGTGTGTGTGTGTGTGTGTGTACGTAAGGAAGTAGTGTGCAGTGTATTTGTCAATGTTGAATCTCAGGCTCAGGAGTGGATACTAACTTCTCGTATATACTAATGAACACGGAAGACTCTCCTACCTCTTATTATTTCCATTTTCAGTAACTTAAAGAACATTACGCCATCCTACACATCACATAATAAAAAAAATAGTATTACGAATAAAATAAGAATCGTGACTATAAGATAAGGCAGGTAAGCACACTATTAATTAAAAAAAAAGGGGTTGAAGTATAATAAGGTAAACGAGGGAGGGTTTGTAATCCAGGTAAGTTAATTAAAAACTTTATAAAATATATGAACCCGAGGGGACGGTCCGGGTTCAGGTTGGACTTGCTAGTATGGAACAATAAAGCTTTAAACGTCGGCCTCAGTCACCCCCCCTCCCCACTTCTCTACCTATTTTTTACCTGTACCTTTATTATCCATTATCACGCCAGGTAAAGAACGAAATCTACATATGTGGTTAAATTATTCTCAGTATTGTTGGTTGCGTGTTGGTTGGTGCGTCCATATCCTCGTTCCCTATACTTGTCTCTTTGTCTACCTGTGAAAGGCTCTTATATATATTGTGTGAGTCTGTCCCATGTCATCGAAGCTAGTATATGAACTGAACGTAACTTATATATCTGCGTGAATGTAATTTTCCAGATTTGTATATATCTTTGTTCACCACTGAGATACCGTGAGAGTTGGAGGGCTGGTGTGTGTGTGTGTGTAGTGGACCCAGCTCCCAGCGTGGCTAGGCAGGTGAGGCGTGTCGCTCAATACACCACCCAGTGACATCCTCCCTCTGGCAGTAATCACGGAACTTGTGGGAGCCAACATAGCTCCCCGATACCCAGCGGAAGAACACAGGGAACAGGGTGGATGGTGAAGGGAAGAGAGGAGGGGTGATATGTAAATGAAGTGGGAGAGGAGAGAAAAGGAGGGGAGAGGGATTATAGAGAGAGAGAGAGAGGAGAGGGAGGAAAGGAGAGAAGGGAAGGAAGATAAAGGGGAGGATGGTAAAGGATGAACATGGTGAAGATTATTGTGGGTGAGTGTAAGAGGCAAGGGAAAGTGTCCATCGTTAAAGATGAGAAGGTGGGCGTCAAAGCCTCAGAAGATGTGTGGAAGAGTAGGGGTGGGGGCGGGGGGCTGAGGGCATGTGAATGGGGTTGGTAAGGGGAGGAGGAGGGGGTAGGGGAAGTTGGAAGGGTCCACAGGGAAGAAACATGGGTACGGAGAAAAGAGGGAGAGGAATATATGAACGAGGAAAGTGGTGGAGGAGAGGAACACTGAGGGCTGTAAAGGAATTTCGCAGAAGAAGTCATTTAATCACCCATAATGTTCTCATAAATTTCCCCGTGGCCTCGTAATGTAAAGCAATACACGAGAAAACTTGTTCGCTATCTGTACACTCTTCTGAATCTTCGTGAAACAAAATTTTTCCCAGGAAATTCATTGCATATGTGAATATCTATTACCTGTTCACCCGAAGCTCAGGTAAGAGAAGTAAAATTAAATCACAGGTAGAAATATTCCAATGCTTCCTACATCTTAAAATTACTTTAGTTGTGTCGGAATTCGAATAGTGTATTCACTTAAGAAACTATTTATGATCACTTCAATGTAACTTGTCTATACTTTCCCCTTCCAGGTCACATGATATCAAGCTGTCAGGATTACCTTAAGCAATATAATCCACTTAGTTTAGAACATATAAGAGAACAGTAAGCGAAAAGAATGTTGCCATGATTCATTGTTAAAACTTAGAAAGATTTTGGAAACAGAACCACCACTTGCAGAAAGAATATTTGAAGAAGTTACAATTCACTAACTTTGGCGAAATGTAATCTAAAAGTAACGACTGCAGGATATTTACATAAATTGCCAGATATGTAGGAGTCGAGGCGAAGATTTGGTTGCATCTACATTTCCAATTTACCAACACTGTATAATACACACCTCTACGTCTGTATACAGGAAGTCTGCCACATAGATAACTGCGACAAAATCATTCTTCAGTACGTAAACATTCGCCACTTTAAGCAACTCCCTCGCAACAGATAATAAATTCGCAGTATATTACCTAACACAAAATAAATTCGAACAAATAAATTAGAGAAACCTTGGCCATAAGATACGGTTGCACACGGTACATATACCCCCCGGCTAAAGCTCTTACTGTACATACAACACCTCCCACCAGCAAGATCATTCCTCTACGAGAGATAGTGTCTATAACACCTGGTCACATCGCAACACAAGAGAGATAGTTTTACACAAAATTCCGCAGTAACTATTTTACCCAGACGTAAGGTATTTATCACAAAATCTATCTGCATATCTCAACTACACTCTGCAATAACTAACTGGAATATTTATCATCAACTTATACCCATAACTCAATGCCGACTCTACACGCTCCAAAACATTGAAACCCTTGAGGCCGCGAGACGAATGTGGTGTCGAAAACAGTACTTTGATAACGTCGTGGATGCACCCAAGATCAAAATACTCCTCTCTACTTCCTTCTCTTTTCTCTGTTTCCATTCCTTTATCACCTTTCTTCGTCTTGCCTTCGTCTAAGGGGTGAAGATTCTGTTATGTCCCAGTAAGATCCCCAATTAAAAGCCAATTTGCATGTCAATGGAGCTCTCTCTCTCTCTCTCTCTCTCTCTCACACACACACACATACACACCCATGTATACACTTCCACGCTCATACATCTCCATACACATACACACATACACATAAATACACATAAGCATCAAACCAGCCAGCAATTTAAAGAACAGCACCAAAGACAGATATTCAACTAAACACACACCGACAGACAGACAGACAGATATGGACAGGGAGAGGCAGACATACAGATACAGAAAGATGCAGATGAAGAGTGACAGAGACAGCAGATAAGAGACAAAGAGAGAAACTGGAAGAGAGAGAGAGAGAAGCAGAGGCAAAAAAAAGGGAGAGATAGGGACAAGAAGATTCAGGAATACAAACACAAAGAGAAGGAGACAGTGACAAAAGAAACAGGAAAACGGACAGAGGGACAGATAGGCAGACAGAAAGACAAACAAGCAGACATAAAGATATGCAGAAAGACAGACAGACAGCAAGACAATGAGACAGTAAACAATACCACACAAAAAGAACGATACACAAAGAGAGATTTAACGTAACCTATGATTATTTTCTTTGACAATTGTGACGTAATCAATTTGGTAATGAGGTGTGAGGTAACAGCCCAATGAGTATATGATTGAGCACACACACACACACACACACACACACACACACACACACACACACACACAAACACACACACAGTATTTATACAGACATATATAAACACACGAGTATTTACACACTAACATACATACATTAATAAATACACAATCACAAAAGAAAACACGACCATACGTACATACAGTACATACATTCATACATAAAACATAAACATCCATTAACATACAAATACAAAGCACACATATATACACAAAGACACAGACATACACACACGCAAACATACACATACTCACACACATAAATGCAAGGTCACGAGCGCACATACACATACACATCCAAATACATATATAAACACACACACACGTACACACATAAGTACAGTTACAAACACACACAAAACGTAGAAGATAATAAAGCACAAACAGAACTAAGAGGGAAAACTGTCATTCTTTTTTTTTAACACAAGCAAAGTCCAGGAAAAATGAGAGCAAGACACAAAAAGGAAAAAAAAAATGAGACTAAAATGAAAATTACCAAGATATAAAGAAGTTAGACTGACACGTAGAATTACCAGAGGGAGAACTTGATGCTGTAACACCCTCGGCCACATCTACATTATATATGACGGGAGACACACGAAGGCATAAGGGCGAGGTGGAAAGATAGCGTGGGGGGGAGGGGGTTGGTACTGGGGTGTGGAATAGAGGAGAAGAAAAGGGAGGAGAGTCGAGAGAGAGAGAGAAAAAAGAAATTGGTGGAAGAGGAAAGGAGTCAAGTGAGATGGAAGGTAGGGTTGGGTGGGGGGAGATGGTAGTGAGGAAGGTTTGGAGAGTTTGAGGGGAGAGAAGTTTTAGGAGGTGGTGTGGGTTAGAAGGAGGACGGACGTTTGAAGGGAGATGAAAGGTTTGCAGAAGTAAAGGCAAGGGAGAAGGATGTAGCTGGGGGGAGGGTGTTAAGGGTAGGGCAGGCAGGGAGGAGAGTAATGGGTAAGGGAAGGAGGGTGGGGGTGTTGTTATCGGTTTTAGCTCGGCTCTTTGGTATTCATCACTATAAATATACTGTTGTCTATTGATAGTCTCTCCGTTCTTGGGGGAAAAAAATTCAAGTTTTCCTTAGAGTCGTGTTTTTCCCAGGAGAAACAAGGTATTGTTGGGTTTTCTAGGTCGAAAGTACAAGGACAAGGAAGATATTCACACACACACACACACACAGTCAGTCTCTCTCTCCTCTCTCTCTCTCTCTCTCTCTCTCTCTCTCTCCTCTCTCTCTCTCTCTCTTCTCTCTCTCTCTCTCTCTCTCTCTCTCTCTCTCCCTCTCTCTCTCTCTCTCTAAGCTCGTTGGAGTGGATTGCACAGTTTCTTGTTAGTCATTGCTCTATGAACTGTCAATTTACCATAGTAGTTACCCTGTAGGTCTCTGTTATACGCAGCAGTCACTTTGGTAAAACACACCTACATGGTCTTCTCCTACTAGCCATCAGTGCCACAACCCCAGGGGCGACCCCACTGTTGCATCTGTATGATAACTGCAGCTTTACTTCCCCCTGGTTCAGTTTGCACATTGTCCCGAGTTTTTCTCACCAGCACGAAACTGATGCAGGTTAGGCACTAAATCTTCCAATACAATATATTTCATTTGGACATTTTGATACATCTCTCGCGTCCGTTCTTTATAGTTTGGCAGCGTAGAGGAGAGTGGGATTGTTACTGTTTGTAAGCCCCCTGTTTGTATGTATATATTGTACTTGTTTGTTATAATATGATTACTGCGCTTCAACAACGTAAAAGTGTTTAAGAGCGTAACAAGGATATTAATTACACTCGTCTAACAACAATTAAAAAAAATCATTAGATATATAATTCTCTGTTATTTGTATAATAATGGACAAGAGTTTAGTCATCATCAGCATCTGAGTGTTTATCGTTTCTCAAATTTATTCGATAACACCGAGAGTTAAAATAAAAGTAAATGATTCTATCTTAAATGCATTTATTTGTGTCTTTGAAGGATAAGGCTTTCATAATAGCTCTAGTGTCGTCTACATATAATAAGACAACATATGAGCTTACATATAAAAAAACAAAAACATATTACACTTATCATACTACTTAGCACAAATCTGAAGTATAAATATTACCCGAAAAAATAAAGGTATTGTTGGCCACTGTAATCGAATCCTATGATAAATCTATGGTTGACCTTTATAAGCGTTACATTCAACCATTTTTCCCTACGGGTTTACTTGAGAAATTTTCCTCCCACACTCTACAGGCTAGATGGTAGTACTTCAGAGTTATAGCACTTGTTTTTATTACTAGATTCATTTCATTGGTTATTGTGAGGTAGAGTATAAGGGTGATGTAAGTCGAGTATATGTAGAGGAAACGGCATCTACCTTATATAAGACATAGCATCTATCTTATATATAGGACACACCCTTCGAAAGCATATTCTATATTTTTTTTTTAAATAAAGTTTGAGACTCAAGGAACAGAACTGGGAACAAAATACCATGGGGCAAGATTTCCATCGCCTTTTCAGTATAGTGATTTATTGTCAACCTCTGATTCTAAACATTTGAGTGTTTACTATGCACAATGTTTTGTTTTTTTAATGTTATTAATCTCAAAGGTTCAGGTCATTCCACTTATATAAACGTTCATATTTTTCCTCAGTATTTCATTATCTGTCGCATTTTTAGTCCAATACCCAACATGTATTTTTGTATATTATATATTAGGTAAAAAATAACAATGGCTTTCATATTTAACGAGTAACATAACCCATTTCTTCTCGCACTTGCTGATGAAGACCGATATTGATCTACCTGTTTTAGGATTATTCTAGTTACCATAGTTTTCTTGGTCACAATACAGTAGTTTGTAAAGATTCAGTATAAGCAAATCATTTCCATTGTGTGTAAAGGCTCGCTTCTTTATACTCCTATTTTCTTTGGCATAAGCTTGGTATAACGACGTAATAATTCCGGTTTGATATTCTCTAAGCACTGCAGATGAGTCTTGTTATTTTAAACAGATTGGCAATCAGTGGTAAAGCGCACACGGCTTACGTCTCCTAACCAAGTCTTGAAATATTTAGTTTTTTCAGAGTTCTTGTCAGTCATCAACTTGAATATACCTCGTTGTCGTCTAGTAGAGACACGGATTATCTAAGTTATACTACTACTACTACTACTACTTCTAATAATAATAATAATAATAATAATAATAATAATAATAATAATAATAATAATAATAATAATAATAATAATAATAATAATAATAATAATAATAATAATAATAATAATAATAATAATAATAATAATAATAATAATAATAATAATAATAATAATAATAATAATATAATAATAATAATAATAATAATAATAATAATAATAATAATAATAATAATAATAATAATAACAATAACAATAATAATAATAATAATAATAATAATAATAACAATAATAATAATAATAATAATAATAATAATAATAATAATAATAATAATAATAATAATAATAACTAAAAAATTATAGTAGGATACATCCATAGTTACCCCAGCCGTACCTGGCCAGTAACGAGAGAAACACCTTGGTGTGTCAGTTGAAGCTTCTGCACGTACCGACTGACTGACTCACCTGCCTTCTTACAGGTCCACTAATGGTGATACTTCTCTCCCCACTACCAAGTCCAGTGTAATAATTCGAATACTGGTAAAGGTCAGACTGTTTTCGAGACTAATAACAAACTGTGCGGTAGTTTATAAATCTGACAAACATTAACACAAGCAATAAATAGCAATACAATCACTTACATACAATACATGAAATTAATATTAACAATGAAAAAAATAAGAGTATAAGCTAAACACAGAGACATGTTAGGCTACCCTTCACAGGATGAGTGGGGGGATGTGTACGTACAATAAATTCAGCCACTGTCCGCGATAAAATATATTAAACGGACTGACAGTAAAAGTTAAAACCATTTTATTTTTTTTCAACACGACTTTCTCTTTATAAATATTTGTGCTTCTATAACACATAACTACAACCCCATCGTGAGTGCCTAAGAGACCCATGGTGTACAGTTTGCTCTGATATACAATACTTTGTTAGTTATTAATATCGTCCAGCAACACACAACATTATGGAAGATTCGAAGATATTAATGCTGTTGATATTTACAGATATTTAACATTGCTACCCACACAGGGATTCGCGAGTGGTAAAAATATGTTATTCTCGACAAAACTAACACACGAAACTAAAACAAAATATTGAAAGACTTATATAATACTGTCTGTTAAATTTTGGTCAACACAACTAACAACAACCCATTTGTGACATAATTCATCACATTGAAATATTAAATTACTAATTACTCGTTCCATGACACCCAACCTAACTAACCTGACTAGAACAAAGGCCCGTCACACATACCCCCATCAGTATATTTTAAAGTAGAGGAAAATAAAAGATGTATTATAACACCAAACAATAGTTCAACAGTATGAATGGTCAGGTTAGGTTAGGTTAGGTTAAGTTAGGTTAGGTTAGGTTAGGTTAGGTTAGGTTAGGTTAGGTTAGGTTAGGTTAGGTTAGGTTGGTTAATCTTCAGATGAAATAAACTGGATGGGCTAATCTTCAGTTGATCTCATTTATCTCACAGGTGATAAAAATTTGCATATACATAAAAAAATACACGATATTATACACACACTTTGAGGCTTCTCGGTGCTGTCTCCTTCACCGTTCACTACCACTGAATCACCGACTCTCGTTGTAAGCCCCTTGGCCTAAGCTGTCGGACGCGATAAATCACTCGAGTCTGGCCAAACAACAGCCATCAATTCCCCCTTCTTCTTTTTTTTTAAGTTGGAACTGTGAAATCTGAAGACTCACGGGGATAAAGGTATTAAATTTTTAAGCTAGAATGAAGTAGTTTGCTCCTCAGATAGTGTTGATGTGGTTCTCACCCTACGCCAGGAAGAACACAGACAGGTGTACAATAATACGTATCAGGTTAAAACAGTATAGGTGTGGAGAGTTAAGTAAACACATCGTTGTCTGACCATAAGTCTCCTCTATCGCCCTAACGTAGTCTACACTTTATTCTAGTCTACAAGTACACTCATGATGTATAAATTCATTGCACCGTGATAGTAACTTAATGATAAATTGCACCACACATTCTCATTATATTTCTCGATACACTTAATGTTAGAAACCTTCTTTACTGAGGCGCACGAGATTGTAACCAATGTTTGACGATACAAGAACAACAAAGACTATTGTATATTGTAGTCAAGTTACTCATACAGTGTTTAAAAAACGGGAGACAAGGGGGAAATTTTGTCAAATAAAGTTTCGAAACTTCGTCTCAAAAAAAATATATAAATTATGATCTAATTCTGGAGTAGATTATTAAGTTTATGAGGAATAACGTAAAGCCATATTCATGAAAGGAGTCATTTTGTGGCTGCTGTTTTTTGGTATTAATGTTGTTTTCTTGGACGTAGAGTAAAAACAAAAAATCCTGGTAATCTGATTGAAGCCTGTGGCGTACATTTTCCTAGAGAGTTCCTCAGACTGATGTAAGTATGGATTCTCCTAGAGACGCTGTGTGCCGGAGTGATAGTGGGGGCAAGGGAGGAGGAGGAAGAGAAAGGTGGATAAAAGAGAGAGAGATATAAGACAGGAAGAAGGGAAGGAGATGGGAACGCAACAAAGAAGAAGGATATTTGGAGATAAAAAAGTTGACAAAAGAGGAGAGGAGAGAGAGGAAGGAAGAGGATGAAGGAGAGGAGGGAGGATGAGAGAAGGAAGGATGGAAAGAAAAAGGAGGAAGAGACATATTGAAAGGGCAGAAGGAAGATGACAGAGAAAAGAGGAGGAAGGTGAGGGTAGAGAGAAGGATGGAAGAGGAAGAACGTGGGAAAAAGGGGGAGTAAAGGAAAGAGGAGGAAGGAGAGAAGGAGGAGAAGGAAACCGACTGAAAAGGAAATGAGAGGTACAGTCGGTGGGAGGAATTCCTTTCTGGTGCAGACAGCGTCTCTCTGGCTTGAGGAACTTTGTCAACAAGTTCATCTGGCAGACTTCACGAGCTGGGTTGAGAGAGATGTAGTCGTCTTTTTCGCTCTGGGAAGTGTCGGGCAGGGAGGGGACAGGTAGTCACAGGGGGGAAGGGTGGTATGGACACATGAGGAGAGATGATAGAGACAAAGAGGGAAGGGACGGGTAGAGGGGATATGGGGGAGGAGGGGGAGGGGAGTAGCAATGGGTGTTTAGGTACGTAAAGGAAAGGAGGAAAATATGACAGTGAAGGCAAACTGTGGTAGATGTGATTGAGTACACTGATGACTTAAAGAATAGTAGTGGTAAATAATTGGGAAGAAATAATTGTTCCTAACACCAATAGCAGGACTAGCGTGTCATGCGGACATATCTTCACTCCCATATATAGACTTTGGAGACGTTCGTTCCTTGAGTGGACGAAGGACACACAAGGATCTAAGATACTTACTGGCCTGACCCACCATTCCGGACAATAGTGAACTGCTTTCAGTGTACAATAGATAATGACTTCTTATAAATATTAAGTGTTACAGTAACTTATTAGTTGTATATCACAGTATCAGATACAAACAGTATATTGTAACATCAGTTAATGCCGCGTTTCTAGCAGGCGTGATATTTTCTCAGCATATAATAATAGCCTAGTACTGAAATACCCGGAAACCTATGTTATAAAAGCTACGTCGCTGTCCATATAGTTCTATATTTGTCAACACTTTAAGGAAAATAACCAACAGGGTCATAACAAACTGGTCTTTAAAACTGTTGAATATAAAGCCACCAAAATCATTGCTTGCACCCAAATGTTTCCAGGTAACGTTGATTCTGGAGAACTAATTGATAAAACCAGGTAGATTTTATGTTTCTTGTTAATTTTTTGTTGTTATTAGTTCGTCTGTCTGTATTACCTTAGTAAATGTATTGTTAGATCATTATAAACACAACATCATTATTTTAGGACACGTAACTTAATAAGAACTTTTACTCAATATCCGCAGGTCCCTTGTAAATATTATTATTTTCTTTTGTAAAAATGTTTTAAATTATGTTAGTTATTAAACTTTAAAAACATGGGAGACAATCTACTTAATCTTAGAAGGGAAAAAATTCTAATGAAGCATAAAAGGATATTAAATATTTTTATGAAACTTCCCACACACTAGTGGTCCTACACGACATTATACTATCCTATCATTAAACTAAGTATTGTATGTTTTCATCATTATAGTTATTGCATTATTTTCACCAACATCTGTTAAATCCTCTACATTTAACTCAGTCTCTACTGTTTGGATGAATGTACCAGAGACACACATCAAACGATAAGCCTTACGTCGTATTTACTAAAGAACATCTAAACAAACTAGCTTACGTGTACGGTAATGGGATGAACTGCTGAATTGGCTTTAATTACCTCTCAAATGATACATAGAGTTAATAAAAAGACAAATTACAGTAACCCTTCACCTCACAAGGTTCAATACACTTGTCACCTGTGTTTATATGAAGTGTATAGTGGCGCAAGAGCCAGTCTGTGATGAGGTGTATGTTAATTTGCAACGATTGTTAGTTCGTTCAATGATGTAATAACAAACTTGTATATTTCTTTTTATCTGGATTGAATGATTTTATCAGTTCGGTGGTGAAGAACTCCAAGATTCAGTCATAGAAGAGCATCACCCCAATCATCTCCACAGACAGACAGACAGAGATATTGATAAACATACTGTAATTGGACATTGTGCTGACCTACAGTCATTCGTGCTGAAAAATGCTACAGTTTACAGTTGTCTTACGATAACCATTAATAAATTACAACATCAAGCTCTGTCGTAGTGATTATTCTGCTAATAAACATTTAGAAGTCTCGGTTTCTCAGGAATTTACAGGAATACAATGATAACAGCTCTGAAGTATCCAGTATATATTTGTTCCAACTACGTTTTCACCAGAGACAGAGAGAGAGTAAAATGAAAATAAACAAACCTTATATTTCGACGATGGAACTAATGATAATGAAAAGTAGAAAACGTAGATATGAAATAATTAACATTCCTCTTGAAAGTTGAAATAGCATTAAGTATATTCAATATTTTAAAAAAATTAACCATAAAGGGCTAACATATTTCTGGTTCAACACCTGCACAGCCCGTCACCTGTCATCGTACAGGTATTTGATCAGACACTAATATAATATTCTAGCCGTCGCTGCAGTGCCATTTGGCAGCCGCTCTTGTGACATTTCAAACTAACATTTTATGACAATAAATTTAATAGGAATGCTATAATATGTCTGATACAATTACGTCATTAACTTTACGGTTAATATCACCGTAAATCTACAAAACTATTGCGTTTTTCTCTCTAATGGCAATCTGTGTATTTTCATCGGGTGATATGGCGATACTTGTCAGCCATTATGACGGTGTTACATCGGGATCTGTGCATGCCGTGGGAATATATATACAATATACTGTATATATATATATATATATATATATATATATATATATATATATATATATATATATATATATATATATATATATATATTCAAAGGAAATTTCAAATAATTTCGAATGCCGCCATTAGCAGCCACTAAACGTTCAAGGTCGTGGGAGGGAAGAGAGCGCTTCCTGCTCATAGCGAGAGATGGTGGAACTAGGCCTATATGATATTAAATGTAATTTACCGAATTAATAATGATGCGATTCACGAAGTAAGGGACTATTATTGAATTTGAAATTATTATAGATCGTTTATCAGTCTGAATAATGTTACGGGTGTCCCAAGGAGTTATTAGTTAGGCGGAAAATATGTCACGTAGGCCTAAGCTAACGCCTTGAGAGGAGACGTGACGCTGGCTGGCCCTCAGTCACAGGGAGCATTCAGACAAAACAAGACGTCCCTGCGCGTCCGTCACAGAAATAGTCACGTGGCCTAGTCACCTGTGTTGCGCTATTGCCGTATAACAAGTAAGTCTCATGCGATCTCAGACAGGGTTAGATAGGGCAGTGGTAAAGTAAACTAGAGCTAACAGTGAGTTCATTTCAGGGTTTCCGTCAGAACCCACTTGACTGGAGTTGACCGGAGTTGACTGCGAGAGATTGACTGCCGTTGATGATTGAGGGTGGCGATTGTCGCCATTGGACTGATCAGTGTAGGCCTGTCACTGTTTAGCGGGGTAGCAAAGGATCTCTTGAGTGAACGAGTGCTCCCCACAACTAAAACGACGGGACCAGCATCAGCAGTGGGTGATCAGTTCTTACCACTCGGGTGCACAACACCACGTGTCCTCGGTCAGCTAGAAGTGTTACCTACTGGCCATAGACACCTGCTGGCGTTCTCTCTTCCTGCCCATGGACGCACTGGGAGTACACTGAGGCTATCTGAGTAAATTAATGGTTACACACTGAGACCATGAGTCTAGGACTCTAGGAGATACCTAGAGGAACATTTTATCTTCCTTATTACGGGTGTAGTTAATACCATTTCTCAGTTACTGATATTATCTTGACGTGTGTAGTTTAATATTTCTTAAATAATTTTGATAGTCGTGTTTTTTTTAATGTTTGTGTCATTAAGTGGAACCAGAGTGATACTGTGATTTGATTCTTTTAATGCATCTAATTTTTCTCCATAATTCTTATCTCAGGTATAACCTTTGTTCCCCAGAGTAGTGTTTAAGTTAGGTTAGGAAGAGTGCATCTGCTGGGGTGATATAATTTTGTTGAGTGCCCTTAAGGCCTATTCATGGTAGAGTATTTAATTTCTTATTTTTTAATACCATTTCCTAAGTGACTGATATTATTTTGTGAAAGCCCTTAAGGCCTGTTTCATGTGTGCAAGCAACATTTCTTAATACTTCAAATTTATTGTTGCCTGAGCTTCTAATAATTTCTATATCATGTATAACTTTTATTCCCCAGAGTAGTGTTTTAAGTTCAAGTTAAGAGGTGTGCATATTGGTGTACCATTATTTGATTGTGTTTGTAGTGTTGGAGGGAATATAAGTGTCTAAATTTTACAGTGTGTCTCATTCATCCCAGTCACAGACGCTATCCTTCCACGGGTCACGGACAATTCATTTTGTTTAGTAGATTTAAGTGTTCTTGTGCTGGTTCGGGATTTTTCTCAAAGGGGCGCTTCCACTGCCATTACCATCTTATAATCTTTAATAAACCCCAAATCAAGTGAGAAAATAAAGTCCAGTAAATTCCGACCGGTTACATATATATATACACATTAACGATCCACCTCCGTTTTGTATACAAGACCAATCAAGGCTCTGAAAGGATCACCAACTGTCCCCACACATCACTACACAACAAAGAATTAATGACCAGTCCTCAACACACCAGCTCCGTGGAGGATCAAATACTGCGTGACTTTATTACGTCAGTGTACAAAGGAAAGACACGGGACATCACTCCAGTCACAACAAGTCTCAGACTTTTCGGGGAAGTGGTGGGGCGGGGTGGGGAGGGCAGACGTGAGTTTCAGTAAATATTGTTGAAGTCGTTTGTAAACATTCTAATGTAGAAAATAATTCGGAGTAATGCAAAATGGATGAATATTTAATAATAATAATAATAATAATAATAATAATAATAATAATAATAATAATAATAATAATAATAATAATAATAATAATAATAATAATAATAATAATAATAATAATAATAATAAAAAGCCTCGAGTCCTCCTGTCGGGGAAGAATTATTATTTCTGTAGCAATCATTTATTATCAGACAACGATCACCACACTACAAAACTGTGTCACCAACCACTTTATTTAATGACCAACGACCAGGAGACCAAAGTGTCTATAAAAATATATAGATGCCATGTAACAAACACAACTTGAATTCGGTTCACTTTTTTCTGAGAGAGATTAAGCCTACAGTATCTGGTGCATTTAGTCCAGTCAAATACAGAGAACTACCAAGAAAAATGAAAGGCAAACACCCCAAACGCTCTTTCCTTTAATTAAATAGTTCAAGTTGATAATCAAGCCCTGGTGTCCCTGTAAATGCCACTAATCACACTCGACTGAATAATTACTTAGAATGTATAATTACTGTATAATTACTGCAAGTTCATTGGATCTATCAACACTAATAAAAGCTGCAATGTTATGGAAAACCAAAACAGGAATTCGGATTTGGTTCTCTTGGCTTCACTCAGGACCAGCAGTCTGACTCGCGTCCTTCCAACTCGATCACCAACCGATAAAGTGCACATCCAACTATTGGCGAACAATAGCTAACACACACAGACACACACACACCCACACACTATATACACACACACACACACACACACACACACACACACACACACACACACACACACTGCACTCTACACACGGTCTTAATGAATGTCAACAGAGACCATTTGGGTTCACATCCATTAAGACTTTAATTTCCATTGAAATATATTTCTACAGTAGCGATGGTTCTCAATTAGCGAGGCGAGGGTTTAGTATGCTGTTAGTCGAACTGGTAGCGCTACGGGTGGTGTCTCTAATGAAAACCCGGTACTTCAGGTTCTTCTCTGACGGGGTTGCCTAGAAGACTAATATTCAAGTAAAACTGGGGTAAACTGTGTAAACAATTCTTAAAAGTAATCAGACTTCTAAACCAACATTACACACATTATAGCGTGTAGATAATTGGTCTGTGTTGTTATAGAGATCCTCGTTCATGCCAATATAACGTGATATTTTACCGGTGATCAAATTAACGAGAATATATTTGTTGGTTGTTTAGATATAACTTTTGCGTTCTCCTAGTTTATTGCAGCTGTAACACACCTACCACCGCATACATTGTAGAACAAATTACTTGCTAAATGCATGACAGTGTAACACGTCTACCACATGTGTAACAGTATACAGTAACTCACCTGCCTCCTGCATGACAATGGAACTCGTCTGTTACACGGACACAACAAGACTCTTTACCTTCTGATGTTCTCTTCTTCCCTCGCGTTACAACCACACTCTTCGTAACACACCAACTGCTTAAAGCCGTGAATATTAATTAAATTACTTCACTCGTCGGCTTTAACATTTTCTCAAGGTTTAAAAAATATTCCTTTTCGTTTTTCCCCTTTCACCTATCTTCGCTCTCTCTTTTTTTTTTTACTGTTACATCTTTTAGTGCTCTATAGTTTTTGGTATTGTTAGTCTTCTGTCCTTTCATTACCACAATTACTATTGTCTGATATTCCTAAAGCTTTCCTTATACCTGTGTCTGTATGTCTTTCTTGTCCGTATACTGTTGTTTCTCTTTCTCTCCGAGTCTTTCAAGTACCTTAATATATTGATGGATAATGAACTACCCCGTCCCACCCTTCCCTTCCCCTCCCCTCTCCTACCTTCCCCTCTCTTCTCTTCCCCACTTTACCCTAGCTACTACGTTGTTGTCACTCGGAATCAAGTATGACGATCATCCAGCTATGATAAGATGGTATGAGTTATTAAGGTTGTCACCTTCGTTGGTGAGCTCTGAGGTGACTCGAGAGGCCGATACGGGACTGGCAGGGCCGTCTACAGATGTGGCACGTGTGGAGGGCTACATCTAGTGCGGAAGGGGCGGCGGCAGAGTCTTTCCGGCGCTGGCGCTTGTCTGCCTCGGTATGCAGTCGGGCTAATTCGTAAGGATTGACACCTTCTCGCGTGGTGCTCCTCCAAGCGTTACGGTGTGGAGTAATCGTCTCCCAGTTGAAGGGGTCGATTTGGCACTTTTTCAGGTTTGTCTTAAGACTATCCTTATACTTTTTCCGTTGCCCGCCAGCGATACGTTTACTATTCGTTAGGTGACTGTAAAGAAGCTGATTTGGCAGTCTACTGTCGTCCTTGAGGGTAACAGGGCCAGTCCAGCGTAGTTGTTCTACCTACCCTCCAGTACACGTGCACCAACGTCAGGAGAACCTGAGAACTCGTGGGTGTATCACAAAATGTAAACAGCGTAATAGAGATGAAGCTTCTCCTTTTTTTACCTTCTCGGAGGTAAAATATATCTTTGGCACAACATAATATACCTCTAAACCTAGACAACACTCCCTCCTAATCTCTGTCTCTTGTGTCACTGCTCTAAAAACCCTTCCTAATCCTCCAACATCCTCTCACAAGAAGTTTCTCAAACATGAAACATGAATCTCTTGAGTATCCTAAATGTCCTGTCACATCTCTGCTCCTACCTCTGAATCCTTCAACTTGATACATCCCCATACCTCAAAATACACTTCCATACATCCTGTTACATTCCCATACATCCACAAACACGCCACATACATCAATAAACATCCTCAACATCTTCATACAAACAGAACTTTACTGTATTCTACCATTTTATAACCTGTCCCCTCCACAGTCTATCATTCCTTCTGCTCAAAGAAACACGTTACATCATCATCCCTCTCTATAATCCCTCCATCCGCCTATAATCTTCCCACTTCCTTAAATAATATCCCTACCGTATAACTTTTAACCCTAACACAAAAGTTTGGGAGTGACGAAGAAGACTGTGGATGTGTGTGACCAGGGGGACTGTGGTTGTGAGTGACCAGGGGGACTGTGGTTGTGTGTGACCAGGGGGACTGTGGTTGTGTGTGACCAGGGGGACTGTGGTTGTGTGTGGGGGACTGTGGTTGTGTGTGACCAGGACTGTGGTTGTGTGTGACCAGGGACTGTGGTTGTGTGGACAGGGGACTGTGGTTGTGTGTGACCAGGGGACTGTGGTTGTGTGTGACCAGGGGACTGTGGTTGTGTGTGACCAGGGGACTGTGGTTGTGTGTGACCAGGGGACTGGTTGTGTGTGTGACCAGGGGACTGTGGTGTGTGTGTGACCAGGGGACTGTGGTTGCCAGGAGTGACCAGGGGACTGTGGTTGTGGGTGACCAGGGGACTGGTTGTGAGTGACCAGGGGACTGTGGTGTTGTGTGTGACCAGGGGACTGTGGTTGTGTGTGTGACCAGGGGACTGTGGTGGGTGACCAGTGGGACTGTGTGTTGTGTGTGACCAGGGGACTGTGGTTGTGTGTGTGACCAGGGGGACTGTGGTTGTGTGTGACCAGGGGGGACTGTGGTTGTGGGTGACCAGGGGACTGTGGTTGTGAGTGACCAGGGGGACTGTGGTTGTGTGTGACCAGGGGGACTGTGGTTGTGTGTGACCAGGGGGACTGTGGTTGTGAGTGACCAGGGGGACTAACCTAACCTACCCTAATCTAACCTAACGTACCCATACCAGGACATGAGGGAACTATGAACGAGTATGTAGGATAAAAATAGACGCAGGGAAATTAGGAAAAAAATAAGAAAAAGAAAAAAAATAGTCCAAAATTTTAAGTAAAAGTCACAATGAAAAGTAGACAAGAGAGAAAGACCTTTGGTTAGGTAAACAATTTAGAAGGAAACAAATACAAATATAAATTACTAAAGTTATTAAAAAATGAAAAAATAACCTGAGCAAATCAAGCTTAAAGATTTGTGTCTTATGTAACAAATAACGACACACACACACACACACACACACACACACACACACGAGAGAGAGAGAGAAAGCGAGAGAGAGAGGAAACAATTTATAGCCGACTTAAGTACTTTTTCTTGCTCTGGAACCTCGACTTTACTTCTGCAGAGGAAAGGGGGGGGGGGCGGGAAGAGGGTGTGGCGATGAGAGGGTAAGAAGGGATTTAGCTTAAGGGGCAAGTGGTAAGAAATGGAGGTAAGTGGACAGGGAAGGAGAGGGAAGGATAGGGAGGGAGGAGGGAGAACAGAGGGAAAGATGGAGGGGAACAAAGGGAAGGAGGGAAGGATGGAAGGATGAGGGGGAGAACAGAAGGAAAGGGAGGAGGGAGGGAAGGAAGGAAAGGGAGGGAGGAAAGGAAGGGAGGGAAGGAAGGAAAAGGAGGGAGGAAAGGAAGGAGGAGAGGGACGGGTTAACATATTGTAGTGGTGGAGCGCCTGGCTGTAACACGCTAGCCTCCTTCTTTATAATGGGAGGAAATTTCTTTTTCTTATTTGCTGGCCCAAATCCCCGCCCGCATACAGCGACAAAGGTGCTCGTATGTCCCCAGGAGAAGTCTACTTTGTTAATGTAATCCGAGTCGTTGTTTGTGCTTGGACAACATTTTATCCCGAGGTTAAAGTTATATAAATGTTATAACAGCGAAGGGAAGCGGCAGTGTTGTTTGTTTACTACTACTACTACTACTACTTTTTTTTAATGGCTCCCAGCCTCCCTCAACAGCCATTTCTTCGCCACCATTTTATTACCTTAATATTAAATATCATAATACATAAGTAGCTATCCTAACTGTGTTGAGTTAGTTGAGCCGCAGATCTATGCGGCATTCAGTGACTGTTGCCTCATTGACAATATCTGCAACTGTTGTTGGCTTTGGGGCCGAAGCTTTTGTTCCCCTGAGGCAGAGCAAAGCCGACCGAAGGAGAGAGAAGGACAGTCGACATCTCATGCAGGTTGTAACATAACTTCTGGGCTGCTGCTTCTGTTCGGATAGCACCTCCGCGAGTCTGGAGTAGAAGCATCTTGCACTTGGTCCCATCCCACCAGAGGGTGTGAACACTAGAGGAGTGAAGCTGCCTTGATCAACGTTCTGAATTCTCTCCCCGTATGCCCTTATCTTGTCGTTCTCGTTCCTCCTGTGTGCAGTATCGAGAGCTAAGTTACGGTGACATGCGGCCATGGGATCAAAAATCCTACTACTACTACTACTACTACTACTACTACTGTTGCTAATGCAACAAAAACTACTACTTCTACTAATACTACTATTGTAACTACTACACTACTACTACTACTGTTAGTACTTCTACTGCTACTACTACTGACAATAATTATAATAGTAATAATATAACAAAAATAATAACAAATAAAACAATCTTCATATATGAGATATAAACTTACACATTAAGAATAAGTCCATCTTTCTGGTGCCCGGAGTACCAAGAGATGACTGCATGAAATAACAAAAAGTAACCCGTTTTTCTTACTGGCATGAATAACTAAAAGAAAATGAAGATATTGATTACCTTTGACGTCAGTAGCTGAGCCTCACAAACATAACACTATTTCCAGACGACGTGTTTTTTATATAGAAAAACACGTTGCTTTACACCCCAGCAAGGCGATGTCAGCAAGAAACTAGGAAGTGGATGTAACAGCCAACACAGGTGATTAATTAGTGTAGTACCTGCACCTGATGATCGTAAGTATATATGATATAAAGGATAGTGGAGGTGACTCACGGACGTCTTTAATGTTGTCTGGTTTATAATATCTAATCATTTATCAATCTCCACCTCCTCCCCTTCACATCTTAACTAAAACTCCAAAACAACACAGACCATTTTCCCCGCCAGGTGTAATGACGTCAATGGCCAAAACAACAATCAAATACATTATAAATTCAACGCAGTTTAGAATTTAATTAAGTTAAACTTAACGATGTATCAAACAGATGTCGTCTTTTGCACAGAATAGCGAAATGTCAATCTTAAATCATAAAATGTCGGGTCAACAGAAACTTGATGAAGAAAAGGAGAAACTTGGACCACTCAACATTTATAAAGAGTAACTTATAATCTCTCTCGTGTGTGATTAATGTTGGTTCGTGAAAATAAATAAAGCAAAATTCATAAGAAATGTCAAAATTAATCAGGCTGCTTCTGGAAAACAGTGATAAATTCACAAGCAATTTGGCCATATATTTACACTGAACAGTATTTGATTAATGCTGGCGATCAAAGTTGACTCAGCGACCTTGAATACAATGATTTAACTCCCAGAGGAAAATGCCATCGTATAAATGGAACAATTTATCGTATTCAAAGAATTAGGACATCGTACTCGTATGACTGTCATTGTACTCAAGGGGGCTAAATCGCCGTCCTAGGGGTTAATATACCTTACTCAGTGGGTTAATTTATTGTACTCAAAAGGTTAAGTCATTATACTCAGAAGCTGGTATTGTTTTCAAGGAGATAAGTATGTGATGTAAAGCTAAATAATAATGTTACCCAGAAGACATAAAGCGTAGGCAGCAGATTATACACAATTATCGTCTTCCAAAACACAACGCATAATATTGACGAAGTGGAATGAAATAAGTAAATATAAATAAAATATAATAAAAAAATAAGTCAATATCATTCTATAAACACCATTTACTTTTCATGACATTCACTTGATAACACCGTAATCTCTGTTAAGTCTCTGCACCATAGGAAGTGTTTCTGGTCGGGCTGAATCACCACCACCACCAACCCTGCACCGCGGCTGTCAATCACTCCTGACATATTGCCTATCAATCGAAAACTCCACACCCAGCGGCACGTATTTGATCCCCAGGTTCTTCATTCCTCTGTGTGTTATTTTACTGCGTGTGTGTATATGTGGTTTTGGGATTATGGTAAAATAACTTTTATTTCAATATATTTTTATAATAAGTCAAAGTGGTGGTTTGTTTGCAGTCAAGATCTTGTAGATAATCATGATACAAGCGTTAAATCGATAGCTTCAATACTAACCTAACCTAACCAAACCTAACCTAGCCTAATCTAACCTAACCTAACCTAATCTAATCTGAGTCGTGGAGATTTAGGCTGATTTTCTTTTATCGTACTTACTATTAGATATTAAAGGTGTGTGTGTGTGTGTGTGTGTGTGTGTGTGTGTGTGTGTGTGTGTGTGTGTGTGTAATACTTACTCCTGTATTTACCTGTATAGTTATGTGTGTGTTTATAAGTCCGTTTATAATTACTGGCACATTATTAAAGGAATATTTCATCAATTTCCAAAACACGTATACCAAACTAACACCCAGTAACACAAGTAACACCACGAGTAACACAAGAAACTAAGAAACACAAAATAGAAACACAACTATATCAGTATCAGAGCATCAACCTACACCTGCATCTCCAAACCTTACTGGCGTGCCTCATGCTAATTCACGGTGTTGCTAATTAACATATATTAACCTCTAGGACTAATTGGAAGACAGTTACAGCCAGATCGAGTCACCTGGAATATCGACACGGAAACATATTACTCGTTACAACGTTACACAAGTCGCCTATTAATGAATTCAGAACTTTAGAACTTTCACTCTTTGCCAAATCACATAATAAGGATGAAAAGGGAAGGCGCCTGAACTCCCTTACTGTACTCGAGGATAATACTTACAAATGAATCCTTTTAATCATACAGGGTAATGTGATCTTACACTTTAGCCCTGAGTTCATTACGGGGATGAAAGTGAGTGCCTTATTCACTTTAGGTACTCAGATATCGTTATAAATAGTCACTCTCAAGCCACTCATTAAAGAAAGTTCCTTCAGCCTTGATACTTATTCTTTATCGAGCTTCCTACACTCTCTCTCAGACTCCTCAGACTCCTCAGACACAGGTAAAAACAATGGCTTCAAGCGAACTCAAACCCACGTGTTGAGTGAGCCGAGTGCCTCCACCACCAGGTATTGGCAGGAGTGCGGGCCACAAGAGGCTCCTGCAATGAGGGCGAGGATCACCTTTAAGACTCTTCAACACCCTCTACTTTCGGCTAATGAGTATCGACTAATTAGTTAACTTGGGGAGCAGCGGACGCCCACCCACTGTTAAATTAAGGCGGCCTCAATCCTATTCGTAACACAAGACCTTGGTTTTATTTCTTTGTGAATTGTAAACACACACACACACACACATACAGTTTATTCAGGTATATGTTAATAAGAAGTACAGTATGTGATAAATATGTTACTAGAGAGCATTATTACACACTCCATAACTACGGGGTAAGGTATTGTTTCCAGTCCTGTCTGCTTCTCTGTCACTGTATCCCACAATAAAGCTTGAGAACGAATTTGCGGATTTGCTCTAAACTTGGTCCACATGGCAAACTTATAGTACAACTCTCGCCCAAATAGTAAAGTTTTGCAGATTGGTAATAGGGTTTTTCGGGCCTTAAAGAAAACGATGATATGAGACAGTATGGAGCAGTGACTAAATTATTTGTTATTATTATTATTATGGAACAATTTTTCATTTTACTAATCTTATCTCTCTTGTGCTAATGCCTAAGAAGACAAAAATTATTCAAGAAGAAAAAAAAGTATGAAGTAAACTCCCATTACCCTTTCTCTTCCTTTTGTCTTCTTCACGCCTCTCTTACCTCTTCATCTCTTTGTGTTCCTCATTTTTACTCACCATATTAATTAATTCCCATCTTCAATCTTTCCCCACATCCCTTCTCAACCCTTCCTCTCCTTCCCATATTCACAATTCCAATTTATACATTATTCTATCTCGCTGCTGGCTCCCTTCTTCCTTTCTGTCTCTCTCTCTTTATATTATTCGTCTCCCCTTCTTCCTCTTCCTTGTAGTGATGTCTTATTTCCCCTTTTTTTATCCCTATACCTTCCTTGTAAGTCTTTCTTATCTGTTTCCTCCTCTTGCTTCTCCTCCATCCTCCTTTTTCTTCCTTCCCATCCCTCCTTCTCTCATCCTCCTCTCCCTCTCCATTCCCCTCTTATCCTTCTCCTCTTCCTCCTACGCCTCGCTCACCTTCTCTTCCTCCTCTTACGCCTCCCCTTCCTCCCCCTATTGTTGTTGTCTCATGCATCAGGACGTGTCGGAACCAGATGCAGTGTCTCACCGTCTATTCTCAAAGGTGTTGACGCTCGGAGGAAGGTCAACAGAGGACCCGTGTCCCTCCTACTGCTATCACACACACACACACACACACACACACACACACACACACACACACACACACATATATATATATACACCTCCAGGAAATGATGGCTCGGCAATATATGCATACGACAATGAATAACAGACGCTGTATAAACACTAGAGAGAGAAGAGAACACTGCTATAGTGTTTACAGGCTGGATTGAATGTGTGTTTAGATTACTGTTTACTTTGATTGATTCACTCAAATTAACTGGAGATTTCGATTCATTTAATATTACCTTATTATTAGCTCATCTGAAGATTAATCCCACAGATTGTTTCACTCTTACGCTAACCTAACCTAACCAAACCTAACTTAACCTACAGGGTAATTAAAATTAATGATATCCCTCCAGATAACGTTAAACTGAGGCTAATCTTCCATTGATCCTAATAATAATACTCGTTGTTGTATTAAAACTGTCGTGTGTAAACCAGGTTACGTTCTGAAATTATAGAGACGAGGATATAGTTTTCGCCATACTTAAACAACTCTTTGATCTCAGTGACTCAGACAATGTCAGGTTTAGGCAAGTCAGCATTGTAACCATCCTCATCCAAAAGGTGCTCGTTAATGTTTTGTGGGGTGTTAACACAGTGATGACTGAAATATTAGTTCAAAATTGCCCGTAAATATTTCGCGTTATAACTTCTATTCCGACGATCACATCTCGGCATCTTTTCCTTTTGTCTTTCCGGCTTTGACTAGAATTTATCATCGCAGTCGTAAGGCGCCACCGAGACGTGTGATATTTCCCCCAGGGTGAACACGTTGGTCATGATAAACGATGCTGCTCGGTTATAGATCCCATAACACTTCATGCTTTGGCTGCACTACTAATATTCACGATCCTACCTTCTAGTTTTTACCAAGAAAATTCGGAAGAAGATTTATTACAGTACTGGGAGTGCCTGCCAAAAATTGCCTACATGTCATACTAAAAGTATACTTGATATATATATATATATATATATATATATATATATATATATATATATATATATATATATATATATATATATATATATATATATATATATATATATATATATATATATATATATATATATATATATATATATATTTTTTTTTTTTCATGGAGCACCTTAGCTTTCGTCTCTATTCTGAAGATGTCTTGAATAATGACGAAAGCTAAGGTGCTCCAGTGTGTGTGTGTGTTCCTTGGCTAACTACATCCGTGTCTTTCGCTATAGGGAGCTGAAATTATCCTCAAAGCGAGAAGTAGGTCACATACAGAAGACACCTCAATGCACTTGACAACCTCCACTAACTGAGTCTATGTTCAATCCTCCAAGTCCTTTGGGAAGGCAAGTAGTATTCTAGTTTACATCAATTGTAGGATCATCATCGAGGTTGCCATTATCCATGAACAGCTACGCTGGAATGGCCATGTTACCCGCATGGACGACAGCAGACCCGCCAGAGCAACTACACTACAGCCATCTAAAGAATGGCAAACGTAATACTATCGGGCAACTGAAAAGGTACCAAATAGATCCTCTCACCTAGGAGACGATCACTCCACACCGTTACGTTTGGAGAAACTAGCTCGACTGCATACCGCTGTAACCCTCCACACGTGCAACACCTGCGGACGACCCTGCCAGTCCAGTGTCGGCCTCTCGAGCCACCTCCGAGCTTACCAACGAAGACAACATCATTAAAAATTCCTATCATTTGCTATCGCTGGATTCCGAGTGATAGCAAAGTAGTAGAAGAGGTACCGTTAAAAAATTATTTTAAGGTACTGTAATAATTATTTTTGAAGGAAAACTACGAGAAAAGACATAGAAGCTCACACGAGTATAAAGCTAAGGTTATACAGGTATGACTTATCTCCCAGTTCAAGTATTAATTCTCAACTCTCTAATACATAGTTTTTCTTAACAACAACAGGTAAGAAGTTGCTAATTAGTTATGTATCAAATAAAAACTCTGGGCTCGAGTTCAGGGGGGGGGCACCAAAATCATCACAACGCTCATTGAGACTCTTGGCTCTCAAAGGCTAGAAAGTCAAATGTTCGTGTGACTCATACAAAGGAACACATCTTAAGGACTGAGTGAAGATGGGACCCGAACATGGTGGTACAACTAATATCAACATAACATACTCTATCCAGTTGCGTTCTTTCACCACCAGCGTGCGGAACAGAAACAACACAAGTATTCCTTGAGTTTGCAGGCCTCAATTCCTGCCCCCACAAATACGCGGCCATGATGAATGCCTCAAGACGCCTCTGTGATGTATGATGATCGCAGGATTCGCTGCGTAGTTCATCCATCATAGATTTTCTCTCTCTTAACTCCTACAGGTCTTGCACAGGACTTCTGGTTGGTCATGAATAAGGGTCGTCGACCTCAGTGGGTACACCTTTACCTGATCACTTGAGTCGAGCCAAACAATTACAAAATAACTTACAGATATCAAACAGATGAATTGATATTATCTAAAAAAGTATCCGCTATTTCCTCGCATACAGTTAATTCAACCACAAATTCTCGAAGGATCGCACTATAGTTTTCTTTTCGCTATCAGGAGACATGGGAACGTTTCTGACTAAAGCCACTTGAGCAATATTACCAAAGATCCTTTCCTGTGACTATACCGTAACTACGTGCATAATATTATCCCCAGCTGAGAGGAAATAGACGAGGATGGAATCTTTGAGACACTGGGCCCGGGAGATATCTCGATCAGTGATCTATAAGCAGGTGACTCTCTCAACTTGAACTTCCAGATCTAAAACTTCATCCGCATCTCGACAGCGGTGGCCAAGCAGAGCCAAGCATTCATACCCGGCAACTTCACATGAATGAATCGTCTTAATTAAATTTTTAATAAGAGTTATGAAAGGAGGGACGGGAGGAAGGGAAGGAGTTTTGGTGGTGAATTTCTTGGTAAAATTGCAATTAAAAAAGGACCTGAACTACATAGAGGTAGAGAAACGTGGAGCGATGAGAAAAAGATACACTGAGGAAGAAATTGTGGATTGATTGATTGTGTATCGTCCAAGCAGCAATAATAGTGTAAAAGACAAGACTACACCTCCCCGGGAGAACACCAAATGCAGGTAGGGGATTATCCTTTCCAAGCTATTGAGGAGTTTCCCCGGAAGTTGAGTTTGTCCCGGCGGGTGTCCTAGCTGATGGGTGGAGGATGGGGAGGTGGGGGAGGTGTAGGGATGGAGATCATGGGAAAAATGAACCAAGTGAAGAGGAGAAAGTGGGACAGAAAAATGGATATGTGTGTGTGTGTGTGTGTGTGTGTGTGTGTGTGTGTGTGTGTGTGTGTGTCAGGACCTTTCTGGACACCGGCACATATAAGCGTCCTGAACGAAGAACCGCCGTTGTGGCAAAAAAGTTGTCTAGGTAATAACATCACCATAACACCCACTGCATTACTAGCAACATGCCTTCCTCATCAGTGCATACACTCCAACACTGGATGCAGAGGATGAGATCAAGAAGGCTTTTTACGCCGAATACAAACTATACTGTACTAATCTTACCTCATGTACCCTTATGTGATTATAATTTGGTTATGCCATGATAGTAAACGAAGTCTTATTTGAAACAGCCTTGATTTCACCGAATTAGAAACGCATCCCATTAAGTTTAAACACTAAAACAAATATATATTCTCCATTAGCAAAACTGTCGAAATGATTCCCAATTACTGTGACATATATATCCACTCCTCTTGGAAATATAAATCAATAATTCTCAGTACAGGGAAGGCAACAAGGTAAAACATCATAAAAACCTCTGAATGCCGTTTATTTATGTTTCGGCCAACAACGTCCATCATATTAACAGTAGTCAACGCACCTCAACATGGGAGAGCCGGCGTGGTGTGTTGAGACTGTTCTGGACACGTGCAGTTCGATTAAAACCTAACCTAATCTAACCTAACCTAACCTAACCTAACCTAACCTAACCTAACCTAACCCAACCCAACCTAACCTAACCTAACCTAACCTAACCTAACCTAACCCAACCCAACCTAACCTAACCCAACCCAACCTAACCTAACCTAACCCAACCCAACCTAACCTAACCTAACCTAACCTAACCTAACCTAACCTAACCCTTTATTCCCAGCACGGCTCAAGCCTTCGATGATGTTTTGAATGAACTGCGCATGACCGAAACATGTTCAGCACACCACACTGGATTCGACCTTAACTTGTCCCCTATATAACAGAGTTGAATGTGTTAGGTTATCCATCTGTTTTGTGTCCCGGATATAACGTTTAAAGGAATAGATCCCATTTATTATTAAAAGAAGTTGGATCCTATCTGTCAAAAGTTGAATCTTACATAATAATAGTTGAATCCCATCTGTTAAATGTCAAATCCCAACTCTGAAAAGACAGGGCTTATCTTTAAAAAGTTGTGATCCTAAGTTTTAAAAAAAAAAATACACGCGCTTCTCGTAGTTTCCTCAATACTAGCCCCTCGTCCCAGCAGCTGGTGGTATCATTACACTACTATTCAGGTAAACATTGGTCTGATGTTGTTAGCGGATTCCTCAAGACCCAAATTATTCGAGGTATTGACCGACCTAATGTAATATCATGCAAAGTTTAATTTATTATGTATAAAATTCCAGCTGCTATGTAGAGAGAGAGGGAGGGAGAGAGAGAGAGAGAGAGGGAGAGAGAGAGAGAGAGAGAGAGAGAGAGAGAGAGAGAGAGAGAGAGAGAGAGAGAGAGAGAGAGAGAGAGAGAGAGAGAGAGAGAGAGATTGTTGAGTTGATGTTGACGGACTGTATGTAAGCTGTCTGAAAAAAGTATAAACTTACTGTCTCATACGTGAAGTTGTATTTATCTCACTGAAATGGTGTTGCATCAGGGAATGTCTGTAGCAAATATAAATAAGTGGCGAGTAACAAGGGCACAAGTAACGCTTAGAGTGTGAGTGTGTGTGTGTGTGTGTGTGTGTGTGTGTGTGTGTGTGTGTGTGTGGGTGGGTGAGAAAAAGCCGATTAATTCAGGAGTCGTATCACCTGGCATATTTAAACACACCTGCATAATTACTTAAACACAGTACGTAGTGTAAATGGACTCGACTACATTCATCTTTCTTTTTATGAATAAAATTAATCCACTAACGACAATTAACATGGAGAAGATTAATTGCCAATAGAATGTTATAATAGTTTCAGGGTAATGAGCTTTACTGAACACAATGGCAATAGGTGGCGCTGCAATATACCTATAACAAAGAGCAATAAATCTGTTTACGTGCTGTGTTAAGTATATCTGGCTCTCTCTCTCTCTCTCTCTCTCTCTCTCTCTCTCTCTCTTTGAACTTAAGGTAAATTAAAAGTACTTTTCCGAAACTGTATCTAAATTTTGAGTAAAGTGGTATAAAGTTCAAAGTAGTAAAATTAAATGTGGCATCAAACACTGTCAACCAACGCTCAGAATTGATGCTAAGTAAATGCTCAGAGTCATAAGGCTTCCAGAAAGAAAATAATTTCAGTAAGTCGATAGATTTACTCAAGGACCCAACATACTGATACACAAGCAGCAGCACTTGTCACAATATTCTGTAGTGGTATAATTACGGTGTGACGGTGCAGGGCAAACACTCATTTTAGGCCACCTACTGTCATCCTGAACTTGAAGTATTACTCTAGGTGTTACCAAGGAGAGCCAGTATCCATAAGTTAGAAGTCGAATTGACCGCCGTTACGCCCCCCCCCCCCAACTGCTTCAATAACCTCACTGAATAAAGTGATGTACTGTAGCGGGGTCGGGAGATGTAAGCGGCGGGATGGACGTCAGTTATCAGTAGACAAAAATATGGTGCGTGATTGGTTTCTTTCAAAGTACCATAATTCTTCGCTCTGTGATTGGTTGCTTTATCCATAGAATTATCCCAATTGTTTGAGAAAAGTAATTTACGCTTAACATATTGAAGTAAATTAAAGCAAAAAAAAAAATCTTGATGTACCTTAGATAAAGTTTTCCTTGAAAATTTAAGTAAATTCTAAAAAGACAATATTATGTCATTTTTACTGAATTTTTAGTTACTCAAATAGTTACTTCATTTCTTTGCACTCTGGGTATAAACAGCAAATGGCACTATATCGGTACCTCTGAAAGCGAGCTGGGATTATCTCTCCGTGTTAATGGGGGATTCTTCCAAACAGTATAATGTGTTGTGGCGAGTCTCTTGATGGGTCCTGGGTGGGTGTGCAACTACAGAACTGATAAGATGGATAAACAAGTACATACATAGATACCTACAACTATTTAAATGTATGCAAAGAAAAAATTAATCCAGTAAAAACAGGAAAGAGTTCTCAAAGATACACAAATAATATCAATATAGACAAACTTCATTCAAAGACATTGGTACTAATATCTAATGCTGCGTTAATCTATATTAGTAAACCATGAAGTAGTGTGATCCTATAACATGTGAATATGTTCTCTTAGTTCTCGTAAATAACTCAGGTATCGGGAAAGTTGTGATCTTTACCGATTTATATTTTGCAATAGTGCGAACGTTGGCTTCAGTAAGCTCATAAAAGTGTCGTGGGTAAGGGAGTCTTGGGGATTAGTGGATCTTTGGAGTGAGTGGGTCTTTGGGATAAGGGGTTGTTGAGGATAAGGGGGTCTTTGGAGTAAAAAAATCTTTGGAGAAGGTGGTTTTGGGGGTTTAAAGGGGTGTTTGAGGTAAGGGGGTCTTTGGGAATAAGGGTGTGTAGAGAATAAAGGGTAAAGAGGTCGTAAAGTTAAGGAGGTCTTGAAGATAAGGGGGTCTTTGGGGCAAAAGGGTCTTGGGTGGGGTTGAAAGACAAAGCTGTATTCTAAATGAACACAGATATGACTATGAATGTTTGTTAGCATTTTTTGGGGGAAGGTAAACTAAAATCCACTCTTAACCAATTCAACATGGATACATAACCGACCTAGAAATCATGCATAAAGGTCGCCATATCTGAGAACAGTATTACGAAAGGGAAATCTCTACTCTCACAAACATTAGTTGTATCATTATATCCCCAAATCTTTTAATTCCAATAATAATCAAATTTTATGTAACTGCACATAAGAAAAAGTGGATTTTATAGACGTGTGAGGGAGACCAAGGTGATGAAAGAGGTAGCGGTAAAGATAGGCAATCGACTGAGACCATTGGTGTATTGAAGAAATTACCACAGAGCAAAGAGGACGTAAAATTTCAAATATCAGATTTTTATTTTTTGGTAACTGTGACTTGTTTTTGACCGAGGAGGAAGGGTCCAGTTGTACTTTCACTTATTCATATACTGTATTAACGAAAAAAGTCACAAAGGAAATATTTCAAAAACAAAATAGAAAGGTGGAGACTTAAGCTGGGACAAACAATTCGGGCACCAGGGCCATCCATCCTCCTCGTTAGTGATCAATTTCCAAAAAGTGGTCAATGTCCACAAAGTCTCCCACCAGGTCCCTTAACGGTGGTAACGAGGAAGGACAAGTGGGAATATACAACAAGTGGAGACGGTAAAGAAAGACGAGAGAGAAAGAGAAAAACGTAGGTAGAGAGATAAGATCGGAAGTGTTCTAGGTAGAGAGATAAGAGAGGAAGTGTTCTAGGTAGAGAGATAAGATAGGAAGTGTTCCAGGTAGAGAGATAAGAGAGGAAGTGTTCTAGGTAGAGAGATAAGAGAGGAAGTGTTCTAGGTAGAGAGATAAGAGAGGAAGTGTTCTAGGTAGAGAGATAAGATAGGACGTGTTCCAGGTAGAGAGATAAGAGAGGAAGTGTTCTAGGTAGAGAGATAAGAGAGGAAGTGTTCTAGGTAGAGAGATAAGAGAGGTAGTGGTCTAGGTAGAGAGATAAGAGAGGAAGTGTTCTTGGTAGAGAGATAAGATAGGAAGTGTTCTAGGTAGAGAGATAAGATAGGAAGTGTTCTAGGTAGAGAGATAAGAGAGGAAGTGTTCTTGGTAGAGAGATAAGAGAGGAAGTGTTCTTGGTAGAGAGATAAGAGAGGTAGTGTTCTAGGTAGAGAGTTAAGAGAGGTAGTGTTCTAGGTAGAGAGATAAGATAGGAAGTGTTCTTGGTAGAGAGATAAGAGAGGAAGTGTTCTAGGTAGAGAGATAAGAGAGGAAGTGTTCTAGGTAGAGAGATAAGAGAGGTAGTGTTCTTCGTAGAGAGATAAGAGAGGAAGTGTTCTAGGTAGAGAAATAAGAGAGGTAGTGTTCTAGGTAGAGAGATAAGAGAGGTAGTGTTCTTGGTAGAGAGATAAGAGAGGAAGTGTTCTAGGTAGAGAGATAAGAGAGGAAGTGTTCTAGGTAGAGAGATAAGAGAGGAAGTGTTCTAGGTAGAGAGATAAGAGAGGAAGTGTTCTAGGTAGAGAGATAAGAAAGGAAGTGTTCTAGGTAGAGAGATAAGAGATGAAGTGTTCTAGGTAGTGAGTCTACTTACATAAACACTAAAGTTTAACTCGTAATTCAATGCGGTAAACAATGACGTCAGTCCATAGTGTAACGATACTGTAACATGAACTAAATTTTCCGCTTTAGTGTTATAAAACAATTCTTTGTTTCACCCTTCTGTTTTATGAACGTCTCTTTCTTCACATATCTGATTGCATAAAATAAAAATACAGCTCTAGTATCTGATAAGGTTTAAGTTATAAAGAGTATTTACTTGATCTCAACTTATTACTAATTAAAAAAATAACAAAACCACATACGGGTAAATTTAATGTATGTTTGCAAGGCGAGAAGCAGTGACACAGATTTCAGGGAGGTTGATCAGGGGATGTAGGGAAATATCTTAGTCAGTACACCATGAACTTTTCTCTAGTTGTTATCTTAAAAGCATCATTGCCATAATCACAAACTTCAACTAATAAATTTATGGGATTCCTTTTTGGGTATCATATTCTTCAGGTCATATATGTAACCGGACGAACTGGGTGAACATGAATCAATTTATCTTTTTTAATAGCTATATTTCGGGTAAAAGATGGAATTTTATCATTACACAACAGACCGTAACTGCCTCTTAAGTACCGAATTTCAGTTGAATCTGACATCGACAGGGCAGTTTTCAGGCTTGGGTGGTCAAGGAAAGGGTCATATCTGTAGCGATTCACACTGTGCACCGCGTACCATATCTAGGACTAGACCCGGCTGGTCCCATCTACTTGCAGTAACCAGACGAGTCAAGTGAAAAGGATCAAAGCAGCAATTTTTTTTCAACAGTCAAATTTTGGGTCAAACAAAGAATTTCAGGATTGAAATTAAACCTCATGGATAACAGGCCAATCAAACTTTTTTAAATCCCGAGTTTCATTTAACTCCAACATATGAAAACCCGATAACTACAGTTGGTGGTGGAAGGAGGATGGGTGGGGGGAGGGGGGTAGGGAGAGGGAGGGAGGGGGAGGGGAGAAGGGGTGCTATGGAGGGTAATTCCTTGGAACTGTTGCTAGTCTTCCAATGCTTTACAATACATAACGATGTACTAATAAGAGAATCCTTGCTCGATAGTATGATGTGAATATGCCACTGTAGAAGATAATTTACTATATATGTTACTTATAGCTTTGAATTTCAAGTTATAAACATCATACAGTGAACCACGATTAATTAATTTATTAATATGAGTAACACTAGCTACACGTCACTACACTAGCCTCATATAGTGAATGAGTGTCCGTCTAGTTGTGCCGGGAAAAACGGGTGTGATGGTGGCGGGCGACTCTGACCCGTTAAAAACTTGCAATCGAATCATTTAATTAGATTTTGAAGTGTAGTGGAGCGATTGATTTTGTTTTTCAGTTTAGTTCTCAGGTCTGTATGTTATGAACAATGCATTTTACCATCTATCTTTCTTTTGATATACTATTTTTGTTTTAATTTCTGCAACAAGAACATACAATTTTGCCAGTAATTCCTTGGAAGTTCAATCAAACCATAAAAAAAAAAAAATGATAGACTCGTTGTTAAAGGGAATACAACTTTTCTTTTAATTGTCAACAAATATCATTCAAAATTTTAAATTGGGAAGCTAACTTTCGATAACTTTCACAGACAACTGGAAAACACGAGTAAATATTTCGCCTCACAACTCCTTTCTACACCAGGTGATGTCTGATGTATTGGTACAAAGGTTCCCTGAAATGACTCCCACAACCAGTAAAAGACACCCCACAAACACAGCCCTCACACATATTTTTTCTTTCGGTTTTACAGGCAATCAAGGGTATAGAAATAAACCAAACGAATATAAAAAAAATAACAAACAAGGGATTTTTCCTGTGGGTTTTAGCACAGCAACAGCCGGTACCTAAAACTAATGAAATGGCAAAAACAATATAACTAAAAGATGTCGATGTTATTCCGTATTAGTACAGTACGCTTCAACAACTAGGACTGTACATACACTAGACATTCGCAATTAAATAGATAATTCATAGATTTAGTGACTGTATTAAATATATTTGAAAGCGTAGTTAATTATCTGATGGTATACACTATTTTTTTTTTAACTCTTAATGAAACACTTGATATAAGAAAATGACTTTGATGTTAAAAACGTACCTCGTGAAGGGCCTATGGAGTGAGTTGATCTCCAAAGATTATTAAGCCAAATCTTCATAAAATATTTCTCAGATATATTTCAAACTCACTGAGGACACTTTTAAGACAAGCTACTGTTATAATCCCTGACTCATTATATTTAATTGTAATATTGACTTCAATTCTTCCCTTAATTAGCTATACTGTATATGAATTTACCATCATGTTTCAAATAACTTGAAATTAATATAATAACATTCAACAAACTTTTCAATACGAAACTTATGCAATGATATGCAATGTAAAATAAGAAAGGAAGGTCTCGTTGTAAGGTAGTGTTTAATTATTTACATACCTTAATATACAGGTACAGGTATATTATATAAACGACTGATGCTTTAGTTGTAGTCCAGGCAGCCATTACATATTATATTTTAGGTTATATTCGAGCAAGTGACCTGCATTATGCTTTATTGAACTCCTACTAACTTTAACATCCCAAGTTGATTCACTTTTTAACAGTTTTCACAAATATAATTTTTACTGTTAAATACAAAATATTTTAGGGGGTAAATTTTGAGGTTAAAAAAATAAAATTATCATCACGGGAATTATCTCTTGAATTACTTTAAGTCCTACAGCTGTACACGTGTTAAGTCCTACAGCTGTACACGTGTTAAGTCCTACAGGTGCACACGTGTTAAATAGACAGAAATGAATCCTCCCGACTAGTTTATTATATCCATCTTTATTATCTGTTTCATTCTTTCTCTTCTATATCTGTCTGCCAGTCTCCAATTTTATATCTCTTATAACATAGTATCTCCCTGTCTCCGCCTGTCTCTCACACCCAACTCGCCACAGGAGGAAGTAATCACCAAAGGGGCCGCCCACCAGCCACTCAGCCAACTGACAACCTTGGGGAGACTTGTGGGGCCACACTTCAATGTTTTGGTCTAATAGTTCACCCACTACACACACTCTCTCACTCTCTCTCTCTCTCTCTCTCTCTTTATTCACCCTTGACTTCTCCTCTTCCCTGCTCTCTCTCTCTCCCTCACTCTCTCTTTATTCACCCTTGATTTCTCTTCCCTGCTCTCTCTCTCCCTCCTTCCCTCTTATAAAACTCTCCTCTATCCTCTCTGGTTCTTCTTTGCATTCCACTACCCTCCTGTACCCTCCCCTGTCCTCCTCTACTCTTCCCTCCCTCCGCTACACACCCAAACACAGATATCGCCGCCGAAAATAAAAGCTGGAGCCAATTTCTACAACTCATCATTGTGTTTGATGACAATTGCATGTTTTCAGTTTCCGGTAAGGACCAAAAAAATAAATAAATAAAAAAAATCATGGCAGTGGATTTTATTTATTTTTTATTATTATTATTATTTTTTTTTTTTGCTTGATAGATGTCCCATTAAACTGCTGGAGCTACAAAACTACAAAGGGATAAAAGAGACGGCCCCACAGGTCTGAACACGGACAAAATACAAGACCGGGTTTATCGGATCGCTTCGTTATTGACAAATTCACTAAAAGCGCAAGGTGGCCTTCCCGTTGTTGGCAAATATATGAAATAGATAGATGTTAATAGAGAGAGAGAGAGAGAGAGAGAGAGAGAGAGAGAGAGAGAGAGAGAGAGAGAGACACAACACTCGTACGTTGGCTTGTTACCTGGTACACACGCACACACGCACACGCACGCACGCACGCACACACACACACACACACACACACACTCCCACTCAAGTACAGAGACCCTACATCAAGACCTACAGGCCGATTACTGACTCTGCAGTACGCCTCTTTGGACAGTGGATAGTTCACTATCCCTGGACTGAAGTACTCAGCGTGGATGACGTGGAAACCAAATGGATAAATTATACCAACACCACCACCGAAGCTCACCACCACTTCTTCCCCGAGAAGTCCGTCAGATCTCACCCAGCTGACTTGCCCTGGATCACACCTCGGATCAAAAGACTTATGCAACAGAGAGACAGAGCTTTCATCTCAATGACCACATCCGCTACAGGTCACTTCGCAACAGAGTCATCCGCGAAATACGCACTGCAAAGAAGTCCCACTACCCAACCAAATTACAACACCTGAAGCAGACCAACATCAGTCAATGGTATGGTAAGCTTAAAGAACTCTGTGGACTAAACAATATGACACATCCCCTCCCCTTCCTCAGCCATCTCACTAATGTTGACGCAGCTGAGCAAACAAACAACCATTTCGCTACTATATGCCAGACGCTCCCACGGCTTGACACAACCACTCTCCCTGCTTACCTACCAGCCCCCCTTCCCACTGACTTAGTAGAAGAATTTGACGTAGCAAAACGCCTGGACAAACTAAAATTAAAACGCTCTACCACCCCCATTGACTTACCAATGAAACTATTCAAGGAGTTCTCCCCGGAGCTTGCTAAACCCCTCTGCTCCATCATCAATGCTTCTCTCAGTCAAGCCAGATGCCCAGCTGACTGGAAGACCTCTTATGTATCACCAGTGCCCAAGTCAACCAGCCCACAATCCTTAAATCAGCTACGACCTATTGCAATCACCCCAATACCCAGCCTAATCTGTGAAAGTTTTGTGTTTGACTGGGCTTATGCTGATATTGCAGGAGTCGTAGACCCTCAGCAATTTGGCAACATGAAAACTTCCTCCACCACTCACTGTCTTGTCAGCTTTCTCGATTACATATACCGCCATCTCGAGAAACGAAAAACGTCTGTAGCTGTCGCCTTCATTGATTTCACTAAAGCGTTCGACCTAGTCGACCACAATATAATCATAAACAAAGCTATTGACCTCGGGCTTCGGAGAAGTCTCATACCATGGCTTACAGACTTCCTCAGTGACCGACGCCAAGCTGTACGCTTCCGAGGGGCTGTCTCCACCTTTCAGTCACTCACCTGTGGCGTCCCCCAAGGCACCAAGATGGGACCACTCTGCTTCCTTATGCTCATCAATGATGCCCTAAGAGAAGCCCCTGCTCGCTGGAAATATGTCGACGACTCCACCATTGGGATCAGCGTCAACAATTCCGCTCCCAACTATACCGCCCTTCAGGATTTATTGAACAGTCTCCAAAACTGGGCCACCAACAACCATGTCACCATCAACCATACCAAGACAATGGTTATGCACATCAACCTCTCCTCCGACATTGTCCCACCTCCTTCCATTACCCTAGGTCCGAACACACTCCAGGTTGTAGATTCCACGAAGCTCCTCGGCGTCACCATAGACAACAAACTAAATTGGAAACCACACGTCAGTGAAGTTGTCAAATCCTCCAGTTTCCGTCTCCACCTCCTCCGCCGACTCAAGTCCCTCGGAGTTCCCGCACACGAGCTCCTCAGTGTATACACAACATTCATACTTCCCAAGCTCACCTATGCCTCCCCCACCTGGTCTTCCTCCCTAAATGCCACACAACGTAAACACCTAGAAAAAGTGCAAAAGAGGGCATGCAAGATTATTCTCTCCCCTTCCTACTCCACATATCAAGAAGCGCTCAACACACTGACCCTTTCGACTCTCACTGACCATCACCACGGCCTCATCTGCAAATTTGGTAAGAAGCTTCTACACCATCCCCGACACCGGCCCCTACTACCACCTGAGATCCCCTGTCCGAGAATTGCTGTTCGACACCACAACCGCATCCAGCCCATACGTGCACGAACTGATCGCTATAAGAACAGCCCAGTCCCAACCATTGTAAAAATTATCAATAACATGTAATAAATCAGTGTATTCACTCCCAGTAAACACTGCTCCCTACACTGTCACTATGTTGAAATGAACTGTATTTTGAGCTGATCCCCATCTAAGTTACTATATGTCTTATTTGTGTCACTTATGTCACTTGTATATTATTTGTAATTCGTAACCCATTCCCCAAATATGTAACTGTATATTTTCAGCCTTCTGGCTGCCAAGCTCTTTCAATAAACCGTTAATTATTATTATTATTATTACACACACACACACACACACACACACACACACACACACACACACACACACACACACACACACACACACACACACACACACACACACACACACACACACACACACACACACACACACACACACACACACACACACACACACCTCAACATGTTATCAAAATCATCTTCGTCTCCACACAGCACAAACACAAATATTATACTCTTAGGTGAATATCATTTTAGGACATCTACAGCGGGACACAGGCAGGTGGTGTCCACTTAGCGTTCCTCATTGCACAGAGACACAGGCAGGTGTGAGTTCCCAGGAGGTGTTGTCTCTCGGCTAAGGTGAGAGGATCTGTGGAGTCCCTGGGCGCTGTGGTGTAGGATGTAGGGAAGGAGGAGGAGGGAAGGAGAAGGTAACGGCTGATATGTGTGCTTAGGGATGGATGTCGAAGATGGAGAGATGTGTGTGTGTGTGTGTGTGTGTGTGTGTGTGTGTGTGTGTGTGTGTGCGCGTGTGTGTGTGTGTTCGTGTGTGTGTGTGTATTATTTTTTGCTCAGTTAATGGTCAAACTTATAGGTCCATAACTGTAGACTCAATTACAAGGAAAAGTTTGCAAGTAAAATTTAGAGCAAGTCTTTATCACAGGGTTGAACGATTGGGTTATTTAATCTCGGCAGAAAGTTCGTCGATAATGCTATTACTTAACCCTTGAGTACTGGGTTAACTCCGTCGTATTCAAAGGGTTAGGTCATCGTATTCATTGAGGTTAACCATCATAGAATCATTAATCGAACACTGGATGGTTTATATATTCTTCTGGAGCAGCCCAAGAAAACCATAACAGATACTGAACACAGATCCAAGAAGTAGACTGCACCAGGCCCATACTGTCTTGTGTAACTGTTTCTTGATGATGATGAAGAGAATCAAGGGCGACTTCTGAGCTCAAGCAGGACCAAAATGAGAGTTCAGGCTGACGTAAAACTCTGTAAAGATCTGAATTCAGTGCTCAAACATTATCATCATTTCCTTGTGGCCAAATACCAACTGCTGTGAAAACTCATCGAGAGAAACATCCAGAGTTCACTGACAACAGATGGATCCTGCGCCAACACACACACACACACACACACACACACACACACACACACACACACACACACACACACACACACACACACACACACACACACACACACACACACACACACACACACACACACACACACATACACACACACACACACACACACACCAGCATACTAGTTATGTTCTTGAGAAACTATACACAACGCAATAGACATCGAAAAGACAGTCCCTCATATTCATCTGTTTCCTGACTGTAATATATTGTTCTGATGCTGCCATTTTCAGTTCGAGAAGAGCCTAATGACATCCTGATGGGCTTGTTCAACACACTATCAAAGGACAGTCTCTAAAATGCTTCAAGATTGGGTCAGGAGGTGGGAGTAATACACTACAAAGGAAAAAGAAAAAACTTGATCATTTTTAAACGTAACTCTCATTGGTTTCACAAATTTTCAAGGCATTAATTTGTACCATCTTTTAGCTAAATTATCATGACCTCTTATCTTTTAACCTACCACCAACACTCTCCCTCATCATCAACACTTTCCCCATCACCAACACTCACAACACTCTCCAATACTCCCTCACCAACACTTTCTCCCATCATCATCCCACCACCAAGAGCGACGTATAGCCTGACATGATTACCTGCCTCACACCGTCACCAGTATCTTCAAAACACATTTACACACCTCATTTAGTATCTCACCAACCCCTAAGGTAACGTCACCAAGACTTGATTTCACCTTAACTCACACACACACACCTGTTCACCCTCCTCCCCCCACCCCCCAACACTCTCCTCAACCACGGGCAGATCAGCGACTAGATATCTTCCACCTCCAACCAATGTATGGATTGACTCAATACTCGGTTCCTGGTAATTTCGGCCGCCTTAACGCAGGAGATAAACGCTACTGAAGAGGAATATAACAGCAGGGTTTTTAGGTTAGTGTTGAAGAGGTTTTTATACACCCCCCCCCCCCCCACACACACACACACTCCGGCGTCTTCTGTAATCAAGGTTTATTTATGAACCTATTATTATTATTATTTTTAAGATAATGACGTTACCTCCATTCTAAAACCACACTTCCTCCCTCCCCCTTTTTATTTCTTACTCCCCCACCTTTCTTACCCCCTCCCTCTCTAAATCCCTCTCCCTTACTCTCTCTCTCCCTATCCCTCCCTCTTTCTTTTCCCCCCATCCATCTCTTACTCCACCTCCCTCTCTCTCTCTATCTTCCTCTTTCCCTCCCTCTCTTTCTCCCTCCCTCCCTCTCGTTTTCTCCATATCCCTCTCTCTTTAAGTCATTCCCGCCTCAAACAAGATAATGAGAATAATCTCCCGTTTTAATTAAATACTTTCCCTTAACCAACTAAATCCTCTCTCATGCCTCAAGTACGTAACCCATTCGCCCTTCTTCAACCAAACTGTTCCCCATTCATAACTCCACTCATGACCCCACTCAACGTGATCCCTCTCCACCTCTTATCTACACCACCATCACCACCTCCTCCTTCTCCTTCCTTCTCCTTCCTTCCTTCTCCTCTTTCTTCTCCTCATCTCTCAGCCAGATTTCCTCTTCTCTACCTTGTCGCTCTCCATCATTGAGCCAAATCCATTCCCACTCTCATCTCCACCAAGAGCCTCTCCCCACTCACCTCCACCAAGAGCCTCTCCCCACTCACCACCACCAAGAGCCTCTCCCCCTGGCCTCCCACCAAGAGCCTCCCACTCACCTCCACCAAGAGCCTCCCACCTGGGGCCCACCAAGAGCTTTCTCCCACTCAGTCTCACCCAAGCAGTTTCTCCCTGACTCACTTCACCAAGAGCCTCCTGACTCACCTCCAAGAGCCTCTCCCTGACTCACCTCCACCAAGAGCCTCCCCCACTCACCTCCACCTCAAGCTCTCCCCACTCACCTCCACCAAGAGCCTCCTCCCCACTCGGCCTCCCACCAAGAGCCTCTCCCACCACCTCCACCAAGAGCCCTCTCTTCCCCACCTTGGCCTCCACCAAGAGCCTCTCCCACTCACCACCACCACGCCTCCTGACTCACCTCCACCACATTCTCTCTCACTCACCACCACCATGAGCTGCTCCTCACTCACTCCACCATCACTGCTCTCCACCACCTCCACCAAGAGCCTCTCTCACCTCACCACCACCAAAGAGCTGCTCCCCACCCACCACCAATTAAGAGCCTCCGACTCACACTCCACCAAGAGCCTCCCACCACCACTAAGAGTTGCTCCCACCTCACCATCACTGAAGAGCTCCTCCTGACTCACCTCCCACCAGAGCCTCTCTCACCACCTCCACCAAGAGCTGCCCTTCACCACCTCTCAATTGTTGAGCCTCTCCCACCTGACTCCCACCAGAGCCTCCACCACCCCACCAAGAGCTCTTCCACTCACCTCCACCAAGAGCCTCCCTACTCACCTCCACCAAGAGCCGCTCCCCACTCACCTCCACCAAGAGCCTCTCCCCACTCACCACCACCAAGAGCCTCTCCCCACTCACCACCACCAAGAGCCTCTCCCCACTCTTTACTGATAAACTCCCAAGTTTGTGTAGTCTTCCCTACACACCATCAGGTTCACCTCAAAATCGGTTTCCAATAATGGTAGAACATAACATGGCCTCTATGTGTGTACGTGCGTGTGTGTGTGTGTGTGTGTGTGTGTGTGTGTGTGTGTGTGTGTGTGTGTGTGTGTGTAGTTTTTACGTATATATAATGCAAAAAGGGTAGGTTAGTTAATGTATGTATGTAGGTATGTATATATGTACTGTATGTGAAGCAGACCTCACTAAGTCACTACACGCGTTAGTAATCAAGTTGTCAGCTTAATTTCCGGCGAGAATTATCGGAAAGTTCAGGAAATACATTTGATTAGAGAGGAATTGAAGAGGGGGAATGTTGAGAGACTACATGGCGTGAGGGTGGATGTTGTGGACGGTGTTAGTGGTGTAGGAGGGAAGTAGGGGTGGTGGAGGGTGGGGGTAGGAGGAAGCAGGGGTGGGTGGGAGGGAAGTAGGGGGAGGGAAGTAGGGGTAGGGAGGGAAGTAGGGGTGGTGGTGGAGGGAAGTAGGGGGATGGAGGGAAGTAGGGTGTGGAGGGAAGAGGGGTGGTGGAGGGATGTAGGGTGGTGGAGGGGTGTAGGGGTGGTGGAGGAAGTAGGGGTGGTGGAGGGAAGTAGGGGTGATGGAGGGAAGTAGGGGTGATGGAGGGAAGTTAGGGGTGGTGGAGGGAAGTAGGGGTGGTGGAGGAAGTAGGTGGAGGGAAGTTAGGGTAGGGAGGGAAGATGGTGATGGAGGGGATGTAGGGGTGGTGGAGGGGATGTAGGGTAGGAGGCGAGGGGTGGTGGAGGGAAGATAGTAGAGGAAGAAAGTGATGGAGGGAAGAGGGGTAGGAGGGAAGTAGGGGTGATGGAGGGGAAGTAGGGGTGATGGAGGGAAGCAGGGGTGATGGAGGAAGTAGGGGTGGTGGAGGGAAGTAGGGGTGGTGGAGGGAAGTAGGGGTGATGGAAAGCTGTTGTGAAGCGTAACTATACATGCAGAGGTGGATTAGTAAAGGGAGGAAGATATGGTATAGGGAAAGAGTGTTAGTGAAGAAAACTTATGAGAAGGAGACGACGGGGTAAAGGATGTTGATGGAATGAAGGAATTGGAAGGAGATTATATGGAAAATTAATGGTTGAAAGCAATACGAGTACAAAGACCATGATTAACACACACACACACACACACACACACACACACACACACACACACACCTCGTTGAGTGCCCCCATCACTCACTAATTTCCTTCATGAAGCCTAATTTTCAATGACACGAAAGTTAAAATTTCTAGTTAAAAAGGAGTCCTAAACACGCAACCACCTGTGGCTATATTTAAGCAACGAGAAAAAATACATTTGTCTAACTAGGTCTGAGTTGTATTGGATTCTGTTGTATGCTGTATTATTTTATCCCCATATGGAACAGTAGACTTAGGAATCTTTGAAAATATGAGTCTAAGTAAATGTCCTGGATATGAACACGTAAGCCCTGGGGAATGCCATGAGAGCCCTTTTTATCTAGGAAGTGCCACATCAAGGGAGAGGCTGCACTAAAAAGTGGAGGGTAAAGAAGACCGGGAGAAGGAAATGCAACACGATGAAGAGAAATGTGTGTTGAGGGTTGTAACAACTCACAGCCTGCAGTGATTGTTGTGACCCATGAATTATTGTTATCATTATTATTATTATTATTATTATTATTATTATTATTATTATTATTATTGTTAGTTATTATTATTATTATTATTATTGTCAGTTATTATTATCATTGTTAGTTATTATTATTAATTCAATACCATTACTATTGCTGTTGTTTTTGTTCCTGTGCATACTATCATTATCATAAATATCTCTTTCTGTTGTTCTCCTAACACAACCTTGTGGCATACTAACTTTTCAGGAAGGACACACACACACACACACACACACACACACACACACACACACACACACACACACACACACACACACACACACACACACACACACACACAAATCTTAAAGGCGTTTTAGTTTCCCAAGGTCGGGGGTCGAGGTCACATAATTACAAAAGGTGGAAAGTCTTGCGTCAATGACATCCTCTGACAGACTCCCTCTATCTAGATGAAACTTTGACTCCACATTAACACCAGGACCTCATGTTGATTAGGTCTTCAAGGTCATACACTCGCTATCAAACTCAAAATCACATGACCATAAGAGGTATAAAGCATTGATATCATTACATCTCGTGAACTAATGGAAATAACGCTGAAATCTAGACCCTCTCAGGCTATTTAATATATAGTTCACGATTTGCAGGGAGGAGACATTCATTTTTGTGATGGGAAAGAGTCCAAGTTATTATTGAAGTTGGAAGGTGTGGTAATGGAGGTATTGGGGGAAATGGAGAAGCCCGGGTGACGATGGTCCTTTAGCGCAGGAATGATTTTGATATTGGTTAAGGGGAGGTAAACGGGACACCAATGAATGATAATAAGAAAAAGTAGTTGAAACGATAATTGAAGATTGAATTTAGAGAGAGAGAGAGAGAGAGAGAGAGAGAGAGAGAGAGAGAGAGAGAGAGAGAGAGAGAGAGAGAGAGAGAGAGAGAGAGAGAGAGAGAGAGAGAGAGAGAGAGAGAGAGAGAGAGAGAGAGAGAGAGTCACTTACTGTAAATATATAATCCTCGTATCCTATTTCGTCTCTAACAGTCACTATAATTACCACACTTTAATGCTCTATAATACTCTTCATGTCAGTGTCTCAAGCAACACATTTATAAATTTCCATCAGGTTACCTCGGTTGAGTAGAAGTAACTAAGAACTTTCACAAATGCCTTGAATATTCGCAAATCAAGCTTTTAACAGTATAAAAGAGATGATGATGATGATGATGATGATGATGATGAATAATTTATGATGATGATGATAATGATAATGACGATGTGTATAAATTCAATGGGAATATAAATTACTCCATATAGTGTAAAGTTTGGGTCAAGTAACAATATTCAACAAGGCTTTTGCATGTTTTAAGAGAAGCAATTTGTGTGTGTGTGTGTGTGTGTGTGTGTGTGTGTGTGTGTGTGTGTGTGTATAACTAACAATAGAGTAACACAAATTCTCCACCTACCACAGCATGATTTTCCTCTCATTTATAAACATAGAAAAACACGCACACACAATTTGACAGCTTGAAAAAGAATGCAAATGCACCTTGAAATTTTTACGATTCTGTTAAATACTTAAGAATTACCCTGAGTTCAAATTTTCGTTATGTACACCTCAAGTTAATATATAGCGTTGTTTTAGCCGAGGTTAACACCACATCAATCACAGCGTGTGGTTGTTCTGTGGTTCCATTGACCATTATCACATCAAAAGAATCTTTTATCTGTCCACCAAACAACTTAAAATGATTGATGTTTTTGATACGATATATTACTTTATTTTTTTTTCCATTTATTATTGAACTTTTTTTTAACCTTCAGCTGATTTTGTAGTGAGGTATATTGTCGTGTGTGTGTGTGTGTGTGTGTGTGTGTGTGTGTGTGTGTGTGTGTGTGTGTGTGTGTGTGTGTGTGTGTGTGTGTGTGTGTGTGTGTGTGTGTGTGTGTGTGTGTGTGTGTGTCCAGTACATTAATGTGCTAATACAGTGGTATACGTGATTTCATTTAATCATGATTTTGTAATCTTATCCACACATAAAGGTGATATGTTTCCAATCTTTAAATCAAGGTCGTGTTAACATTATCTAACAATAATCAATTATAATCAGATAAAACAGACAACAATTAACAAAAGCTAAACACTTGATAATTGCCAATAGGAGATTTGATAACATGAAGAATCTCCATCCCACTTTAGGTTAGGTTAGGTCAGGTCAGGTCAGGTCAGGTCAGGTCAGGTCAGGTCAGGTCAGGTTAATCTGTAAGTTGATATAACCTCGTAATGAATATATCCTTTATAATACAAATAAAATTAATACCTATAATTATTAGGGTCTTCAACTGTCCATCTAACTCCCTTACTTCGTCTAAGTGAAACCTACATCCAATTTTTTATCAGCTGTCAGGCCTACAGGGATACCAGTAGACTTTTCAATTTGCTGGATACAACCTCAATAAACGCGAGTGTAAGGAAATTGGTTTCATCCCCTTGCGAGATCTTAATCCAGTATAGGCCTTGCCGAGAGAGAGAGAGAGAGAGAGAGAGAGAGAGAGAGAGAGAGAGAGAGAGAGAGAGAGAGAGAGAGAGAGAGAGAGAGACACTACCTCTCAACATAGTTCTTTATTAATAACACAATCCACACCACCTGAGTTCTCCACAGTGACTCGGTTATACAGGTAAACCCACTGATTCCCTCAGGTGTTGTGCCAGATTATCGACCACTTCATCTTTCCTTCCCTGTGGCCGCTCCCTCCACCAGCCAAGGAGCAGGTGGCCTCGCCTCTTGTGTCCGGGGGGAAATAATGTGTTAATCTATTTCTTCCGCCTTAATCTATTTGGCAGGTCTTAGGTGCCGGGGGGCTGATGGTCGGGGAAGGAAGGGGAAGGGCAGTTAGATTACTTACTTGAGTGTTTTATTCTTTTTATTTATTTCCTCTCCTTCATTTATGGGTCCCAGAAGAATATGTGAGCGTTTGTTTCCGGCTGGCAAGAAGTATATTTTGTAATATTTGAAGATTGGGTCCCATAAGCCTGAGGATACAATAAACTGCATACCAAACTTTAGGTATACATAGAAGCTGTATTGACAATAATATATTCGGCCATCTTTACTGTCTCAATTATTATGTTAGGTATCCATTCACACCTGCGACCCCAAGGATAGGAGACGAGTGTTTTATCCACTTGGCCGCTGCAATTTTCGTTGTGATGTGATGATCATGGAATAACCCACATTACTTATTATTGTTAACTTTGACTTAAGTTTAATTTTCACGATAAGACGGAGTTGATAATAGCCACACCGCTGATGCCTACCTCACAGTCGGTATCAATTCGAAACTTCCCAGAAAGAAGATTTAAATCCGGGACTTTTTAAGGATTACCAGCTTCCTATACTGGCTTGGGTTACAAGTCCCCCACCAATACTACTACTCAGGACTTTACCTCTCACTCGATCTTCCTCATACTACTTTCTCGGTGTGGGCAGGTCGGGGGCCGCCTCACTGTGGCAGCTAAACCAACATGCACAACTCTCCATAAAGGTTTCAGGAGTCGCCACTGGATTTTCGTCACTTGCAGGAGTGCGAGTTGGTCAATAACAGAAATAGTTGAAAAAGTGCGCCGCCAGCGTCCCTCTGATGTGAATATTGGATAAAACGCGGACGACACTGATGAACATACCTTATTAAGATACAACCGAAAGTTCTTTGCACTCTTTGTCCTCAGAACACGAACTCTAGACTCAAGAAGGATGAAACTGTTTTGGTCGATTTTTGGAGGGAAATAAGTTTATCGTACCTTGTCACACTCTGCCCCATGATGAAGACTACACAGTGTTTCCAATGTCAACTTCGACCAAAATTGTAAAAGTCGAATGTTTGACATAAAATCCTGCCAAAGAAAATATCACATAAATATGTAAGAAGGTCAAACACAAAAAAGTATATAAACATAATCTACATGCATGAAATATTTTCATACATACATAATCTCATCGAAAGAGTCAGACGGCAGGACACACATATGGTGGAGTTGTTTTCCTCACTGGTAACCAACATGATGTGATCTTGGTGGCACTTGAGAGACTTCCAACACTGACAACATCTACCCATTAACAAGATTCCACTTATTTTTTAATTAGTGTGGGAAATTTGGTCAATAGACGCCTGGTGTTGTACAGAAAGGTGTGGCACAGGTCAAACAGAGGAAGTTCATTTAGTTATCCCAGAGGAGGTGGGAGGGGCTTTGTTTACTTGAGCCATCATCGGTATCTAGTCTGTTGAGTGGGACCAGTTCAGCTGAATTCACGCTGTAAACCTTCTAAATTTAATTAAAGGAAGACAAGGTGCAAGCTGAGCTAACGTTGGTGTGTACTGACACGGCCTAATTTAGTGAGAGTATAGCATCGCGTTCGCGACATTTTACCAACTTTATTTTCCTTCATATTCCTTTAGCTGATGTATATGACACTACTTCACACTAGTTTGACGTTGATGCAGAAGGGATAAAGACCGAGACAGTCTACACAATGAGTTTATACACTAAGGCCAAACATATACATTCTCTTCAGATTTTAAGAAGATTTTGCGGAATTATGAATCATATTCCGCTCTCATTTTATTCATCTTTATTTTCATCGTAAAAACTGTGTTCTATCAGTGTCCTGTACATAGTATAGGCTAAAATATATCTGAATCTCTTTTATTACGGAGACAAGTGACATGTTAATATGTAGCAGTGGATCTGTATGTATGTCTCGTAGTTACTGAGGATAACACATTTCAACAGGTGTTTAACTATGAGGCAGGGGGGGAAGGGGGGGTCACAGCATGAGCATTTCCTTCGCTGCCTGCTGACTCACTGACTACTGACTCATTGACTGTTAACTCTGTGACTACTAACTCATTATCTGCTGACTTGATCATTTCCTGCTGACTTATTAATTTGCTGTTATAGTTATTGATATCTATCGTGCTCAATCCACCAACTAAATACTGTAGAAGCATCACACCTCTCAAGCATCACCTGAGAAAGGCCAGCTTGGTCAACTCTCTTAAATGTTTTGGTTTTTTTCCTTAGTTTATTTTCTCGGGAGATGAAAGTTGGATGACACTTTAGATGGTTGAGTGCAAAACAATTTCACTATGTAGTTTTCCATCTGCCACATCACTACCCCTCCCTACCACACCACTACCCCTCCCTACCACACCACTACCCCTCCCTACCACACCACCACCCCTCCCTACCACCACCACTCCCCTTAGCTAGTTCTCGTTACAACTTTTTCTGACAACTTCGCGAAACAGTTTTTTCCTCCAGTTTCACGATACCACTTCCTGGAAGTTTTGCAACACTTACCAATAGTTTCACGACCCTCTTGTGTCTTTTTTTCTTCCACCGAGTACCTCTATGACATTTCCGCTTCTCTTGCAACATCGTCACCTGTTATATTTCTCAAGTGTTATCCTCTACTTTGACATCATTACCCCACCCATTTCGCGGAGCCATTTTCCTGTAATTCCGCGTTCCAAATAACCCATAATTTTGCAACATTACTTTTCACCCCGTTTCGCTACGCCATTTCCCAATAATTCCGTGAAAAACAAAAAAATTTCGCTGTTTTGCGTAACTCCTATTTGCATATAAACTGGTCATAGATTCACAATGATACCTTCATGACGCATAAAATTGCAAAATAATGCGCATTTTTTATACATTGGTCCAGTGTGATGTACATTAGGTATACCACTGTTTACTCTCATTTGTATTTATCCATATTGTTACATCTGTCACCGCTGGCGCCTCTATGTAGGACGCGTCAGTCACAGCTCATAGTGACGCAATCTACGAGGGGTAGTGCGTCGGGTGTGACTTATACCGCATTCCTCAACACTTACTCACTTATTGCACATGTACGTTGTTACACCTCTCACACAAACACACAGCTTCACCTCTCTCTCACACACACACACACACACACACACACACACACACACACACACACACACACACACACACTTGCATTTTTGGCAGTTCTATGTTGTAATGAAGAGGTTTACAGTTTTTATTAGTTTAAGAACCAGAAATATAAAAACCAGATATCCCCGCTCGTTACTTTTATTATAATGACATTTAATTACTAAGAGTGTGATTTGTATGTGGCGTGTTCTCGTTCCCAGTGCAAACCCACAGCATAAGCCAGCCAAGAACTGAGCTACTAAGAGCGTGTAAACACTGTTCACGTTATAAACAACATTTATTCTCCTCATGAACACCATTTTAAATTATGGTCATCGAGGAAAGTATGTACAAGAATATTATGGTATTTCCCACAACTACACATAAAAATAGTATCATCTTGTTCGGTGACTATTTTAGACTTATCATACGTCACACAGCAAGACGATGAGAAGGGGGGGGGGGGCAAGGGGAGGTGGACAAAACACGCACCTGCTAGAAGAGTTCCGTGGCAGGAGATCATGAATACCAAATTAAAAAAAAATACACTGCAACAGAGGGAAATATTGTTGTTCAGGACGAATAAAGAGTGATAAGTGTTGGTACAATAGCTGGTTCACGTGTCTTATACAGTAGTAGTGGTAGATAAATAGATACACATTATTGACTTTCGCTTTAATAGAGAGGTTTATTTTTGTGTGCCACTGAGGATATATTTTTTGTGAACATTTTTTTTTTTTAGATTTATTTATAAGAAATATGCGAGTAATAGGAGACCACCAGAGCCAAACTTTCTGCTCCTTGTTATTAATACTTATTTAAATCTTTGCATCCATAAGTTCCGTGTGATTGATTGTGTTGTCTCGTTGTCTGTATGTGTCTGTCTGTCTCTTATTCTCTTGAAGTCTCTCGGAAAAAAATAAGGAAAATGATATGAAATGTTGAAACATATAATCAGGCAGACATATGACCAGAGAAGTAATGAATGAAAGAAGCAACAGATGATTAGAGAGATAAGTGACAGACAGGTAAGAAGGCAGACAGGTGACCAGGTAAGCAGACCGACAGGTAAGGAGGTAAGAAGGCAGACAAGTGACCAGGTAAACTGACAGACAGGTAAGGAGGTATGAAGGTATCCAAGTTCCCAGGTAAGCAGAAAGTAAAGTAAATAGATACCTAAGTAACCACAAAAGTAAATAAAAAGTTACCTGTGTAAAAAAAAATGAAGGTAGGAAATAATGACCACATTATGTAAATATGTAAGTAAACGATAATGCTGGCAAGGTCTCGTTGTTACTCTAGGCCTCCAGACGAAAACTTCAGACTTGCCCATCATCTTAATTAATGGGAGGAAAGTCTTATACATTTTCTTGTAACGGATCTAAAAGTCATTAAAAAGACGAAAAAGTTTTAATCAAACATTATGCGGAAAATCTCTCTTTAAATGTGAGGGACATGAATAGGACACTACGGTAATAAAGTTCTATGTTCAGCCTTCACATATAGAGTCATAAATTCGTAAAAAAAAAAAACAGGTTCAATAGGAATAAACAATTTCAAGCACACACACACACATACAGATGGGTGGATTGGGAATGTTTCAGGATCGAACCACGGACCTTTAGAACAGTCGGCGAGTGTTGTAGACTTTCAGCCGCAGCATCTCATTCCTCATTTTGTTTATAAACAGGAAGATTGAACCGTATGATTGAACACCTTTATTGCATTTACGTGTCGACAACAAAATCAATCAAGAGAAGATAATGAGCGTCACCTGCGTACGCTCACCTGAGACTCTTAATAAATCAGTACCTCGAGTCCCGTCCACTAGCATCAACACACTACACTGATGGTCTAACGATCACAACTTCACTTATAGTTCTAACCCATTATAGAAAAAAGTTTGTGTTGATGTTGAGAGTTTCAGAGTCGAGAACATGATTGGTCTAGCTATTTTTTTCTAACTCTTTTTTGTTCTTCTTTGAGTGGTTGAGGAAGTTGTGTTTAACCCTGATCTACTTCCCCTTCTGCCGCTTGTTTGTAGACGTCTGTGTTTTTGTTAGTTACGTGGCTGAGAGTTTAGCACATTTTAGGTCATTATCCACTAGACCTAAAAATAAGGGACAAATGGAACCCAAAAACCTTACCCCCCCCCCCCCAAAAAAAATAAAAAATAATAGGCAGATAGTTAACACTTCCTGTACCCAAAACATAATTAATTACAACCTTAAGAATAATAGAAGTCCAATTTAAGTTAAGAATCTCAAAACCTCAGAGAGACGAGCATTAATAACATCCAATAATGAACCTTTGATCTTGAAGCAGTGGTCGACCATTACAGAGTCGAAAGAGAGACCGAACACAACGGAGAGAGGAGTAATGGCTCCGTATACTGACATTAATTCATACTTTCAATATTCACCCTCATATAAACACCACATATAACATATCCTCAATTATATACAGATATATAAAAAAGATATAAATTAATAAAGAAACGAGTATATATTTTTATTTTTGTCTGTATTTTGATTTGTCCAGAAAGTAGTTATAAAAATCAGATTATATGACATCAGGAGACTAAAACAACACAGTGACTTCACACAGTTATCCACATCGTCAAACAAAACAAAACCATAACAAAACAAAACCAAACAAACCAAACAAACAAAGATCATCAGATATAATTGGAGAAAGCCGCTGGGAGAAGAGAATACGGTGTGTGGCTATTCTCCTGCCCCGTGTTGTAGGAAAAACTGGATGTAAAATGAGAGCTGGGAAGGGGGTTGGGAGGGAGGGAGGGAGGGAGGAGATAGAGAGTGAAAGAGGGAAGGAGATGGACAGTGAAGGAAGGAAAGAGGAGATGGAAGGTTTAGGAGGAAGGGAGGAAGGAGATGGAGAGGGAAGGACGGAGTGAAAGAGATGGAGTGAAAGAAGAAGAGAGGGAGATGGAGAATGAGGAAGGAGAGAGAGAGGTAACAGAGAGAGAGGAAGAGAGGAGTACCTAACACACTGAGTCTGGCGGTGCTGGGAGCTGGGTAGGTGCGGCTTTCCTCCTCAATTATTCACCTTAGAACGAGAGCAAGGCAAAACCTAAATATAGCTTCTCGCTTATATATATATATAGCTTAGACTCCACTCGATAGCATGATGGAAAACTACCGCGTGTTGGGGAGAAATATGCCATGTGTATGACTGGTTAAAATTATTCAGTGAAACCGTAAATCAGGATAAAATAATTAGGAGTGTTTTTTTTTTATTATAAAGTAGATCGCCCCAGGTCGAGTCTTCCTCCTCCCATTAGTAACAGTTCTTGTCCCACCATTGTTTTTTGGGGGGATCAGTTATACCACGACCTTGAGTTGTCTCACCCCGTACAGTACAATACATATACGTGTATATGTATTATAAATTAATTATTAGTGCGTCCAAGAAATTGCTTTGAAATTGGTTATATTATCTTCTTTCATGACGATCTTGCCTCCATCAATGTGTGTGTATGTATGTGTGTGTCTGTGTGTGTGTGTGTGTGTGTGTGTGTGTGTGTGTGTGTTAGTAAAGGTACAGCTGTTATAATGGCAGTGTACTCGACCCAGATATTCACTGCAATAATTCGTGTATACCCTTTCCTGAACCACTTGTCAGACTGTGTCCAAAAAAGCCTAAGAGTTTTAACTTTAAACCCATTACACCTGGCAAGATAGCTTACTTAATTATCTGAGGTAAAATTGAAGGAAATTTTGACGGTGCACTGCTCACTTAACCACTTTTATTTTCCATAGTCAAATGATAAGTAATTTATTACTTACAAATTCTCTATGTCTTGCGTCTAGGTTTAAAAAGTGAGTAGAATTTGTATTACGTAAATAATGTTATTGGCCACAGGTGAAACGAAGTAATCAAACCTAACCTAACTTAACGATTTTACTAAGCCTTTTAGGTTAGGTTAGGCTAGGATAAGTTAGGTTAGGTTAGGCTAGGCTAGGTTAGGTTGGGTTACATTCGTTTCAGTTCGCTCGCGCCTTCTCCATTCCCAAAATGCTTTGGTGTACAGAATAGGCAGAATTATACACAAACAACTTCTCTTCGATAAAAAAAACCCTCATCAAATGCGTTGTTCACCACTCAATACTTTTAAATAAATAAACAGAGAAAAATTACACCTTTAAGGACTAAATACACAGGCAGTAAATCACCAATGAGAGTAATATATCATTAAGCGTTATTTATCTGTGTCATTTATTAGACGTTGTTGAAATAAATCTTACGTTCACTCAGACGCTCTCGGTCGCCGGTAATTCTGGGAGAGTGAGGCGAATGTTGATGAAGGTCTGTTTTCTCGTGGGTCATCTCACAGCACGGAGAGAGCGATGAACCTTTCTCGTCTTTATTCTGTATTTTCTCTTTTCATTTCTCACAATATTATCTTTTGTTTCACTGTTTTATTTACATTTCCTTCACTTTATATGGAGTTATTCTTAGACTTTCCTTAGCTACCTATTGCCACATATTATTTTTCTGGTTTGTTACTGAATTTGTCTGTTTACATTTTAATCCACTGTTTTTACCCGCTGTTTATTTTATGAAAGCTATTATACCCAGACGAAAGTTTTCCTTGCGGCAATTTTTTGGAAAGAGACGTTTGTGCAGCCATCGTGGATTTGACAGTCGTTATGTCAACAGACAGAGCCGCATAGTGAATCATGTTTGGCATTGTGGGACTATGACAATGGTTAACAGTTATCCACAGTTCAATTATCCAGGTCAATAGCCAACTTTTGAGCTACACAACTTCCTTCATTGGATATCACACCTGTAGACACGCAATTTAACTCGTGGGATTAGAGCTCTGTTGGTTACCTGTACGCAAGGCTTCAAGTGACCCGGGTCAGGTAACAAGATCCTAGCACCTCTGAGAGTTTCTTTAGCCATACTGGTGACCGAGTTTGGTGAATATTCTCGACTTACTATAGTTTAACTAAGGCAATATACAACAATATTATTAAAACAGAGATGGAATGTAATATCTTGACATAGTAAACACTTGTATCATTGTAGTATTCTGGCACTTGAGACTACTTCCTTTTGGCACCTGAACTCTAGAATTCTGGCACTTGGACCACAGCATTTTGGCACTGTGAGAATGTAACAAAATGTTACGATATAATGGGTAATTAAAACACTATTAGTCTGTACTGATCATTAGCTGACACACTAACACTCTAACGCTTTGATTTTTCATTGAAGAAATTATAAATACTGTACCTTTCTAATTTGGCAAGTTTTGTAAAGCAACAAATTTTAACCTGGCATAATAATAATAATAATAATAATAATAATAATAATAATAATAATAATAATAATAATAATAATAATAATAATAATAATAATAATAATAATAATAATAATAATAATAATAATAATAATAAGTAATAATAATAATAATAATAATAATAATAATAATAATAATAATAATAATAATAATAATAAGAATAAAATAATAATAATAATAATAATAATAATAATAATAATAATAATAATAATAATAAGATAATAATAATAATAATAATAATAATAATAATAATAATAATAATAATAATAATAATAATAATAATAATAATAATAATAATAATAATAATAATAATAATAAGAATAATAGTAAAAATCCTGTATGATTAAAAGCATGTCACGCCAGGACTACATCGTTAAAATGAAATATCGGTAATACATGACATGCAACCCACTAAACTCATTACAAGGACCTGGACCACTGCAGTAACTTACCCTGGGTAGCTTTATCACATAACACCAACAATAACTTCCTTATCTTGTGGTACTAATGTGAGTGATGAATAGTTCCATTATATAGAGTTCCAATCCCGAGTACAGTCTTCCTTGTCATCAAAGATACTGGTATCATATGTACAGTGTGTTGCAGAAGGTGTCACAGTAGAGGGTGGAAATACAGGGTGGTGTTGACGTGATGGAGGGCACTCAGTGATAGCTTGAATCTCTGCCAGCGGACATGTATCTTCAGGTGTGAATCCTTCCCGCCAGGTGTGTGTGTGTGTGTGTGTGTGTGTGTGTGTGTGTGTGTGTGTGTGTGTGTGTGTGTGTGTGTGTGTGTGTCTTTGTTTATTCATTCTATTGTGGTCTTAAAATGTCTCGATGGATTTTGTCAGTGTAAAGTCTATCATTACTACTTTATTAAATTATATTATTGATTTTAGAGCAAATGAAAAACAAATAATTCCACGGCTCACGGTACTAAATTAAGTGCTTGTCACATTTTTAATACCATCCTACGTATCACTTTTATTACTTTATGTGGAAATGCACTTTAACACTAAAGGAGGAACAAGTGACAGTGTCTTTACCTTTATAAGAAAATTAGATACGGAAGATTAACTCAACGTACAGAAATAATTCACCCACATTCTCTACCTGTCACGCACCTCTATCGTCTCTATCGTCTGCTCACTTCAAGAATGTATATTGTATGTTATATTCTACCGGTTTCTTGCAATTGATCAGAAGCTCCGAAGCATTTCACTATATGCAAGATACTTTATTTTACAATACCATATCATCATTTTCAACACTTGAAGAAAAACACAAATTATTTCGCCAACACTATGGAAATATTTCGCTAGATGTCACCAGATTATTTCACCAAAGCCGGACACAAATTTTAACAGTAGACAAAACTATTTCATCAATCCGGACAAATGTATTTCAGTAACACAGGACAAAAATACCATCGGCACTTGATTAAAATATTACACAAACACTACTTAAAGATATCAACATTGGACAAAAATATTTCAGTAACACTAGAGGAACATTGGACAAAACAATCACCAATAGTGGACAAAATACATTTCCAATACCGGACAAAAGACATCGAATACTGATATAGAAAACTAACATTGGATAAAAGTGCCAAACACAGGACATAAACACCACCAACACTGGACAAAACACCACCAACACTGGACAAAACACCACCAACACTGGACAAAACACCACCAACACTGGACAGAAACACCACCAACACTGGACAGAAACACCACCAACACTGGACAGAAACACCACCAACACTGGACAGAAACACCACCAACACTGGACAGAAACACCACCAACACTGGACAGAAACACCACCAACACTGGACAGAAACACCACCAACACTGGACAGAAACACCACCAACACTGGACAGAAACACCACCAACACTGGACAGAAACACCCAACACTGGACAAAACACCAACAACACTGGACAGAAAACACCACCAACACTGGACAAAACACCACCAACACTGGACAAAACACCACCAACACTGGACAGAAACACCACCAACACTGGACAGAAACACCACCAACACTGGACAGAAACACCACCAACACTGGACAGAACACACCACCAACACTGGATAAAAACACCACCAACACTGGACAGAAACACCACCAACACTGGATAAAAACACCACCAACACTGGACAGAAACACCACCAACACTGGACAGAAACACCACCAACACTGGACAGAAACACCACCAACACTGGACAGAAACACCACCAACACCGGACAAAACACCACCAACACCGGACATAAAAATATTCAAACTTGCAAACTAGTGATCGTATCCGTCCAATTTCAGTGGACCGAAATTAAGTTTATGCATCACTGAGGTACAACTACAGCAACACCCTTATGTTTGTGGGCGGTAGGTGGAGGATTAGTGGGTGGGTGGGTGGGTGGAGGAGAGGGTGATGGGTAGAAGAGAGGGTGGAGGAAAGGGTGGTGGGTGAAGAATGAAGGGTAGTGATGGGTGGAAGAGGCATGGTACGGGAAACATTGAGCAGTAGAGAGTGGCGTAGAAGAGGAAGTATTAGAGACTTGTTTTGATGTGGGGTTTAACTAACGAGACAACAGGTAATAAATAAAGGTGAATCATCCTCATTTAAGATTTTAGTAAGACGGGGATTTGGTGGGTGGTAAAAGTCTTATTAAAACACCAGAACATAAAACTCCTCCCTATACTGTACAACAAAGTATTAGTAGAATATCCTTAACATACAGTATATTTCACATTGTCGTAGAGATAACTGAATGTATAAATGCATTTTCCAATAAACACACGAATGGGGGAAAGATGTATGAGAATAGGGAGCGAGGAGAGTTGTATGTACGGTCAAGAGGTAAAGGAGGAGGGAATAATATGAAACTGTATGAGCATAGATACATCAGGTGAGAAAGACGCAGGTAACACTCACAGGTAATTACTTGTCAGTGTTACCTGCGTCTGTCCAGAACGGCAGTACATGACCCACTGTAACATAATACTATACGATACTGGATATGATTCAGGTATACATAGACTGTAGGATTCATATACACTCTGGCCATGGACTACCCACCTTCGCCTCCCCAACACCACGTGAGATCTCGGTCCACTCATTCCCATGACTCGGTTTCACAACGGGATTGAACTTTTGTCTCCGTCTGTACATTAGCCTAACATGGTGCAGGCATACGTAAACATTCACGACACAAGAAAGACGTGAATAATTAATCAACACCAGAGAGAGAGAGAGAGAGAGAGAGAGAGAGACACATGGAAATGGGCAAACTAAAATCTCTAACATGACTCAAACCACAGTATATTTTACCTTACCTGACCCAATTACCTGAGAATCTATGATAATTATTCACGTCGGATGAAACATCATTTTTGTCCGTGATATATCTTACTTATATGATACACGAGGTCAACATGTCCGGGATAATGATCTATTGACAGTAATTACGTTAGCATGACGGGAGAGAGAGGACTTCCACCCCCCCGAAAAAAAGTCAGGGTTTGGTCATTACTAAATCAATTTCTAATCCAAGCATTATAGTCACTTATAAATAGCTGCAACATGCTAGTAAATGACGTTTGGTTGTCTGATTAGGCTTATAAAAAAAAATCCCCACCGAATCCATCAAAACTACAGCTTAATTCTCAACCTTGATTAACGTTTAGTATAGTGTTGTATTTTTGCTAACTTGGTAATACTAGTTAAGTTTTTTTTTCTTCTTAGACTTTGGGTTTAAATTTTACTGACAGATTACGTAAACTAGGAAGTGCAGTATACAGTATATTGTCAAATGTGTAATGTAGTTTATCTGTCAGTGTTTCGAGTTAGTCAGTTAGTTTCACAAATTAGTCCAACAGTATATTACAAGTAAATTGGCCAGCCAGTGTTGCAAAATTAATCTACCAGTGTTACAAATTAGTCTAGTAGTGTTACAAATTTATCTACCAAAGTTACAAATTAGTTTACTAGTGTTACAAATTAATCTACCAACGTTACAAATGAATCTATCAGTGTTACAAATTACTATACCTGTACTACAAATTACTTTACAAATTAATCTACCAGTGTTACAAATTAACCTACCAAAATTATAAATTAGTCTACCAGCGTTACAAATTACTCTACCAGTGTTACAAATTAATCTACCAGTGTTACAAATTAATCTACCAGTGTTACAAATTAATCTACCAGTGTTACAAATTAATCTACCAGTGTTACAAATAAGTTTACTACGGCTACAGAGAATGAGTATGTCAACAAAACAACTCAGTCCAGCTGTGAATTAAAGTGATTAAATGCTTATTTTATTACACTGGCAAGGCTTGACATATTACCTCACAGGTATTACAAGATTGAATAATTAAAGCTTCATCGACTCGTGGCACCTTCTCTCATTAGCTCAATTTCCTCAATACCTGTGTAATTGTGCATTATGTTAGGAAATAAGGTCCCTGTAATAATAATTAAAGGTATTATTATTATTATTATTATTATTATTATTATTATTATTATTATTATTATTATTATTATTATTGCTGTTCTTATCTTGAGAACTGCTTCTACGACCTCATAAAAAATAATGTTAAGAAAAGATATGCATGATACAACGTTACCATGAGAAAAAAAATATTATGCACTGATACGTGTGTGTGTGTGTGTGTGTCAATAATAATTTTCATAATCAAAGCATTTCATCATGAAGAACAAACACAGTGATATCTTTTACTGCACTAACTTATATAACCTGCATGATATGAGCTCCATTAACAAGAGGTAAATCATATATTCGACCTATGTCTATTTATATTCAATGCCCATGAAGTTAGAGGAATCTGTAGTGTGAATATATATCCCAGTTGTATAAAATCGGAAGCATGGATATATGGGAGACTCTTATACACTCAGTGACCGGATATATGAATAAATTTATCTTCGCATATAGGGGAATATTTATAGCTATGAACTTATATACCGTGTTGTCTTGCACGGGTAAATTCATCTCTTTTGAAGTCAGTTATTGTATATTTTGGACGTAAAGAAAGTGACGCCTCAGAACCCAAGAGCCAGTTTGTTTACAAGTAGTTGCCCCTCAGAGAGTTGCTCCTGACACCTCAGCCCTCTGGGACCTGACATTGACGGACCTCACACAGAACGGTAAAAACATTCCTTTTCTGTGACTTCAAATGTATCTATATATCTACATCTAAAATAGAGCTGAAGGGCTTTTTTGTATGACACTAATGAAGGGAAATATTAAATAGACATTATAATCAGTGAAGTAAAATTTGTGCTTTAATTGTGCAAATTTCACTTATATTATCTTCAGTTGTACATTGTATCCTTCAGTAGTAACAAAGTACAGTATGTAACAGGTGATATTCCCCCTATGAACCTGCGAGGACATGCCGTATCAAAACACACACTATGAATATACATACACAGTTGTATATACTGTATATATTCTTCTCTGGCACAGGTGAACGAAAAACTCTTATATGTATCAGATACATATATATCCTCGAGCGGTACAGAAGAGTGAGCCTCACACAAGGTAAGGCAACACCAATATGGAAATGTTGGTAAACAGTGGGCGTCGTGTTGAGGGCGTGAGGCACCGGCCACACACTGCCCAGTGTTTACCAACATCACCATACAGCTGTTGTTTTGGTGTGTGTGAGCAAATGCATTTCTGTTATTTCCAGTAAATTTAGTGAAGCAAATGCTTTTATCCTCAATTGTCCCGGAATTACAGAATATCTCTGAATAAACACCCAGTCGTTAAAGAGTGTTGGATAACAAGATCAGTGTTTATTACACCTGGAGACGAAGGCATAATGATCTCGATACTCTACGCTTGTTGCTCCCACAGTCAGAGAATGATATAAATAATTTCTCTAACTCCCGAAAAAATATACAGTGAAAATACGATTTACATTTTACTGACGACACCAGGCTTTTCTTATACACCAGCATACAGCAACCTTCCTGTCAGATCAAAATTTTATTTTGTACAAGGTATCAAAATTGACAGCTACCAGGAGAGAGGTGTTAAACATTTCACGGCAGAGTAACAATTTCCCTAACAGTACACAAGCGTGTCGCCGACCAAGGTCTTGATAGGTGACACCGTAAGCTGCACTCTGAAATTGTTTATTGTCAGTGCTATGCCTTTTTTTATTAGAAGTATTGTAGTAGCAGAGAGAGAGAGAGAGAGAGAGAGAGAGAGAGAGAGAGAGAGAGAGAGAGAGAGAGAGAGAGAGAGAGAGAGAGAAAACTAAGAGTGGAACTCGGAGGAATAGATGTGACCTGGAGGCACCGTACTCTACTCCCCTGGATGGACTGTGACCTTAGCGAGGCGGAAGGCAAAGGTCAGAACAAGAGTAATGCACCTCTACCTACTACTCCTGGATGTATGACCTTCAGTGTGACACAATCGACTGTTACTAGCCAGCCTTCACAAAGTGGTGGCCATCAACATAACACACAATCCGGAAACACAATTGTCCCGCACCACCGCTCGGGATATAATAAATGTCAAAGGAAAGATACGTAGCAAAAGGATTCAGAGGAGCTTGACTGTTATTTTTCCTGGACATCATCAGTGATATACACGAGGACACACCAATTACGGTGATACTAAAGGTTGTCATGAGCATGGCAGTGTGTACAACATATTCTAACATAAACACAACGAACACTGCTCTATACAGTTGGCGAGACAAAATTATTATGCGATATATATGAAAATAAAGCTGAGATTTTCGTTGAATATGTTTAAGCATTTATAGTAATTTGAACAATAATAATAAATGAAAAGCTAAGGGTGCTGCGAGTGTTAATGAAGTATTTGAGTTCTGTGGAAATATTAATGAAATAAACTATTCCATCAGATTAACAACCAGCCAAACGTTCAGTATATGTATGTATGCATATGAGTCACTTCAGCTGAGTATTGTGGTTCAGTATATACACAGGAGGACACAGTCAACAAAAAACAAACTTAAACACTATGGAAGATGAAGGTAGACCCCATAAGCAAGGAGCAGTGCGGATACGACAAACTGAATACTAAACTTCAATACCCGAGACAGTGTGGTAGGTACTACACTCGCCTGCTTTTATTTCCCTTTCTTAAGTCAGCTGGATCGACTGAGGGAACTCGGGTGTGATCCAGAGACTCTTGAGATACCTGGTGAGCGCTCTATCAGCCTGACACTATTTACAGTTACAACAAAGGATATCTAAATTGCCTTTTTATATTTCCATCTCTCGCATCAAAAACTCTTTACATATTACGTTTATTTCTTACATCTCTGATGTCTTCATTATTCATATAGGAATAAAAAAATAATTCAAAGGTATAGACCCAAGTGTCAAAAAAATATATATTCTACTCAGTTGATATGGTGCCAGTAACGGTGTCTGTGTGGGGATTATTTCACTGTCATTTGTAAACAGATGTTTAAATTATTTCTTCTAGGGGTTCACGCTATTAAAACGACTTTCACACAAAGAACATCGACGAAAAAAGCTTGCAGCTTAGTATTGGATGACTCCCCCCGTGTTGACAGTCTCCTCTTATTTGTTTACATTATATCCTCCAGTGATTGGAATACTATCAGTGGAACTGGTGACTGTAATTACTAAGTCACTGTCGACAAAATGTCCTTGAAAAAAGCTTTAGTGTTGACTGTCCACCGACAACCCTATCTTCCTGCGACAAAAACTCTGCTTGCATTCACAACCTCGGGTACCCGGGTGGTAGGGAAGGGAGGAGTCAAACATTCCCCAACATTGAGAGCATTCTCCCTAAATAGCCAAAAGTAAATCTATCGGGGAAAGACCATCAAGGAAGATTTAGCCTCAGCCATACTTCAGGAAGCATCATTGCCAGAGAAAAAGCGTGGTATTACTATAGTGAGTCAATGAGCATCAATGAGTTTAACAATGGTATCTCTGGGAAGGATTTGCGAGAGACAATGAAGTCAGGGATATCAAAGAGACTTCGCCATTTTTGGGTCAATCAATGCAAACGGCACCCCGGGTAAGCCCTACATTAGTCGCCGCTACAGCTGTGTTTTTTTCCTTGCTACAACCTCTCTGTTCTATAGTTTAGCCAAGTAAAGGATGCTACAAGACCTTGGTTTATGGAGGTCACAAGTACTGTACACAGCACCACACTAGTCTTCCTGTTGAGGATGGTTTCGTCGCAGTAGTCACAAAGATCCTGCCTATCGTGACTACTGTGCTGGGCTCCAAACTCATCATGAAAACTATATAAATGACTCACGCCCTCTGCTGAAGACGTGAGCAGACAGTTGTGGATTAACAGCTTTGCGGTATATTAGGTGGATTTCCATTTTTTATTTTGGCATTCAGGTTAGAATAAGTAAATATTAAAAACAAAAAAGAATATTAAAAAAAAATCAGAAGTGACTTTGTAACATATAATTAAGTCGATAAAGTTTAAATCTTCACTGTTGTTTTGAGTAACTTTAGATTTAATGGTTTTTGGTTTTCAGGAATTTAAGTTGACTTACATATTTTTTAAGAATATATCATATTTTCATATCACCCATAATAATCTTCCTACATTTAAAACGAAAAAAAAATAAAAGTTACGTAATGTTCGTTAAGGTAAGGTTAAGTTAGTTTACTGTAGGTTTTCTGTTAAACTATCATGTATACCTAACAGGATAAACTACACGTCGATATTAGGTAATTATCCCGATGAGTTTAAGTACACCTTAGAGTTAGATATTCTGTGGTCTTGTCTGTACCAGGTCTTTATGTCTCTGTCTCAAGTGTTTCCTGTGCTACCAAGAGATGTCTCCTCTTCTTGGGAGAACTTTCAGGTGAGATGTTTAGGAGATACCTGTAATATCACGTTATGTGTAACCGTTTGTCTTACAGAGAATGGCAGCATACGACGCTGTATGTCTGGCCAAACAGGACGCCCAAAAATGCTGCACTAAAAGTTATTACATTGCCACGACGCCGCCCTGAATATAGTTTACTGCCCTCGTGAGTGTAACTGAGATGCTAACTTGACACAGCAGCGCCTCAGTCTTTGCTTGTGTACACGACAACCCACGATAAAGTCATCTAAAAATGTTTGTGTGGTGTGTCAGTATATTTGATTATCATCACACATGTCTTGCACACACACACGCGAGCACGCACGCACGCACGCACGCACGCACGCACGCACACGCACACGCACACGCACACGCACACGCACACGCACACGCACACACACACACACACACACACACACACACACACGGCAGTTTTTGCTCTCTTTGGCAGTTTGACCGTAATTACTTTAGTCGGCAGTAATACTTGAAGCCGAAAAAGACTTACAAACGGGTACGACTCACTGAGATTTTATGTTTAAAGTCACAAATCTTTTTTAACCATGTCACTTTATGTCTTACAATATACACATCAGTTAATTTTCAAGGGACGTAATATGCCGACAACCCCTAACAAAAGTGCTCAGAATTTCACAGCTGCGCCACAGTGATCTGCTGGCGGAGAAGACTACCAGCTCTCATGATTCTTCGAACAAAACAAGTTTCAGACACTCACACCGGTATACAGTGTGTCCTTCACAACTGACAACAAGAAGCAGCAAGCAGCAGTGTTCGAGGCTAATCGTGATTTATTCCATCGTATCAGTGGAGGCAGGTCGTGACAAATACTTCAATAATCTACTGGAGCATAAAGTTAGCAGTGTACCTTTTTATACTTGCGACAACGGATAGCTCTCTCAGGTTAGCAACAAAAAACAAACAACTCCTGCTTGTATTTGAAGGACACTCCCAACCGTACTCGCCAACAACATAATAAAACTTGCATAGATGGAAGAGTTGTCGAGTAGGCAACTGGAACGCCTCCAGTTGCAAAAATTTTCTTGGGAATTTGGCAGATGTATTTGTACAGAATCCCACTTCACACTTCAGAGCCACAATTGCCAGAAGTGATGTTGCGTTTGATCGTTACATTGAAAAGTGCATAAAATGTGTAGACAAAAATAACGTGCTGGTAAGAGTAAGGAAAGGGGGACCGTCCGGCGTAGGGGCCATGAAGTGAAGCTGACATACCCGTGGAACTTTTGTCTATATGAATAAAAATAAGACACTTGTGTCTAAACTTCTCACATGTGAACTTCTCAGACACACTCCGGTAGATGGCAGAGACCTCAATGTTGATGGCGGCTCTGGGGACACGCTTAATGCTTCATCCACTGGACGTGACGTAGTGCTCTGTATTCACACTATGAACAGCGCACACTCGCTTGACTTCAAGTCGCACAATATTCGTCTCGTCATATTGATGTCCTTGTGTTGTTGACTGCCTTTTCCTCCCATTTCCAGGAAGTTTAAATGAGAACAAGAACACTAAAAGACACATATTACAACACAATTTTACAAGAACATTTGTGATCATGAAATTCTAACTAGCATCATGACTTACTTTACAATGACTACTGGTTCTGATACAACAAGTCAGTTAGTTAGTAGATATTCCCAAAATAGCAACATGGAAAGTCATCGTCTGCAAATTCCAAGCTATACTGACATAACTAAGAATCACACAGACTCCAACCGTCTTATTTATGTTCTCAGGGCAGGTAAAGTCTTAGACGTCCCCGAGAGAGAATTATCTATGTTGATTTGCATTGTAATAATAATAATGTTGGGTGTATTTTTATGCTAACGAACCCAACACCTGTAATATATAACGTGCTCTTAAGTCAAATTAATTCAGGATTTACAAGACAGGTGGGATAGATTGTTGATTATTGCAGTAACCTGACTTAGGTAATGCAGTGATTCGATCTAATTACTGCAGTGGTCTACACGAATCAGTACAGTAGTCTGATCAAATCTTTACAATAACCTGATCAAATCCTTACAATAACCTGATTAAATCACTACAATAGTATAATCTAATCCGTACAATGATATAATATAACCACTGTAGTAGCCTCAACCTACAGTATTCACAGTAGTTGCCAGACCTAAACACTGGAATAGTCTGATCTAATAACTGTAGTAGCCTGACATAATGACTGTAGTACCCAGACCTAATAAACACTCCAGTTACCTGACCCAATCACTGTAGCAACATGATGAAATTAGTGGAAAAGTTTGACCTAATCACCACAGTAGTCTGAGCTAATCACTGTGGTTGCCAGACATGATCACCAAATTGGAATGATGACAATAACACTCTTCCATCTCGCCCAATTGTGTGTGTGCTGTAGTGATGATAACGTTTCCTCTCCGCGTCAAAAACGTAACTGGCAACGAAAACTTGATTTATGATCCGACGAAACGTTTTTTTTATTTTATTATTCATATGAGTGATTATTTCTCTATTTGATGGGAACAGTAAGAGACATTTTGGGTACCCCTATTTCCCGCCTAAGGTGAAAGAAGTAGTGTCCCTTATACGGAGCAGTGATATGTCCTCCCTCCCTCTCTCCCTCCCTATACTAATGCCATGTACTCTCCCGTCTCCTTCCAGACCGACTGTGGGCTGCAACACATCATCTTCCCCCTTTAACACACGACGTGAGGCTGCTGGCTGGACGGAGTTCATGTTGCCCGCGCTGAAGGCATTTGTTGTTCAAGTCAGGTTTATTAACACTCCTCCTTAGGTCAGGGGGAAGTGAGGAGACACACTCTCTCTCTCTCTCTCTCTCTCTCTCTCTCTCTCTCTAACACATATACACTAATGCTTTTATACATGTGAATAAACAATCACGTATATAAACATAGTCATTGATACAGACATACACACATAACCCGCTTCCCCTCACTCACAGCAGGGGAAACTGACCCCCAGAGCCTCTTTTAAATACAATGTTTATGTGCATATATTTTATTTTCTTTCCTGTATAATTTTATTCCTAAAGACGTTTTACAATCATAAATTTCATTACGCACAAGACTTTTTAATTATTCTCGTACAATATCTCTATAAATGCATTAAGTATTTTTACAATGAATAAGATTTTTTCTCGAGCTTTTTTAACCATTTTCTTTCTACCTGTGGCAGTACTTCTTTACCTATTAAGTGCATTACTCAGATTACTCGTTAATTCATCGCCTAATGACTTAACAGCGTTCACATTAACCTGATCAACAGTCTTGATTTACGTATATATTTCTTTTCACAGTTTTATACACGGAGTAAACAGTAGACTGACTCATAGCAATACACGGAGTAAACTAAAGACTGACTCATAACAATACACGGAGTAAACTAAAGACTGACTCATAACAATACACGGAGTAAACTAAAGACTGACTCATAACAATACACGGAGTAAACTAAAGACTGACTCATAGCAATACACGGAGTAAACTAAAGACTGACTCATAACAGGTGCAGTCATGTTATATAAATATTTTCATTTCTTATTTACGTCTGCAGTCACATACCTAAATGTATTTATTTACTGAAGAAGAAAATAATAATAATAAAAATAATAATAATAACAGTAATAATAACAATAATAATAATAATAATAATAGTAATAATAATAATAACAATAATAATAAAAATAACAATAATAATAATAATCATAATACTACACAAACTACTCCCACGCTCACAACTCCATGGTAAAACTATAATCACCTAACCCAAATTTCTCACCACAGATCACAAGCATAATATACTGTTAATGACACTATTACTTACTTATACTGTCGGTGTTTCCCTTGTCCAAAATTTTACCCGCTCTAAATATCATTAACTCTGCGGAATAAATAGGGTTCTAATGAAGAAACTCGGCGCAGCATTTGTACGTGGAGGTGATGTAAAGAATTCTGAGGCAGATGATGATACGGGTTATGGCTCTTGTAAGATTAAGGTGTGTGGTTTATATAATCAAGGTGTGGTTTATATAATGGTGTGTTGTATAATTAAGGTGTGGTTTATATAATCAAGGTGTGGTTTGTGTAATCAAGGTGTGGTTTATATAATCAAGGTGTGGTTTATATAATCAAGGTGTGGTTTACATAATCAATTCACAATTTAGACACACACACACACACACATACTGTATATACATACATACCATACATACATACATACATACATACCATACATACCATACATACCATACATACCATACATAAATACATACATACATACATACATACATGCCATACATACATATCATACATACATACATACATACATACATACATAGGAGAATTAGCTGTTTACGATAGACATTCTGCCGCCACCCACCACCACCACATTCCTCCACCTACCAACCCCGTAAATGGTCCTACTACTTTAAGAGCGAATTTTCAACCTGAGAATTTTAAGTTTCCTCAGATCTACGTCCTGTGTTGGTAGTCTATAAGGCTTTAAAAAGAGATAAAAAAACACTACAGGTAAAGTGAAGATTAATGGGTGGATGAGTGATTAATTTCAACATAGGTTTATCCTTAAATGTATATTATTGAGTTGGGAAGAAAATAACAATTATTGTCTCGTTATAAAAAGAAAACAAGGCTTTACGGAATACAACTAAGAGAGAGAGAGAGAGAGAGAGAGAGAGAGAGCAGGAAGACAAAAATTTAATAGTCTCTCACTCAGTTTTATCTTCTCGAGTACAATTACAACCCCTTGAGTACAATGATAATTCCTTGAGTACGATAACTTAATCGTTAAAATCCTATGTTTGATCATATAAACGGCAGGACCTCATCACCTGCCACAAACCTCTCCTTACCTTACCACAATGTCATTTAGAACACGACGTGGGGTAGTGTGTGGTACTATACAGTATGCATATTCCTCTAAGTCGTTCCGATGGTTTAAGGGGCAGTATTAACCCACTACTGTTATGGCCTCTTTGTCAATGATACTGCCTCTCACTCACTACTGTCGTCTCCTACTAACTGTTGTTGCCTCTCATCCACTATTGCTGCCTCTCATCCACTAATGCTGCCTCTCATCCACTAATGCTGCCTCTCATCCACTAATGCTGTCTCTCATCCACTAATGCTGCCTCTCATCCACTAATACTGCCTCTCATCCACTAATGCTGCCTCTCATCCACTAATACTGCCTCTCATCCACTAATACTGCCTCTCATCCACTAATGCTGCCTCTCATCCACTAATACTGCCTCTCATCCACTAATACTGCCTCTCATCCACTAATGCTGCCTCTCATCCACTAATGCTGCCTCTCATCCAAGGTTACACGTGACCACACTGCTACACCATCACTACTGTATAAATGTTCCGTGTATAGTCGCCCGGGGAGGATGGGATGGGGATGAGGGGTGAGGTAATGGGTTGATAGAGAGAGGGGGAGAAGTGGAGAAAGGGAAGGAGGGATGATGTGGGAAGGGAGGAGGGAAAGGATATAGGGGTAAGGGAAGGTGGTGGGAGAGAGAGAGAGAGAGAGAGAGAGAGAGAGAGGGGAGGGGGCGTGGAAGTGCAGCGGGAAGACAAAAGCTTCGTAATCTTTTATTCAATTTTGTCTTCTCGAGTACGATGACTTGACCCCGAGTACGATAATTTAACCCCTTGAGTAAGATGAATTAACCCCTTAAGGGATTATGTTACCATGCTCAAGGGGTTAAATCATCATACTCAAGATGTTAGGTCATCATACTCAAGGGGTTAAGTTATCATACTCAAGGGTGTTAAGTCATCAAACTCAAGGGGTTAAGTCATCATACTCAAGGGGTTAAGCCATCAAACTCAAGGGGTTAAGCCATCAAACTCAAGGGGTTAAGTTATCATACTCAAGGGTGTTAAGTCATCATACTCAAGGGGTTAAGTTATCATACTCAAGGGGTTAAGTCATCATACACAAGGGGTTAAGTCATCAAACTTAAGGGGTTAAGTCATCAAACTTAAGGGGTTAAGTTATCATACTCAAGGGTGTTAAGTCATCATACTCAAGGGGTTAAGTCATCAAACTCAAGGGGTTAAGTCATCATACTCAAGGGGTTAAGTCATCAAACTCAAGGGGTTAAGTCATCATACTCAAGGGGTTAAGTTATCATACTCAAGGGTGTTAAGTCATCATACTCAAGGGTCTAAGTCATCATACGCAAGAGGTTAAGTAATTATATTCAAGGGTCATCATACTCAAGGGGTTGTCATCATAATCAAGGGGTTAGGTCATTATACTCAAGGGTCTAAGTCACCCTACTCAAAAGATTAAGTCATCATACTCAAAGGGTTAAACCATCATAATCAAGGGGTTAAATCATCATACTCAAGATTTTAAGTCATCGTACTCAAGAGGTTAAGTCATTTTACTCCAGGGGTAAAATCATCATACTCAAGGTTTTTAAGTCATCGTACTCAAGAGGTTGTCATCATACTCAACGGTCTAGGTCATCATACTCGGGTTTAAATCATCATACTCCAGGGGTTAATAATGCAACAAAGACTTCTCTCCAAGGGCTCTGAATCGTTACATTACAGTCGTCATTTCAGATTTGTATCTTCCTGATCATTGGGTTACAGTTCGATGTGTAATGGCGATACAATTGGTATTTCCGTGTAATATAATAGTGTTGTATTGCTGTATGATTGTATTTTTTTTTCTCTGGTCAACATTCTGATTTGAATGTTGTTGTTATTGAGTTTTGTTTCTTCTCAGTTTATTTTTGGTTTTCTATTTTCGTTTATTATTATTATTATTATTATTATTATTATTATTATTATTATTATTATTATTATTATTATTATTATTATTATTTTTATTATTATTACTATATTATCATTGTTATTGTTATTACTATTTTTATTATTATTATTATTCAATTTAATACCCAATGTTTATATAATGACTTTCAGGTATGTCATTATAATCATTACGTCATAATTTTCGATTCTCACTCGCTATATATTTCCTAAATTATCCGATAAATCATGATATGTATTAAGTCCGGTCGGCGCCGGTAATTTATGGTGCTTCTCGACCCTCGTTCTCAACCTGCCCGGCCGGTTCTCATTCCCTTGATTACATGACCCGGGTCTAGCAGGCATTACGGATAGCGGGTCGTGTTGTGGAGGTCTCAAGGGCGCCGTTAAGATGGCTCTAGTGAGGTTTATTTTGGTCCTTAATGTTGGCGCTCCAGGGGGAGGAGGAGGTTGGGAGGGGGAAAGAGGGGGAAGAGGAAGAGGAAGAGCAGGAGGGGGTGGGGAAGAATGAGGAGAAGTGGTGGTGATGGCTACCGTGGTTGGGCTAAGGGTAATGGCCTGTTGCTGCTGGCAGGGACCTGTGTGTGTGTGTGTGTGTGTGTGTGTGTGTGTGTGTGTGTGTGTGTGTGTGTGTGTGTGTGTGTTTTATCTCCCTCTGTGTCTTGCTTCTCAATCGTTTTCTCTTGCTTGTTATCTCTAACTCACTATGTCCCACTTCATTATCTCAGATCTATTCGTTATTCTATCTCATAAATTCATTACCTCTCTCTCTCTCTCTCACTTTCCTTCTTTCTCTTTAATTCTCTTTCTTACCTTCTCTTTCATTTTCTGTTTCTCTCTCTCCAACAGGCTGTCATCCTAAGCGTCTTCCTATCTTCGTCTTTATTGTCATTCTCTCCATCCCTCTGTTTATCTTTACGCTACAAGGGGTGACTCAGATGACTTGGCAGGTACTGTGTGTTGGTAGTGGCATCAGTGAATGAAACACACAGGGTGAGAGGTTAGGGTGGATGTTGTTGGAGGAGTTTCATGAGTAGATCAGAGATGGAGGTGAGAGGAAGGGTAAAAAAAAAGCATTGGTTATGTTATGGAAGAGGGTGGTGGGGGGAGTTATGAAGGATGGTTGGAAGGAAAGGGAAGGGGGGGGGGGAATAGTAGTTATGTGACTAGCCTAACTCTCTGGCGCCTAACCCTGACGGAGCAGCAACAACAACAAGAGGTGAGAAAAGGATAAGAGGAGTGAGGAAGAAAGGGTTAAAAAGATTGGATGAGTGACGAAGGGAATATGGAGTGGAGAAGATAAGGTAGTAGGTAGTAGACAGCTATCAAACAGGGAGGTACTACCGCCTGGGAAGATATTGGCAGCATAATGTGTTGTCTAATGGTAGACCCTGCTGCCATATGGCATCACAATAATTGTGACCAAGTCCCAGGTTGCTGATCTGACTTTCTGCCTCATTTACACACAATTGCAGGGTCTCAATTGTTTCTCTTACTATTGACAACACAACATATATCATTTCTCACTCTCGATTATATTTAAAAAAAAAACATTATTTATTTAAGGCTCTATTATTATTATTATTATTATTATTATTATTATTATTATTATTATTATTATTATTATTATTATTATTATTATTATTATTATTATTATTATTATTATTATTATTATTATTATTATTAATCTTTAGTAGTGTCATTTTCTTTTATTATAATCATTATTTAAAAAATTACCTGTGCCTGGGTGGGCTAATTCCTGTAAAAAAGAACAAGAAAAAAAGCAGGCTGGTGGACTGTGGTGATGGTGACCTGTGGAGAGATGTTGAAGGAAAGAGATAGCAGGAGAGCTGAGGGGTGGGGGGGGGGTGGGGTAAGAGGAGAGGAAAGGTTAAATTGAGATGGTAAGGTTATTTAAGGAGGAACTTTAGAAAGACTTGCTGTGGTGTTAAGCGGAGAACAATGGCAAAATATAGAGAGGAGGTAGAAGATGATAATAATACACACCCAAGAGCTCGGTACTGCATAAATACTTCGCCCTTTAAAAACAAACAACAAGGATGATTGTGATGATAGACGTGATGTGAGATTAAACAAGTATCACACACACTCTAGTTTACCAAGACGACAACAACAGTACTAACACTCTAAACCTTGATCTCAAAGGTTCCAAAATATACATACGTTTACATCAGCCTGGAGATGAGAGAACGAATCTTTAAAAAGTACATTTAAAGAACAGAATTAACAATGATGATGATGTAGAAGGTACTCAGTGACTTTGCCTGTGACTAGTTGGAAGAAAAAGTTATTTGGTTATATCTGGGTCTGGGCGCCTTCACCTGGCCCCACTCGAGGTATCAGTGTATGATTAACTATATTTTTTTTTTTACATGTATTCATTTTCAATTGTTTTCTTTTTTCAGAGTTCTTCCCTCTTCTCATTTTATTTTTATCGTTGTGTCATACGTATAATCTTAATTGTTGTGTCTTTAACTTACTTTGTAATTTCGATGTTTAAATTTTTACCTATTATTATTATTATTGTTGTTGTTATTAATGTTATTGTTGTTGGTGCTATTGTTAATGTTGTTAAAATTATCAAACTTGTTCCTCTTTCATCCCATCAGCATCTCAAGCAGCATCTGGGATCAGTAATTAAAATCGTGAACGTCATTGCCAACACAGCCGCCCTCACTCACCTCCCAATACACCATCTTTAATGAACCACTGCTTTAAAGACGTCCCCGGGCTGCCACGAGCCTCTCAAGAATAAATCACTTCCGTCATACAATAGTCATATCCAGACTTTTGTTATATCATCAATGAACTCTCCAATTACCTCCCGTCATTACGATTGAAAAACAAAAAAAATTTGCTTTATTATTTCCTTCAAAATTAGAATCTTGTTTTTGCTTTATCAATTTTCTTTGTTTTTTGTTTGCGTTTTTTTATCGTTCATCCAATTTCATTATGTACACTGGAGACCGACTAACGTTTCATGACCAAGACAGGTAGAGTATTCCACCTGTTCCATCACTCCGAGTGAACAACCTTCCTTGTAATTACGTAGGTCAATAACAAGAGAAAATATGAGTAAAAACTTGATTTGCAAAACCCAGCTAGATTAAACGTGGAGGGAGTATTAATATATCGGTCAACGATACACGCGCTTTGGTTTACTCCGATAGTTACTGCCTGGTGCCTTAAGAACTGTGTTTCAAACTTGTAAACTACCTGAGATGGATTACACGATGATATCATTAAACAACAGATTTGTATTGCTGTGCTGCTGAAATCCAGGTACCTCTATACCACAGGTGCCACAGGTAATGTTAGTATTCATAGATTATTATACTGTAACCATTAGTAATTATTCAGAGTAGCTTTTAGAGTATGTAGGAAAGAAGGAACAATGAAATATATATATGACAGAAGATGCTACTCAAATAATAGGATTAATCATTCCCATTTACTCGTCCAGGTAATCACAACACAACACCAGGTAGTCACAACACAACCCAAGATAGACACAACACAACCCAAGATAGTCACAACACAACGTCAGGTAATCACAACACAACACCAGGTAGTCACAACACAACCCTAAATAATCACAACACAACACCAAATAATTACAATACAACACCAGGTAGTCACAACACAACAGCGGCGTCGCAACACAACACCAAATAATCACAACACAACCCCAGAATCACAATGCAACACCAAATAATCATAACACAACACCAAATAATCACAACGCAACACAATACACCACAACACAAGGTAGTCAAACCACAAGCCCAGATAGTCACAACACACCAGATAATCACAACACAACACCAGATAAGTCACAACACAACACCGGCGTCGCAACACAACACCGAAATCACAACACAACACCAAATAATCACAACACAACATCAGACAACCCAAGTGAAACAGATGTTGGGTTCGTGGCTAAAAACAGCTGTTAATTAGACTCGCCAGAATCTCAAGTCGAAGGAAAGAAAACTCAGACAAGTTTATAAGAACACATTATCCTCACAGCTGCCCAGAATGAGGAAAACTTTCTGTCAGGTGTTACGTGTGGTGGTGTCCTGCAGGGTCTTGGTTGGGGTTGGTTTGGTAAGGGGGGGGGGGGATGGTGGAGGGTGGGTCGGGATTTTGTTTCATTAATAATACGGGCGAAGTCTGGTACCTTAGCTACTCTATAGTTATTTATACAATGAATGATACACAGGAAGCTTTTGTATATTATCCACCACATACGAATCATATACTGTATGTCATGTATTCTAGTGTGAGTATATACACAGTTTTGTTATGGGTTCCAAAAATTCATTTTTTTTTTCTCTAAAATATCGCACAAAATATAGAGACAAACAACTATTTCCATGCACACATATATATGAAAAAATTATTCACCCACAAATATTTAAACTCGCTCTCAAATTCATCAGTAAACAAAACCCCAAAAGTCAAAACAATGAAACAAATGTACACTCATAAAGACACACCACAACGCTCTCTCTATCTCCTCCTGTCTATTTCTCCCTGTCGTTCTCTCCAAGTCGCCAGCTTCGGTAGAGTCACCACGCCACCTCCACAGCTCGTCGACCAATATTTGCTTCACGGAGGACCACCACAACTCCTCCCCAAGAATCTGTGCCACTGAGAGTCTCTGTTTTCCCAGATTCGCTATATTGGTTTAAACTTGGGTTCACTTTCCCCTGAAACTTGTGATCATCTAATTCCTGCGTGAGGAGCGTGTTGGGTTACTGGTTGAGGAGGGAGAGAGGGAGGGAAGGAGTGAGATAAGGACGTAAAGAGAGAGAGAGAGAGACAGATATACAAAGACAGAGAATGAAGGAGGGAGAGAGGGAGGGAAGGAGTGAGATAAGGACGTAAAGAGAGAGAGAGGGGGGGGAAAGAGTGAGATAGAGACAGACAGAGATACAAAGACGGAGAAAGAGGGATATTGAAAGGAGAGAGAGAGAGAGAGAGAGAGAGAGAGAGAGAGAGAGAGAGAGAGAGAGAGAGAGAGAGAGAGCGATTAGACCTAACCACACAGAAGACCATCACCAGACTCATGTTAGCCCGGCACAATAAAACGTCTTCGGTAGTCCATCACCCAGGTAGCGTGGCTAATACCTATAGGGAGAGGAACGTGGGGGTGACGCTCATTAGTCTGTCCCTAGTTTACAGGCGCTCGTCGTCGATTTCAGGGTTAATGACCAAGAAACAATGTGCCCGACTCTTGTTGGGGCTCAACTGCCTGTCTCGGGAGGGTTAATGAGGTCTAGGCGCCCTCAGCCCGGCCATCAAGGTCGCTTTGTGGGGCACCCCTTCTCTCTTCTGGTGCTTCATGCTTTGGCGGGGTGTGAGGGGCTCATGCCTGGCTGAGTTAAGGACGTCAGCTCATATCCACTCATACAGTACGTGTACGTGCTCCTAACTTTTGTTAATAGATGGCTATACATAAAAAATATGATAAAACAACCACTCGGGTCACATACGTGCAGTACTTGTACACAGTGAACCATACAAGTACATCGATGTAAACAAAGACGCTCGTAAATAGACACATATGAACATTAAATATGTACAGTAAATGTTTATATGTAGGTTCAAATGAACGCAAGTATGCAAATATAAGCGTACATACACCACAGATCCACATGCAGGTAAACCCCGTCACTGAGGAGCATCGCTATAGTGGTGTTAAATGGTACTTACAGTTAACACTGCTCTTACGGGTCACTGACCAACACCTGATCAACTGTACCTGAAAGGGAAATTGAAAACCATAAGTATGATATTTTATTTAGTTGATCGTCTTTTTTAACACCGTGGAAATATTCACTAACTGTAAAGACGACGATGACCTCCTGTAAGATGTGTCGATAATCTAGATATGTTCATAAATATATAGATAAAATATCTGAACAATTTACTTAAATATGAGTTTAAATTGTCTCTCCACTCACTAAATTTTATTAAATTTCCTAACAATTCACTTAATTATAGGTTCTAATATATATATATATATATATATATATATATATATATATATATATATATATATATATATATATATATATATATATATATATATATATATATATATATATATATATATATATATATATATACATATACTGTATATACACCATCCGTCTGGCTCTCAGTCGCCATTCCTTCAGCGGGTCTTGTATTGCTTGTGTCATTCCCAGACGGTGTAGATCAAGCATCATCTCGTGTTTACACCTTATGTTTATTTATCCGCTACTGATCATAAGCGTCCGTGCCCGCCGATCACGTCTCGGCGAACGTAAAATATGATCCAATTTTTCTCAGCGAGCTGTAAACAGTATCACCACGATCAACACAGCCACAAATTACGACAATGGAACACCCCGAGATAAACATTGCCCCCTCCTGTCGGTGTATGATACTAACCCCATTGTTCATGTTAAGAGTTGTCGTTTAAATTCAGTATGGATCGTAAGGTGACGACGCCTCTAGATTTAAAGTGGATCACGTTACAATGTCAGTTTGATTTACTCGCTGACGTAATCTATGAAGCAATAGCTTGGTGTCATAGATGCTTTACCTTGCTGCACATCAATCTCTTACAACAGATAACCTACGACAGAAAATACAGTCACTTGAGTTTATTAATATCATGTATATGTTGCAATGCCACAGTGAAAGCATGATGGATGAGGTTTAAGCTATTGTTCTTTTTAAACCATCGTCCTCCAAGGGTTAAACCAACATCCTCAGAGGTTTAAGCCATCATTCTTTAAGGGTTAAATCATCGTCCACTAAGGGTTAAGCCATCGTCCACTAAGGGTTAAACCATCGTCCTCTAAAGGTTAATCTGTCGTCTGCTAAGGGATAAACATTCATCCTCAGAGGTTTAAATCATCGTTCACTAAGGGTTAAACCATCATTCTCAGAGGTTTAAACCCTCATTCTCAAGAAGTTAAAACACGGGTTGCTGACTACTTCCTAGAGATCGTGTAAATAAGGATCGCAGATAGACAATTTCACATCACTGCTGGAAAACACGAATATCAATAAAGCATCGGCGAGCGATACGGGAATATTTTCTGTTATGCATCGGTTACAATTTCAACGAGTTTCCCATGTGTTGTCTAAATTTTCCGTGCATGGAGGGGGGAAAAAAACTAGTTCTGGAACGTATATTCTCTGCGTTGGGAAATGGAAATCCAGCCGTGAAACACCCGACTATCCGTGTGTCCCCCTGGCGGTATAGAATTAAATTTCCATCCAGTAATATTGAATTGATGTTTTCCGTAATCCAGTAGGGTGTTTCAGTATTTATTGCCCGCGGCGAGGACAACATTTTCCATGAGAGTTTGGCGGTTCCTACTCTCAGTGTGAAGCTTAGCTCATTGGATCAAAATCAATCATATTAATCTATTTAGAAATTATATTCAGAAATTACAGAAGTTTGATATGTTTATAAAACTGCTTCTGTGGTTTGTAAAAAAAATAAAAGCCATTTATCACAGATGTGAGTGAATTTACATAATGTCTCGTTTACCTTACTGGATTCCTCTTGATACAGTTAACTCTGAAAAACGACCCATACTGACTGAAGAGCGTATACTGGTGTTTACGATCAGGACACCTTATACAACACGACGGGTTAACCTGCAGTTGATCATCCGGCCTGGACGGTGGCTGCACATCACTCCCTGTGTAGCTCTGGACGTATTCACTGTTGACCGCTAACCGCATCCTCACTTTACTAACAATAAATCAGTCATCTGCCGTAGCCTATCACACAGGGTGAATATACACTATATACTAAATTAATTTGATTACAAAAATATGAAATTGGCAGTTCAGAAATGTATAACTAAACCATATATTTTCATAGGTACTAATATACGGAACAAAAAAATTAAGGGACCTAATGGTGGTATTGAATATTAACACATTAGTATATACTGTACATACCTTGAACACATTTTTTTTTCACTTTCAATAATATAAAGGAAACGGTTACTAAGATTAGTGTGCATTTTGAGACTGAATAACCTCCTTCATTTTATTTTCTCGAAAATATGGCTCATATTTAGTAACAGTTGCCTCATAATTTCCATTGAGGGTTGATTTGTGATATTTAAAGGGTACTTGTTCATTACGTCAGTACACTATATGTCTACTGGCAACAGAGACAAGAGATAGTGCCCGGTCATTCCCTAGGCCACCCGCACCTCCCTACCAAATTTCTATCTTCAAAACTGTGGAAAGTCATAAGAAACACTCAGTCATTTCATTATATAATTGAATTCAAAAGAGTCCAGCTACATAGACTAACTAAATGTTGTCACAGTAAATCAGTCAATCTGTACAGTAGTTAAACAATGTGTTAAGCAAATGTCGGGAAGTTGGACAACTGTAAGCTGGCGTAGGTGACAAAAACACTTCAAGCCTGGCCATGGAATTGCCAGTTGTCTGTTGAAATACCCGTTTTATTTGCGTTAAGATATATGAGCTCTCTCTGGCTATGTTCTTGTAAAATTAAAGAATATATGATGCAGTCCTAAGTGTTATTTTATATGATAAGATAATGCCATGAGAAACTGATAGTATCACCTTAGACAACTTTAGTGAAATCGTCTGGAAGTGACAATAGACCCGAGTTCACAGCTGAAATCCTAGAATGTCAATAGATGAAGCCCCGGGTGTCTGTTGTTCATAGCGAGCCTCACCATCCACAGACCCACAGGACCTGCAAAACTAATAATTGGTGATATGAAGGACAGACTGGTAACGTGGATGGGGAACAACAGTAGGAATGGTTGGTCAGTTAACACCAGATGAGGACAATTCGTAATAAAACTCCAGCCTTCACGTCGGTATCCTGAGGTCATTGTATTATGTCAAGACAGAGTTTTTGTCATCGTGTTTGATCTGAATGATAGATTGTAGAGTAAAGATGACTTGTATCTACAGACACTACCGAACATAAATTTTACCTACGACGTCAGTGCTGAAAGAGAAAGCATTCTGAGTGCAAGATTTACCCAGGCAGCCCAAACCGAGCGTCTGGCGAGGCGTAACAAAGAAGAATTTGCAGCTGGACAACTTGAAGATAACGTGACAGTTCCCATCCTTCTTGTGGACAAAGGACGTGTTAATCCCACAAACATTCTTGGAAGTATCTTAGGTTGTGACGAAACTAACATATATATAGTATACTCTTTGCAGTCTGTGTAAAGCCCTGTACATTAAAAGGAGTACATTTCCGTATCCAATTTTCATTTTTGTTTTCACTCTCAGTTGAATCTGATGTGAAATGTTCCTTATATACCAGTCTACGCTAAGCTGCCGTCCAGAAATCAAGCTCTGGAGAACAGTATCTATGTCGAGTGTAACAACTGTGTTCGTGCCAAAACGCGTCCAGTTAATAGATGCAAGAACTTCCAAAAACTAAACTATATGTTCCGCTTGACGTCACAGCAACCTGACTTTTCTAAAAACAAAATAATTATGAACGCTGTCGGCGAAACAACAATTATGTGGACACGAATGGGATATATTTTTGTCTAATTATAATTCAATGTAGTATAGTCTTGATAATAGAGCAATATAACCTAAATGATTCCGGTTCATATTTTTCGTCCTTTAATATAACGTGTCTCTGTTTAATTACAAAATATACAAGTAATACAAGTTGTATTCAAATGATAAAGAATTATTTCTTGACTGTATGCCTGTAATTTTCCTTTTATTTACAGCCATAATAATTGGGAAACACTGCATGATACTGGTTGGCTTAATAAATTCATGAAATCATTGACAATTTTAACCATTTCACGCTGGGGCTATTACACACACACATATATACACACACACACACACACACACACACACACACACACACACACACACACACAACTAACGTCTGTGTGTGTGTATGTATGTGTGCGTGTGTGTGTGCGTGTGCGTGCGTGCGTGCGTGTGATTCATAAAGGTGAAAGACAACCAATTAAGAGTGAGAGCTGTAAAGTGATCCTTCCGGCAGCCTTAAGAGACCAAGACGAAGGGTGGGGGAGCGTAGTAGGGCCTCTTGTTATGGTAATTGTTTGTTAAGTGTTTCTGACGTGCTCTCTCTCTCTCTCTCTCTCTCTCTCTCTCTCTTTCATCTCAGTCTCTATCACTGAGTGCGGGAGAATAATGACAGCACAAGTGGGGAAAATAAGTACGGAGAGATTGACCAGAGTAAAGATTATGTATGTGTCGTGATACATACTTTATGATCCATGCTATGTGTTATGGGGTATTTTAACGTCCATGGTATGTGTTATAATACATCCAGCTTGCTGATAGTAAATAAACACAGTGTAATATTCAGATTATTATTACTTAAATGGACTTAAATATGAGTTAGTGAATGTCTTAAATAATCCGGTTAGCAGTGTGTGTTTACTATCCAACCTCCAATACAATTCAATGGTTTTATTTAAGGAAGTTATGGCAGGAGAGAAAAATCTAGATTTTGAGTTAGTCTTAAGAAAAATGATAAAATCGTAAGTTTTTTGTTTTCAATTGAAATTACAGAATAGTAAAATGTGTTAAATTCGTATAATGATGAGGTGAAACAAAATATACCTATAATTATGATTTTACTTTATATAGTAGTTTTAAAATGACCGCAAATAGAATACAATGATCATAGCTGCTGTTAGTGTTACGAGGCCACCAGAATCAGGTGCCAGCGGTGTACGTGTGTTTAGACCTGACAGTACTCACCACCACTCAAGAGCTTCTCACTGTACACACCAAGAGATAGTAACAGCGTCCACCTTGTGTGTTCCATAAATTTCACCTCAAAAACATTCAAAGCTATTACAGTCAACAAAAGCTAAATTTAATAAAACAAAAATAGACAACAAATAACTACAGTCAGCAAACAACCCATTACGCCAAACAACATCTCCCCCCCCCCCTTCATGGTAAACAAGAATTATGATCCCTTTCATAACTAGTCTACCATTACCATTCTCGTACAGATTCCATTCCTGGAAATCATCTGCCGTCTGGTAATGTCAGGCACGACCTGATTCCTCTTCCTTCCTCTACCTTCCTCCTTTCTTTCCCCTCTTCCCTCCCCTCCCCTCACTTCCCTTCCCCCTTCTCTACCCTCTCCCCATCATCACTCTCCTTCCTCTTCTCTACCTTCTCCCTTTCCCTTTTCCACCCTTTCCCACTTCGCCATCTATTCACCTTCCACTTCCCCCTTCCCTTGCCATTCTCTACCCACCTTCCCATTCCCTACCCCTCTTCCTCTTCCTCACTCCCCCATTCCCTGGCCCGGTAGTTTGGTTGTAATATCTGGTATCTGGTCGTTCCACCCTTTCGCCTGTTCGATCATGGTTGGTCCTCAGTTATTTGTTTTCACCTTTACAGTATTACTCGTTTAAAGTTCCAACCCCTTTTAACTTTTGGTTTTAGGATTAGGTTAGGTTAGGTTAGGTTAGGTTAGGCAAGGTTAGGTTAGGTTAGGCAAGGTTAGGTTAGGTTAGGTTAGTTTAGAATTTTAGGTTATGTTAGGGTAGGTAGGTTAATTTAGATCAAGTTTGGTTGTTGTGTTAGGTTGGGTTATGTACAGTTGGTTCTGATTAGCTTAGGTCAGGCTAGGCTGGAACGATCGGTAATCAGAGCGAAACCACTCAAGAGCAAAGTGGTTTTAGGGCGAAACGACCCGAACTCTTGATGAATGGAAAAAAACAGGTGACAGTAGCAGGTGTACAAGTGAGAGTAGCAGGTGTACAAGTGAGAGTAGCAGGTGTACAAGTGAGAGTAGCAGGTGTACAAGTGAGAGTAGCAGATGTACAAGTGAGAGTAGCAGGTGTACAGGGTGATGTGACCGATGTACACCTCCTGTTAATACTGCACTGTACCTGCCGGGCTGCTGTTGACCTCAGGGCTTCCTTTTGTTTGTACTCGATTTAATTTTTCTTTATATTCCTTTGATTTTCCTCTTTGTCAAAAATACAACCCGTTAAGTTACGACAATAATAACGTTATGTCTCGAATCCTGCAAGTTTTAAAGTTTAATTGAAGGTTTAACACACACACACACACACACACACACACACACACACACACATACACACACACCAGAGGTTCAGAGGATCTAAACAGCAAATGCTAAATGCCGCCAGATATAATATACAGAGAGAGAGAGAGAGAGAGAGAGAGAGAGAGAGAGAGAGACAGACGGGTCATGTGTACGTCACTAGCAGAGCCTCCCTTCGTTTTATCTCCCCTCCCTCACACCTGCCACCACACTGTAGATCATATCATCTGACTACCTGTACAGCTCCCATGTCTCTACGATTATTATCATACCTCCATCACTCAACCCACTATCTCCTCCTCACTCACTCACTCACACTTTCTCTCTCTCTCTCTTTCTCTAACTTTAATTTTCTTATTTTCTCTCTCTCTCTCTATTCCATTTCTTCCCTTTTACTTTCCCACTTGTTCCTTCTCTCTCGGAATTTCACTCTGCATCTCTTATTATGTCTCCATCTTCGTTCTATTTCTCTGTCTCGTCTCTCCGTCTCTGTTCCTCTCTCTTTCTATCTCTCTCCTCGTATCCCTTTGTTCCACTTTCATCCTATCTCCTTTTTCGTCACTCCTATTCTCTACTGTCTCCCTGTTGCTGTCTCAGACTCCCTCCTCCTATGTCTCTTATTCTCGCCTTTCCATTTCTCCTCCTATCTCCAAGTTGTTCTCTCTCTTACTCCTCCTATCTCTCTCTTATTCTCTTTCCTTCTCATCTCTCCTCCTATCTGTCTGTTGTTCTCTCTCCTACTTCTCCTTCTACCTGTCTCTTATTATCTCTCCTTCTCCTCTTCCTATCTCCCTGTTGTTCTCTCTCTTCCCCCCTCTCTCTTTCTCATTCTCATATCTCCTACCTTTCTTTCTCTTATTCTCTTATTCTCTTTCTTTCTCATTTCTCCCTGTTCTCCCTCCTTCTCCTCTCGCCTGATAGATAATTCTCCATGTCACGTATTGCCCCTAATGAGATTTACAAGGTGTCCTCATTAACGTTGGTCTCATCCCAAGCTTCTCTCACTAAGCACCCAATAACACGCCGCCTCCTGGCTCGTGCACACCAACTAGGTGACAACATGTAAGCCAAAGTTTTTTTCAGTTTAGATTTTTTTTGCGTTTCAGATTGGTGTGTGGTGTGATGTGTTGTGTTGCGTGGTGTTGTGTGGTGTGGTGTGTTGCGTTGTGTTGGTGGTAATATTTGTGCTTTTTGAGAGAGAGAGAGAGAGAGAGAGTCAATGTCAGATAAGTCAACTCACTCCCTCCTCTACTATGACTTTTCTTTAATCCAACGTCTTTAATTGCTGACTCTTCTTATTTGCTTTCATCTCTAATACGCTTATTATATATTTTCGCCAGGTAGTGAACTCATTACGTGTCGTCACCTCAGGTATAGAACATTAGAGACCATCAGGAGGTAAGCACTACAGGGTGAGCAGCAGGAAACATTCTCGCTCTCTGCTATTAATTCCGCTTTACACTATATGGGTGTTGATATCGTCCGTTACTCATTAGTCATTGTTTTATACGGGGAGATTAAACGTATATTAATTTAGGTTATGAAGGTGATTTAGACGTATATTTATGTATGCATAATGGGGATTAAAGCCTTTATTGGTTGTGAATTATAGTATTTGGGACATAAGCTTTGGGTGAGTTATACAGGAGTTAAATATATGTTATTTGATATATATATATATATATATATATATATATATATATATATATATATATATATATATATATATATATATATATATATATATATATATATATATATATTGATAACCACAAGGAAAGAAGAAAACACGAAGTTCCCAAGCGCTGTGCAATTCACATCTTCAGGGTACCTGGATCACGCGCAACTACAGTGATTTACTTGTATATATATATATATATATATATATATATATATATATATATATATATATATATATATATATATATATATATATATATATATATAGAGAGAGAGAGAGAGAGAGAGAGAGAGAGAGAGAGAGAGAGAGAGAGAGAGAGAGAGAGAGAGAGTGCAGGTCGCAAAAAGTACTTGATTGTTTATGTTAGAAGTCTCAAGTAAAATAATATTTAACAAATGATAAGAGTTTACCGAAATAGCCTCACGGCAAAGTGGCCAGTAATCCCCAAACAACCTCAACCTTATTTATTACGTGAGAGTAGCGACGCACGCTCTCTGGTATACCATACAGCCACGTGCTGTATTCTTTACCACTACGATGATCTCAAGTATAATCCAATCACTTTTTTCTGAGCTTCCTTTCCAAAAGGTTGGTAGCTAGCGCTCGGGGCACCCCTAGCTCATCCAGCTGTGAATAGGTACCGTATTTTACAGTTGGAGACGTGAAGGCAAGTGTATGCAGTGGCGACCATAATGCTTCTGTCGAAGACCTGGTGTACTGTATACTGTATCTGTACTGCCCAGATTTTATGACCAATAAATATTGTGTATATTAACCTAGTACACTAAGATATGTGTCTCTTTAATACCTCAGAACTTCTTTAATATACCGTATCCTTCACTTGTGGAGCCGCATTAGACTATCGGTATGGCTGTACTCAGCACTTGGCGGAGAAATTTACGCTAATGATCTCCATATATTTCAAAACTTTCAAACTTTGGCACCATTTTGGGACCTCATTATAATCGACTTTCCCCTGTAGAGGAAGATTTTATTATTGAATCTTCACTAAATGACTCGCAGCGAGACTTACAGTGTGCCAGTCTTGCTACCTGATGAACTTCGCGCGACTACCACTTTTTCCAGAAATATCTTTAACATAATTGTATATAGACAACCCAAGTAGCGATGGAATAATCATTAACCACTTCATAACACTTAGAGATAATTAATTACTTTAATTTTGCCGTGAGAAAAGAAATTTCTACGTCTGGTGTGTGCTTCCCGAGATGAATTATTATCACCGAATAATTTGCTCGGCTACTGTGTAATATATTGGCTTCATAAATATACAGGACAAAATTAATTCCACTGACTCAACTCTGAATATTATCTGTAGCTCTGTTCTTATCTACCAGATGTTATGTGTTCAACGAGTTAATATATTTGCTGTGTTTTCATTTTATCTAAAGAGAATTCCTCCTGACGGTTTCTTATATGAATAGTTCAACTGATCCAACAGAGATATAGAGTTCCACAGTGAGAGATAATGACTCAATAATGCATAATTCTTCAAAAGTCTTCCAGGTATTTAATATAAACGAGTCATCAACCTCTTCCCCTGGTCTTCCTCTCTTAATGATCTTTTAAACGAGCAGTGAGGACAAAGAGGCCTTTGATCGCTCTTTAATTTTGTCTTCTCACCAAAATTACAGGATAATAAGCTAATCTTTTTCCTCCTAAATGTATAATATATCAGGGAAGTGTCGTCTGTTAATACTCGTGGTGGACTCCATCAGCGGGCGGAGACGATACCAGAGTAAGAGAATACTCGGTAATACAAGACCTTCTTCACACTTGAGAACGGTTCATAATCACGTGTGTAACATTTCCTCACCAGTTACCACCTCGTGAATTTCTTATTGCTCTTACAAATGACCAATCGAATTTCACTTCGAAAAGTTTCATATCCATTTCTCATTAAGAGCATCAGGGAGTGATCTCTTTTAAACAGTTGTCGGGCGTGGATTTCATATAAAGAAGTTGGTTCAAGTGTTAGGAGTTCCACGCTATTTGCATCGTCCTCTTTGATCAAAGTGTTAAACAAGGACAGAAGCCTCATAATAACCCCGTTGTTTCAGCTCTCACGGCGTCCCCAGGTCCATTAGCATGTGATGAAAGGATTGGGAAATGCGCCCATTACCAGACAATGAATGGAATCCAAATATTAAGCGAGCAGTTTATATGCCTTAGTTTGCGCAGTGCTGGGAATAAGTGAGCAGTAAGTTACATCAGCGTGATAATGTCTGTCATTATAAACACACCGGTTATTACACAACCAGCCTATTTCCTGCCAGGAGACATCATTAGTGTTGGGGGTCATACAGTGGGTGTGTCTCCTGCCCCTCACTCATCATGAAGGTTGGTGGAGGTGCTCTCTAGGTCTCCTTTCACCTGCCGTCGGTGAGATAAGACATCAAGAAACTGCCGAAGGTAATTATCAAGACGCCAGACTCTTGTACAAAGTTTTGAGTGTTTTAAATACCTTCCACGACATAAAATGTACTCTCTCTCTCTCTCTCTCTCTCTCTCTCTCTCTCTCTCCTTATCTGCTTGTTTATCTACCTATCAATCCTATGAATTTGTCTATCTATTTATCTGCTTAAATATCTACTCATCTACTTATATACGTATCTACAGTATATATTCATCTACCTATATATTTATAAATGTATCTACCTATGCACATATTTAGCTAAATATCTCCATATGTCTCTGCCTATGTATGTATGAATGTATGTATGTATATATGTATGTATGTATCTACCTGTTGGTCCTGACACATCTGTTGGCCCTGACACACCTGTTGGCCCTGACACACCTGTTGGCCCTGACACACCTGTTGGCCCTGACACCTGTTGGCCCTGGCACACCTGTTGGCCCTGACACACCTGTTGGCCCTGACACACCTGTTGGCCCTGACACACCTGTTGGCCCTGACACACCTGTTGGCCCTGACCATACATTAATGAACCGCACTGATGACTGATGTAACACTAACTGATGCAGTGAACCACACACCTAAACACCGTACTTTAAGATGATCGATACATTGAAGGTCACTGGTGCAGGAAAGTGTTGAGAGTAGGAAAACTGGCTCGGTAAACAGTGGTAATGCGACAATGGTACTGGTCTGATTAAAACCCTTCGTTCGGAACAAAACAAAAGCTTATATTTTCGTTTTTGTTTTTTGCTGATAAATTGGTAAACACAATGTGGATAAACCTCTGAGGGTCTTAATCCTTTAACCCTGTAGCAAATGTCAACATCTGCAGGCTACAGTGATGCATGGCATCCCCCATTAAAAATGATGGGAAACATTATTAACCACATAAACAACGAGTGAAATAAAACGAGAAATACTAAGAGATGATTTCGCTCTTTATTGACGCTATATTTCAGACCACCATTATCCTTCAACTAAATAGATTATCACAAATTCTACGCAGGTGGCCGCTCAGATAAAATAATGAATCGTAATTGTGGTATTGGTGGACAAATGCCACTATAAAAAGAGGGTTTAACAGGTATAACTGCCCATTAGCGGTAGTGTGGATACAGCTTACTACAGCATATCGAGCCTACAGTACGCAGGGAAGCAGCATGGCCGGCACTGCTTTGCACTACACTCACCTGCCTCCACTTTCCCACCTTGTATAGTTATATACCAGTATACAGCAAGGCGCCCGGGGGTCAAACCAGCGACCCTTACAAGACACGAGTGCTGTAACTGTTTGGCCACCGCATTAGTACAATAACATACACAAGAACATTACCAATATCAGAAATAGAAGCAATAGAAAATAAAGTAGTGGCAGCAGCAAAAGACAGTAGCAGGGATATTATGGTGGTCGTAGTAGTGGTATTAGCGGTAGAGGTAGTAGGAGCTTTAATAGCAGGAGTAGCAGCCGGAAGAGATAAAAACTTGGGGCATCATTAGTACTGACGACGGGAGCAGCTCCAACAATATTAGCACTAGGAGGAGGAGGAGGAGGAGGTGGAATAGAAAGAGGAGAAGGGGGAGAGAGAGAGAGGGAGGGAGGAAGAAGAACAACACAGTAATTACATTAGTCATAGGATCAGTGTCGCCCAGTTGATGACAAGGAAGAAAACATAACAATAAAAATAACAAAGAGGACAAAAGGATCCATTGTAAGAAGAAGGAAGAAGATAAGGGAAGCGGAGAATAGTCAGGACTGTGGTTAACTGAAGGACCCTAAAAAAATAAACATTAGAGAAAGAAGAGGCTTTGAGAAGTAGAGGGGACATGAGAAAGGAAAGAGAGAAAGAGGAAAGAAGGAAACTGGAGGAGAGACAATGACTAGAAAAGGGGAAATGAGAAAGGAGGGGAGAATGTGAATAGGAGAAGGGATAAGGAAAAGGGGAGAGGAGAAAAGAGAAGAGGCAGTGACTGGCAGATGGCAGAGTGGAGGGGATGAGGCCGCTCATTGTGAAGGCCACACGAGTCGTCTGCAGGGAATGATCTCATTACCAGTGTATGGGCGACAAAACTCTGCCTTAAGGGATTCTTGTGGTATAAGAGACATGGGGGAGAGGGTGTTCCTGATAGAGTGATAGAAAGAGAAATATGATATTATATTATTATTTTACTTATATAAAGACATGTGCTATATTTAGAGTTGGTTAATATGCTATTTCGAGTGGATATAATTATGTGTTGATATACTTTAGACGATGGTACCAAATATAATACATAGATCTTGGCAATGAACACAAAAAATACATTTAAGTGCTTAGCAAAATGGAATTAAACACATAATAGACATTATTATTGAACCCAGTGTAGCCATTGACCCCAAAACATAAACAGAAAGTGACTATCGACTTAGTATTGCCAGTAAACACACTCAAGTCATAAGCAACAAACACTCTATGACACCTAACACACTCACCGAACACTTGTACTAAAACGCATATTAAGTCTTGACGCTTAGCACACACAATACAAGTGAAGGTCAAACACATTTTGGTTAATAATACTAAAATCAGATCTGAGCACCGCAGCTTAAACATTCTCTGGACACTGATTAAACACACGTTACGTCCTTTTCTTCCCCCCGTGTCCTTCTTGTTATGTGGCAAGGGTCTCTGTCACACACAGCTCTGACCACACACTTCACGGTCCCAGTCCATCTGAGCTGCTCCCCTGCCCCTGCCATCTCCACCTTCCGCTCTTTCCACTATCTCCCCGTCTTTCTCCTCCTTAATGCCCTCCGTGATTATACCCTACACTGTTGTCATCAGCGTTCAGAGAGATGCATGTAAACTGTTTTATTTTGTTTAATAAAGAAAAAAAAAGTTCATCTGCTAAGTTTTGATGATCATTCGTTACGCATAAAATAAAGTGTTTGTCGAAAAATATTTTATCGTTATTTAAAGACTAATATTTGATGCATTTGTTGACTTAAGTTAATCTCTACCAGGTAATGGTTTTGAATTCCAGGTAAATTTTGTCACAAAATGTTGTGTTTGTGTTGTCTTAAAGTGGACTATTGTTTAAAACGGTGAAGTTTTTAAGTGTTTTAACTAATTATGAAAATGGGACACTCGCGTTTCACAACTCGAACAAAACACACAGGAAAAAAGTAGTTATTGTTTTCATCTTTGTGAGACACCTTTGTGTTTTGTGTAAAAATTTATATATTAATTGACGTCCAGGATTTTACCCAAGTTCAATATTTACAATATTTTTTTAATATGTTATTTTGATATATTAAATACACCAATATAAAATTAAATGCCCTTCTTGGTAAAGGGTTTTCAGGTCACTACACCCAAAGGCTTTACGGACCTGAACATAATGTAATCTTCATATAAGGCTTTTTGAGATCATACTAACTGCTTCTTGACTCTTGTCTGCGGAGGAACAGTTAAAACACTCCAACATAGAACATAATGAACTATTATTGTAAGCTTGGTCTCGTGGGTGCCACGGCCCGATATCTGAGATTCACTTTAAATTCTTTATTATAAATTTATTCCTCAATCGGATAACAGTAAGTTGCATTTGTACGTTAAATTTGGTGATCCTCCCCGTATTTGTAATCGTGTTATCGTCCGATACAGAAACAAACAAATATATAAACAACAGATGGCACTGACCGCTCCAGCCAGGCGGGGGCGGAGGAAAAATGTTGCCTCCTTAGGGAAATTACACGAAATGTTTTTCCCAATACTTGTAAACCGCAGAAGAAGGATTCTCATAAAAAAAACTTAACGATATAAGATTTTATGGATGGAAATCATGACATCAGGTACATATAACGCGATCAATTTGTATTTATTTAAACGTAATTAAAAAACCCACTGTAGATATATAACTGATGTAATAGTGAATATGTTCCTTAATGATGACTCTAACATTACACCATGACCCAGTGTACACCTTGCACTTCAACACACTTCACTAACTGGCCATACACACACTTCACATATTGGTCCTAAACACACTTCACACACTTCACACACACACACAGTTTAATATTCCTCCTCCCCATGGCGCCCTCCCCCGTACGTATGTATGTATGTATGTATGTATGTATGTATGTATGTATGTATGTATGTATGTATGTAACTGGGTATATTACAGGAGCGTTACAGTGAAACACTATTCTCACTTGGATATATAATTGTTGACAGGCTTAGGTAAACATGGAGCCACGGCGGGACAGTCACACTTCAGAGAGTCTACTAGTTAGTACACTGGTCATTTAGCGTTGCTGTAGAGTCAAGATGAGTGTATAGAAATGAACGTATTGAGGTCAGGTGAGGTTAGGTTACGACTAACATGACAGTGTTTGATGACCCTACCATCACCACACCATCACCCTACCATCACCCTACCATCACACTACCACCATCACCCTACCATCACCCGTCCATGAGTTACCATACGGACTCACACACAAACACACAGACACCGCTGAGAGACCCGAGCTGCGGCAGGTAATTAAAGTATCTCTCAAAGGTGGTGAAGCTGCCCAGGGAAACAAGCGTGATGATGAAAAAGAGGATTAGAGTGGAGAGGAAGGAAGGAAGGAAGGAAGGAAGGAAGGAAGGAAGGAAGGAAGGAAGGAAGGAAGGAAGGAAGGAAGGAAGGAAAGGAGAGGAAAGAGGAGAAGAAAGGGAAATAGTAAAGAAAGAGAGAAAAAATGCAGTTAATGGTGGAGAAGATAAAAGTGGAAGGAATGGTGAAGAAAGTGGGATAAAAATATAAGGGGTAGAGGAGAGGAAAAAAATGAGATTGATAAGTCAGAGAAACAGAGGATGTTAAATGTGGGAGATAAAGAGAATGCCGAAAAAAAATATGATGAGAAGAAAAACGAGAGAAAGAGAGAGAGAGAGAGAGAGAGAGAGGTAATAACAAGGCTGAAGAGTGGAAGAGGAGGAAGAGGGTGGTAAAGAGGATGGGGGAGATGTAGAGAAGAGAAAGAGAGGAGGCTGGTTGAGAGGAGGAAGAGGAGGCTTGGGGGGGAAAGGCACTGAGTTTCCCTTCCTTTCCCCTCCCCTCCCCCCTCGGTCGATACTAATTGGCTACCTTCACATGTCAGCACTGTTGCCAGGCTGTCGTAATTCTCACACCAGCAGATCACCTTAACTTTCACACCCACACACACACACACACACACACACACACGACACCTCAACTCTCACACACACACACACACACACACACACATCAACGTTCCCGAATACAAGATGACATTCTGTTAAGGAAGCTGACATCATTCTTAAGGGGGAACTCTCTATATATATTAAAAAAAAAACATTGCAATTATTTTCACGTGTTTTTTTTTTCTAAGAGCGATAAGTTATGTAGGTTTGTGGTGCTTGCTTGTAGTTCCTGTGTATGTTAGAGCAAGGTAGAGTTCCTGTTTGATATGAGAGAGAGAGAGAGAGAGGGAGAGAGAGCGGGTCGGTAATCAATACATTATACCTATCGGTGATTACAAGCACCACAACACAGGAAGCTCGGAACTCGTGGCCCGCCCGTGATGACCGCGTAACATGCAACACCCCCCTCCCCCACCACTCGCCAGCGTCCCAGAGTCGCGGATATACACCATGATTACGCTGCTCACAAGACGTAAACTATAATTTAGGAGAGGATGTACAAAACCTATTTCAGAATTGCTCTAGATTCGTTAGAAAATTAGAACACCTTTTAAGGATCTGTTCCCAGTGCCTAACCTGATGACGTTGTGTATAATTATGACCTTCTTGTTGTGTACATGACCTTGTGTTGTGTACATGACCTTGTGTTGTGTACATGACCTTGTGTTGTGTACATGAGCCTTGTATTTTGTGTAAATGAACATGTGTCGTGTGTATGACCTTATGTTCTCAGGTATTAGAAGCAAGGACGCAGATGTTACGAGCAAGGACACAGATGTTACGAGCAAGGACGCAGAGCAAGGACGCAGATGTTACAAGCAAGTACACAGATGTTGTCAAGCAAGGACGCAGATGTTACGAATAAAGACAGATGCTACGAGCAAGAACACAGATGTTACGAGACAGGGTTACAGGTGTTACGAGCAGAAAGTCAAGCACAAGCTCTTCACTGTGAGTGTGACTATCAGATTACTGACCACGCCAACACCAGTACCTACCTCCACGCCTAATGACTGTGTACATGTGTGTGTGTGTGTGTGTGTGTGTGTTTACATATATACATACACACTTCCCAGTAACACCGATTTTGATAGGCTACCAGAGAAGATTCAATCCTCTAATATTTGCTTCTGGAAATATGAACTCCAGAGAGGCAATAAAATATGAAGGAAAATATGAAAAACTTATCAGCCAGACGACTACAATATAATAATCTCGAGGGTAATATTAATCCGGGGATAAAAGTTCCTCCTGCCGGGGGAGTCTAACAAAGCAGGTGGTGGTGGTATAAGGTGTCAAATTAGACATCCTGAAAGGCAGCCGCAATGATTGTAGGGAGGCTGATTTGGAGGTATTTGGAGGCAGGTGAGCCGACAGTGTGAAAGGCGGAGGAGGAGGGGGAGGCGGGGGAGAAAAAGAAGAGGAGGAGGAGAAGAAGAGGGGGAGGAGGAGGAGGAGGCCTAGTGGCTTTACCCTGATTCACAATGGTTTAACCTGTACTGGCTCGACTTGGCATGGGTTACCTTGGTATTGTTTTTCTCTCGTTTGTAATAGAGGAATCAGAAATAGGTGGAGCCAACAAGGATAATGCTGTGTAACTATCAATTGTTGAGAGAAGCTGAGATCCTTCTTTTAGCACTGAGAATGAAAGAATGATAAACTGAAAAATCTAATAATGAAGAATGATAACAGAACGTCGACAAAGAGTTAAAATTAAAATCATTTCTCTTCATTCATACAACAACAACAAAAATACAACACACAGAGACACAAATAACTAACAACAATATGATTAAAATAGTGATGTAATAAAACTGAAGAAAAAAAATTATCAACGGGTATAAAAATGGATGTTTTCTTTAAGACAAAAAAGGAAAAAATTCCATAGAACGATAAAAACCTACAAGAGACTAATAAACCAACACAAAATCTTAAGATAAAAGGTGGGAATAAAACAAAGGAACAAACCAGGAATATTAGATACAGCTCTCTAAAGCGTGGTGAGAGAGAGAGAGAGAGAGAGAGAGAGAGAGAGAGAGCTGTATCCTGATGGAGGGAGAGTGAAAGGCTGATGGAAGACGTGAGGAATGGCAGGAGAGGGTTTGTGATGCTGGAGGGGGGGGAGGGCACTGAGGGTATAGGAGGAAGCAGTGAGAGATGAAGATGAGATTGGGGGAGTGAAGAACGAAGAGAGAAAGAATTTGGAGGAAAATAAACAACGGAGGAGTGTCAAGGAGAGAACGAGAATTGAGTAACAGTAGATGATTGAAGAATGAAGTGAGAATTTGGAAGGAAAAAACGAAGGAGGGTAAAGAAGAGAACGACAATTGCCTGTTATAGTTGAGAGGACGCGAATGAGGGCGTCGGAACGTAAGTGGAAAAAGAGTGGAAGATTAAAAAAAAAAAAGTGAGAATCTGACGAAAAAGAGGGAAGAGAAAAGAGGAAAGACCGAGAATTGCCTGTTATAGCTGAGAGGATGTGGCTGAGGACGTCTGAGGACAAGAGGAAAACTAGAAGCCTCTTTTGGTGAGTTTTGTCAGCCCAGGGGGTACACGCCTTTCCTAACGGTACTGAAAATATTGTTCGTATCATGACGGAATGTTTTCAAGTGAGGTTTAACGATGTCAATAACCACCTTCATTGACCAATCCCTTCGTTAAGTTTCGTGAAAATAGGTAATAATTTGAGAGATCTTGTTTTCACACACACACAGACACAGACACAGACACACACACACACACACACACACACAGAAGCCAATAACCCTTGTCCTCTTGTCCACTACGTGAGGGGATAAACAACAAGAGGAACTCCAGCAACACATGTCAACAAAGACGAGAATGACGACACGAAACAAAGTCATCGTCAACAAAGCCATCGTCAACAGAGTCATCGTCGACAAAGCCATTCTCGACAAAGCCATTCTCGACAAAGCCATTGTCAACAAAGCCATCCTCGACAAAGCCATCCCCAATAAAGTTATCATCAACAATAAAGCCATCCCCAACAAAGCCATCGTCAAGAAAGCCATCCTTGGCAAAGCCATTCTTGAAAAAGCCATCATCAACAAAGCCATCCTAAATAAAGCCATCCCAACAAAGTCATTCTTAACAATGCCGTATTTGACAAAGTCGTCCTTAACAAAGCCATCCTCAACAAAGTTATCCTCAACAAAGTCATCGTCAAGAAAGCCATCGTCAAGAAAGCCATCCTCGACAAAGACATCGTCAATAAAGCCATCATCAACAAAGCCATCCCAAACAAAGCCATCCCAAACAAAGCCATCCCCAACAAAGCCATCCTAAATAAAGCCATCCGCAACAAAGTCATTCTCAACAATGCCATCCTTGACAAAGTCATTCTTGAGAAAGCCATCTTCGATAAAGCCATCATCACCAAAGCCATCCTAAATAATGCCATCCCTAAGAAAGCCACCATAAATAAAGCCATCCCTAACAAAGCCATATTTGACAAAGCCATCCTTGACAAAAATACGCAACAGAATTACTCACAATAGTGCTACTCCCAGGAAAGCTACCCCTAACAAAGCCACCATAGGGAAAGCCACCCTAGGGAAAGCCACCCTAGGGAAAGCCACCCTAGGGAAAGCCACCCTTGAAAACCCAGATATCACGAGAGTCCCACATTTAAGACTCTAGTAAAAATATGATGAAGCTTTACCACCAAGGCTGTCCTAAACGGCCATCTTGCCTCGCTTAAGTACGAGGGATCACGCTAGGCCCAACACACTCACCCTGTCAGGTCTAGGAAGACTCGCCCTGTCGTCACGAAACACAGAGTCTTTCATCAAATTTCCAGAACACACACACACACACACACACACACACACACACACACACACACACACACACACACACACAAACACACACACACACACACACACACACACACACACACACACACACACACACACACACACACACACACACACACACACACACACACACACACACACACACACACACACACACACACACACACACACACACACACAAACAAACGCGAAATCTGACAAAACTTTACAGCTTAATAACTTTCCTCACTGTCGCTCCATTTTTTGTCTAATAAAAGTTAACGCGTTTTTAACCCCCGATTTTTTTGGGGTTCCCTCCATTTAAATTCGTCTGGCTCACACGTTCTTGGTATATACAGAATATATACATATACACATATATATATATATATACATATATATCCACAAAATCCATCTGATTGGATTGATCCTATGGCCAGACGTTCACCAGGACCTGACAGTTTGTATTTTTTTTTTTTTTACATTTTCAACTCGATAAAAAAATATCAGGTAATCTTTGCTGAAATATTATAGATAAGTTCCTTGAATTAGATGTTTCCTATTTTTATAAGATTGCGTCCGAGGTGTTGGGTCTTTGGTCTTTTGTTATGATTTAAGTATTAGGGAAACAGATACTATACAGTCGTTCACCTCAGGGTACAGATTATGGTCATAACTCTTCACTGTTTACTCATATGATTTCATTAGTGAGTAAATCTGCTGGCAATGATTAGTAAAGAAGAAAAAAATATAAGAAACGAATGAAGTCAACCAAGAAAAGATAAAAGAACAGAAAAGTTTAGAAAGTAAAGATATGACAAAAATTATATAAAAGAGAAAGGGGTAATATTTAATAAAACAAAATAGATAAAGGAAAAAATGACAGACGGACACAATTAACTGCTTATCATAGATTCAAAATAAATAAACAAAAATAAAACACACACACACACACACACACACAATTTCCCCATTAAACACAAGTTCTCTCCTTAACGATGGACCTTTTGAATACTATCATTATACATAACATGAACCGTAATTAGTTTTTATTTATAGAAAAAAATAATTATGCGGATATCTTCACATATATAACAATAATTAGGATTAATTACGTTAGAATATCGTGAGAAACATCATTAAGGAAAACTATCTAATTAAGAACTATCTTACTTTGTGTCACATTGTCTGACTTTCTCACTTTCTTTCTTTATCTCTCCCACAGTTCCTTCCTTGTCTCTTTATCTTCGTACTCTCTCTTTCCTCTTTTCCTGTTTTTTCCATTCCCGCTCACTGTTCTTCGTAATCTTCTTTCCGTCCTCCCGTCAAATATCCTCTCTCTCTGGTCTTCTTGTGTGTGTGTGTGTGTGTGTGTCCCGGCAGAGGTACAATACATGACTCAAGAAGCGTCCCAAGTGACTCAAGAGGCAATGTTTGATCTCTCCCTCCGGCCACCACCTCCACTCTTTTATTATCCGGTGCTACTCCTCCACCTACTTCGGCCTCCACTGTTATTTGTGTATTAAAACCTATCCATAGACACTCGGGACCATACACATACACACGAACATAAACTGAGACAATGAATACACTCACTATGTACGCAGGCAAACATAATTAAGCATGACGTATATATAAACGTCCACAAACATACAGGAACACATATTTTCTCTCACAAAATTCGCGTTTAGTGCTAGAGGTAAGTTTATAAATGTGTTCATGTTCTATTCGGCTTCATATTGACCCCTGAAGAACCACAACAAAAAATAATGGTGTTGTAGGATAACTCTCACAAACCTTGGACAGCAGGAGATAGCGGACTATATATACAAAAAAAAAATCAGAATTGACTTAACGATATTCATAGTCTCTATAACAACCCTCGCTGTCACACTATACGGGTTCTGGGAAATGTTATGTTGTGCTGTATTGTTATGTGTTGGAATCATTCATTCATTATGATTTTCAAACTCGTTTTTCGCCTCGAACAGACACACTTCGTAAACGTATCGCCTTCTGCTGACTAAAAGTTTATTATATATATGAACGTCATCTTAAGGTGCTTAGCGAATTGCATATTATGATCATCCTCTGGCGGCAGCAACTCACTGTCGGCTCTCATGATTACCTAACCAGTTCCTGCAGTAATGTCGAATTTTCTAAGTGGTTGGGGACGTGGAGGAACCTTTTCTGTCCCTCCCTAAACCATCCTTACTCTTCATTCAGAATCTTCTTTCTCTTGGCTCCTTTTTTCAATTATTTGCATTTTTTCTCCTTTCCCTCTCCGTCTTTCCCTGTACCACCTTCTCCACTCTTCCTGTCACCCAACTCCGCCTCCTCACCTGCGGATATGACATCAAATGTGGCAGTCAGGGAGCACGGCCTCCGTCTTCCTGCTTTGCGGACAAAAGCCACTCTTATCACAGGGCACCAGAAGGTCTGAGACTGCGTGCAACACTGGCTTAATCCCTCAAGAGTGCCCGACGCGGGGCCGCCATACGGTAATTGCGTTATTGCTTTCTCGAGGTCGAGACTCAACAGCGGCGGCGGCGGCGGCGGCGCCGGGAGCAGGAGCGGCGGTGATGGTGAGAGGGTGAACTTGGGAAGCTGTGCTCTTGTGTTTATTACCTGGAGTGTAGTTGTTACATTATATCTGTTAAATAAATTAATGTATTTCGTTAATGCGTGAATACTATCAGTCAAATGCTTTCAGCTATTCAGACCATCTCTCATATCGGATGCCTCGAGACATTTTCCTGGAAGAAAATTGCCTTTGGAGGAGAAGGGATTAAGGTCAAACATGATCACGTAAAACACGTTTACAACTTGATCTCGAGAACATGGCGTCGCAAAAATTTGTGGTTTGGTAGAAAGTGTTCCTTGCTACTTGTCTCCTCAGAAGGACTGTACAGCTTCTTTACCTAATGAAAATTGTGGACCAACTCGCGGGGGGGGGGTCGTGTACAGTCATCTCCTATCCTATGCCACCCGCACATCATTACCAAATTTAAGGTCTGTCTTGAAAACTATGGAAATGTATAAGAAACACACAGACACACATACAGAAAATGTATATATGTGCATGTGTGTACATAGTCAATAATTTTGTTCATAAAAAAATGAAATAAACAATTAAATTTAGATTCGTTTACAAAGATCTTGCGTCTGTCACTGAGAATCGTGACAGACACCGAGATGACCAGATTCACTCCTAAAGCACCAGTGACATATATCCTGTGTTACCGTAAATGCACACCTCACTACTTCTCAACTGGCGGTAGTGATTTCACTTTCTCTCTAATTACCCCACCCTAATTATCCACTCTAGGACTACCAACATTCACTGTGCTAATCACTATTTTACTTGAAGTTTATTTTAGGATGAAGATTAATTACCGATTCCCCTTAACGCGTTCACATTTTCTTCCCCTTTCCCATCGACAATTTTCTGTAGAATGAATCACTTCTTCCTATGGTAAGTGACGTCAACAGAGGCTGTAAGGGGCTGTGTTTACGTCCTTCTCGAGGCCATGACACAACAAGTTAGTGAAAGTCTGTATAAAGGGTCTTGTTATTTTGGGAACCGAGGGAATCGATATATAATGAAGAGGATCTAAAGGCATGTTATTATGGCCAAGATTAAGGTTATGTTGCCAGAGGGAGAGGGATCAGCGCTGAGGTAAAGAGGATTATCAAGGTCACGGTGATTAGTATGGTCGAGAGGTAATACAATATTAAAGAGACAGTCTATGGTAATAATACTTCCTACTTTTGTATCTAATTCTTCATGTATTAACTGTCTATATTTTCTTGCCTTGTTTGTTAATTATCAAAGCTGTATATAGATTTTAAGATAAAATAATTTTAGTGGTCTGTATGGGAGCCTAATTTAGTAACACGGCCCTGAAACAGAGTGATTCTAATTTCAATTAGGAGTTTGCTTAAAAAATTAGCATATTAAGCGTACAGCAAAAAGAGAGCAAGTTAACGTGGTCTTGCTAATGAAAGTTTTCCCTGAAGAATTTAGTGAGGACAGTGCAAACCTTTTTGGGACATTCAAATTTTCCTTTTAGAGTTTGCAGGTAATGAAAGTGTGCAAAACACACAATAATATGCAAATACACGCAAGCGCCCACCAGATTAAAAGACCTCTGTAGTAATGTGAAATTAGTTCATTTTGCAATTGGCTCAGCAAGAGAGAGGAATGGAATCAGCCCAAATCTTAAAGGCAATTTTCAGCTTTACTTATATGTGTGTGTGTGTGTGTGTGTGTGTGTGTGTGTGTGTGTAACGATATGCAAAAGCGGGAATAACACCAACTGAGTCTGACAAGGAGATGGGGGGTTGCTGGTCGTTTCCTACACAGGTCGTTTCACACATGGGCATAGCGGTCGTTTCTTGCACAGGTTGTGGGTCGTTTCGGACAGAAGGTTAAAATGAAAATGTTAAAGATATTATGAATTGGTGCTAACGTATTGTCAAGTTAGGTTATGTTGGATTAAGTTAAGCCTGGTTAGATTAGATTGAGTTAGGATAAGGTGTGATATATGATAAGGTTAGGTTAGATTAAATTATATGAAGTTAGATTTGGCTTCACTGGAGTAAGTTAATTTAAATGTTATCTACCATCTCTATACGAAACGATGCGTGAATAAAAAAAAATAATGGTAAATTTACGAAAACACAATTATCCATGGCTGGTATTTTCCTGGTATCTACAGTATAACACAAGAGAACTTATACCATACTTAAACAATTAATACAAAATTATGCACTTTGTTGATATCTATACACTTAAGTCTATTCACACACTTGACAATCACTATGGAGAACTGATAGAGACGGGTACTGTACGCCATTCAAAAAAACTATCTCTACTTGGGGTGATCGATAAATTTCAGAATGAACACTGTGACTCCTGTTATCTCGGTAGGGTAGTCAAAATTCTCCGTCCGTTGTGTCATATTTTTTCAACACAATTTTATATAGATAGTTTTTAAGTGACTGTATAGGGAGTCTGCTTATTTACATTTAAGCTTCCCAAGGAATCACAAATGCTATCGAGTTCATGAGTCTTATACTACAGGTATCTTATCTATCTATCTGTCTGTCTGTATGTCTATCTGTCCCTCGTCATATAATCCTGTGGCAATATTATTATCACCTTCAGTTCACAAATTATCACAGCTGCAATGATCATTTTGGACACTAATATAACACTAAGGGTGATGATGATACGGCCCTTTACTTGCGCACATATAGAACACCCAATGGAGAAAGCGCTTCCACCAATAACATATTTCTCACTGCACGAATTGAGGGGTTGTGTGTAGCTGGACCAACAGGGTTAAAGAAGACAGGACGCATCAAACTCTGAGCCTGTAAAGACCTGGTTTACTCCTGATGGTGTAACATGTTAGAGGGGAAGGAATATTGATCAGGTACAGTACATTGATCTTTGTGGTGTGGTGTGTGGTGTGGTGTGTCTGTGGTGTGGTGTGGTGTGGTGTGGTGTTATGTGGTGTGTGTGTGTGTGTGTGTGTTTGCACACTTATGTGTGTATTTACAAGCGTATTTAAAGGAGCGTTTGTACAGTAACTACGAAAACCTTAATTGTATATCAATTTAGCAGTATAAACATTTCACAGCGTTAATCCTCCCTGACTACAACACAGAATTAAGATAATCCTTTACTGCAACTCTTCATCAGTTAGTTCTAGTGGCGGGAATATTATTCAGCGTATAAAAAGACATAATTCTGGATACGGTAATAAAACACAAGTGCTGACAACAGTAGCCAGTGACTATAAGTTCAATTGTGAGGTTGTAAAGAAGTTTGTATGAATGAAATACTTGTTCACACTTTTGGCAAACTTTTCCCGAGGCAAAATGTTGTTGTTCGTATGACTGACAAAGTTCGTTTAAGGAAAAGAGTTGTTGGAATTGTTGTGAAATTCATCAAAGGCAAAAGAGATGACACAAAAGTTTGAGAAAAATGTGTAAGATAAAATAGTTGTTCACTTTATTGATATCGGAAAATGTGGAGGAAGATACATGTAAACTAAACCTGGCGGGCAGAACCATCACCTGAAACTCGTCAGGGTAGATCAAGCGTTCCTATAGTAATCGATGTATGGCAAAAGTTCTAAAATTTTCTTGGGGGGGGGCAAACTCTTTCCTCGCGGCGCGGACCATTTAAGCGAGAAAAATATTTCCCCTTCCCCACCTCCACCGCCATTGAGATCCCAGGAGATCCGCCTAATACAGGATAAAGTTTGTGCGTTAGAGTCTTCCTACGGCGGCTATGTATACTGATGAGGCCATAAGAACATGCCCAGCAGCTTGCGGCCACAAGAGACATGCCCAGCAGCTACGTCTGAATAAACATAGAAGAAAACGTATTGTAAGTATATATCATAATGAAGACACACATTACCTCAAGTATAATGTCCTGTTGCTTAAAGATTTATAAATTAACTGTTTTCTTGTAAATGAATATTGATAGTGAGAGTATAAGTATCTCTTATACGCCATTTTGGTTGCCATCTGAGTTTCGTAGCTTAAGTGAGCCAACAGGATGTGGGTGGGAAAATATAGTTTGGGTTTATGAACCTTTTGAAAACCTCCGTTCCTGGTTGTTGGTGTCTCAGAGAATCTTACTAAAAGTTTTCGTAGCGTATCCAACCACAGTAGAGGCTGAGTAGTACTGTTTTGACTGCGGTACGGCAAGCGTCTTTAGGCTGTATCTTAACTGATCCCATTAGGTGCTTCTTCACAACCCCAGATGGAGAGAAATTTTATCTTAATAACCTTTGAGACTCAACATTAACAAACGTATTACATGAAGACAACGGAACTCGCTACTTCACACAATAAAGTGGAAGATAGACGTTAACATTTATTACTGCTAAGGACAATGACTACGACGCTAGGAGTGTAGCAGACAGTAAGCTTCTCTTCTCTTCATGTTGGTGAGCTAAACATACACACTAACCTTCCTGATTCTAGTCCCGGAAGCCGAGTTTTGCAAGACTCCTACGTTATATCATTTTACCCCTAACTTTAAGCCATGGCTAAAGTATTCTAGTTAATAATCCTCTCGTATGTCACAAGTAAGGAAAAAAAAATGAATATACGAACCTTTAAGAATATAGGCAAGTCAAGTCATGTCAACTCAAGAGGACTAAGAAGAGAGGCGAAGAAACGGGCGAGCAAAGTCAAGTTGGGACAAGAGGACAGAGAACAGGTGGAGGAGGAACGTACAGACCTTTGTGTATCCGGGTGAGTAAAAGCAAGTAAGCAAAGGAGGGCGGGGAGAAGACGAGAGAGAGAGAGAGAGAGAGAGAGAGAGAGAGAGAGAGAGAGAGAGAGAGAGAGAGAGAGAGAGAGAGAGAGAGCGTAGGTTGACTGGGTCTCTGCCACGCACCCTCCTGATCCCAACCAGACCAGATAATCCCTAATGTCATAACAACACTGCCCGCAGCCACCCCGCCACACACACAATTACCGCCGTAGATTATGAGGAGGGGAGGAGGAGGAGGAGAGAAGCAGAGGGGGAGGGGGAGAACGACGGAGAGACAAGGAGGAGCGAAAGAGAAGAGGAACGATAGAGAGAAAAAAAGCTGGGGAGAGGGGGGGGAGCAGACAAAGTGAAAAAGAGATAATACAGAAGGGGGAGAGAAAGATAAACGCAAGGTAATAGACAGAGTGAGACTAAACGAGATAAACAGAATAACAATGAGAGGAAGAATGGAATACATTATATTTCTTCTCATGTACTGAGGCTGAACTATCATGTACAGTTGTGGACTAAGTTCCCTGGACACTTGACAATATCTGGCATCTTCTTGTGGATCGTAAGTGTGATTGATTAATAGCTGGTTAACGCCTCCGTTTTTAGCTCTAAATATATCAGAATAACAACTTTAAATGATTCCATAACGAAGAAGAAAATATGAATAAATGAAGGTTATATTCCCCCAACTTCCTCACCCATACCACCCTTAAGCAGTTACCTAATACCATTGAAAGTGTCGAGGGAATTTTGTCCGCTACTGTACACTATCGTGAATCTTGCAAAATTTTATATTAATTGCTCTTTGACAATTAAAATATAATAGAGTATTTATTTTATTTCTTGAATTTCTTGATTATGATTAAATATGACAACAGTGATATATATATATAGTCTTTGATAACAGAATAACAGACAGAGAGAGAGAGAGAGAGAGAGAGAGAGAGAGAGAGAGAGAGAGAGAGAGAGAGAGAGAGATGTCTTACTCTTAAACATGCTTTTCGTCGTAGTATTGTCCCTATCATTAAAAAACACACGCAAGAATAACTCCCACCTCGTTTAAAATAACATTATGCAAGGCGAAGTCATCTGCCCTCAGCTCTCATGAGTGTGTGTACGAAACGTGGTTGAAAGGCGACTCCAATGTGTCAATAGCTTGGAGCAACAGGGTACAACATACACTCTTCGGGAAGTGTATCACCAGTACAGAGCGTCCCCCCCTCCCCACCCCCACACCATCCTTCTCCTCACCCACGATGCACCAATAGCCTGAAGGAAACGGGTACACTCTTCAAGATGATCCTACGAGAGTATACAGAGGTGTACATAATGGAGTGGGGGTTCCAATGTACCAATAGCCAGGAGGAACAAAAGCGTACACCTAATAGCGAGAAATATACGCCCTTACAGAGGAATTTCTCTAGTGGGGTAACAGCCAGGAGGTGGAATAAGAGGACCTGCTGTACCTCAGTGAACACCTTAAATTCTGGTGAGTGGGAGGGAGAGGGAAAGCCGAGGCACCTGGTTGAATACAAGGGTAAGTGAAGGTTAAATTATCCTTTATATAAATACATATGAGTGACAAGGTATTAGTGATAGTTTTTCATATTGTGCGTTCGACCTCTGAGTAGATACCAACCAAGATTTCTATCACATTCATTACAAGCAAACTTAACAGTCATATAGTCAAAATAGAAATAATGAATAAATTGATAATATGAAGTATTTACTCTTTCCTCGCATAGAAAATGTTATAGAGTTAAATGTTAAGTGACACTGGTGTAATAGATTCAATGTCACGAGGGAATAGAGACAATGCACATTTCTTAGTTCCGGAGCAGTGGACGAGAGACGACTAGACAAACACAGGACGGACTCACCTATAAGTAACTCAAAAATAAAAGAAAATGGAACCTACGCGAGAAACAGTGTAAAAATCTTGCTTCACTGGGTAAAAAAAAATAAGCCTTACATTTGAGAACAGGATGGTGTCTGATATATTTCTTGTGGGAGAAGTATATCATTTGCTGAAGCATATTTTATATCCTTTACAGAAGAACGCAATATTTTTCAGTATCCTTCAGTAGCTTTGTATTTTAGTCGATCATCAATGCTGGATACACATCACGTTTTGTTTCTCATGTAATAAACAAAACTTAATATTTCAGCTAAGACGCCATACATAGTGGGTCGAAATACATATACTGAATACATTCCCCGGGTGACGCCACAACGCCTGGGAGTCGCAACCTTCTCCACAACATAGGAGAAAAACAGCACCAAAAAAAAGTTTATTGATTTATTCGAGCAGCTAGCAGTCGCGACCACCCATAAAAATTCAAGTCTAAAGATAGACTCCCAGAAGCAAGTAACCTTATAAAAAAAATACTTTCTGGTTATATTTCAGCCGTGTTGTGTTGTCAGTCTTTTACTATTACCTTAAATATTATGTTTACACTTTTACTCTTACGATTCTTTCACTCAGTTCGTTACTATTCTACCCAAACCTGAATCATTTCACTGTAAATAATAATAGGTTATGTTTATAGACAACTGGAAATATTAATTATACTCCAAGGTCTTAAGAGTATTCTTTAGACCTTGTTATTCTCATTCCATCCACACAAAATGTCACCTTAACCTCTTGAGTACGGTAACTTAATCCTTGAGTACGGTAACTTAATCCCTTGAGTACGGTAACTTAATCCCTTGAGTACGGTAACTTAATCCCTTGAGCATGGTAACATAATCCCTTGAGCATGGTAACATAATCCCTTGAGCAAGGTAACTTAACCCCTTGCTTAGAGACACACTGGCACATGATTTTCTCGTGAGAGGCTGACCTGACCACATGAGGAGGCTGACCTGACCACAGGAGGAGGCTGACCTGACCACGCGAAGAGGATGACATGACCACAGGAGGAGGTGCTGGATACAATAATTGAAGTTCAGATAATATCAAATGATAATTTCCATGTTGGAAGGATTTAAAGAAAAATAACTTAAGCTCAACTGACCGATTATAATAATCTTAAAATTCAAAATGTTCTGTACTAAATAAAATATAACCAAGCATTAGAAACGCATTGCAGACTACAGTTATTCCGTACTTGTATCCCACATGCTCACAAGGTAGTTTTAACACCCCCATTATCATTCTCCTTGTAACCGAAATTCACTGCAGGTACACTAACCACTTTCATTTTAAACATCACCAAAAAATAATGCTCTCTCATAACCCGCAACAGAACTACAGATGGAATACTGATTGGTCACTCCGTCCTATTGTTGGTAGTCTCGGTGAGGAGATGATAGTGTTTGTATAGTCTAGCATAGCGAAGGTAGTTGTGGGGAGTAGGTGGTCAGGGTAATGTGTAGTGATACTTTGTTTACAGTGTTCAAAGTCCGGAGAACAGGAGCAACACGGAGTCTGTTGCAGGTCTGAAACTATTTCAAAAGTCAGTTTTGCACTGAATGCGATGAAGGTCTCATGCAAATTTTGACAGCGATGGTTCCTGCATGTAGATGCGTGCATTACTACATAAACGCATGAACTCACAAGCACGATGTAGCTTTACAGCCATGTACACATTTATGCCAACATATGCATACATGTGTCACCAGACGGTTGCACATTTATATAAAAGCCCTCTCAGTGCACGCACACACGCACGTACGCACGCACGCATGCACAGATTCATTTTCATTACCTTTATTCTTTCAAGCGTTTTCTTACTTCATGAAAGATGACCAAAAATAAGGTATAATTTTCCCTTCATTGTGTGTTGTCTTAAGAGGTCGTTGTTGACCCTATCTCCTGAACAGTGACTACCTCCCACAAGAGTATTATCGAACTGAGGCTTGTCCGTAAGTGAGAGGCACAGTATCTGGTAAATCAGTAGTAGTTAACCATTCCAACAGAATTAACCCTTGAATTATCTCATAACACGGTAACTAACCCTTACCTTCTTAAATTATATGTATGAAAAGGTAAAATCATGAAAGAAAAAACAAGATTAAATTTCAATCTCATCCTTTGCACAAAAAGCTTCACTCCATTGGTTAAGACTAATATAACATTCACTCAGATTAGAAAGAAAAAATATTAAATAATTAGTACGCCTTGTCGCCAGTCCTACGTTAAAGATTAAATACATAACTTGCGATAATTTCCAGATGAAAGTATCAATGTGATGGTAGAAATTGTTTATTTTTAATCAGCTTTCAGATGCGAAACTTTGTCATAGCTGGAGCATATCACAGGTCAAGAAGCAGTCATAAAACACATTCTCTCCAGCCCTGAGCTACGAGGAGGACATCTGTTGAATATAAGTGGAACAGTATAAATACATTAGGAATGTAGTTTTGTGTGATACTGTCCTAATTAACCAACCCTGTGAACTGGTTGATACTCCACAGAATAAAAGAAAGACAGACACAGACATACAAACAGACAGAAAGACAGATAAATAGACAAAGACAGACAGAAACAGACATATAAACAGACATAAAGACAAAATCAGATAGCCAGACAGGCAAACATAACACTAGTGTCTGATAATATCAATCTTCCTCATTTCGTTTGTAGAAATGAACAGTGTTGTTAAGTGGTGCTAGTTATCTACCCCCCTGGGAAAAAAGGCCGAATTATCACCAGCTTGAATACCACTGTGCTGAATACATTTACCCAAACACAAAAATATATATTCTCTCTCACACATAATTACACTTAGCTCACCTCCATCTTCTCACTTTTATATACTTTTGAACAGAACAATTATAAAGGTGTAGACTCCTTCCTGTACTACTGTATTTCTTTAACATCCGTCCCATTCTAAGGGCCGAGCAACTTTTGAAGTATTATACGACATAACCTACTTGCCAAAACAATTTCTTCGTAATGAAATATAGATAAACTTGTGAAATACAACAATCAGTACTTCTTTGTGATCAGATTGTCGTTCGTTGGAATTGGATCCCGAGTTTAATGCTGTATTGCATTCCTGTTACATCATTTCTCGTCGTCATCTATTCAAGTGGATTATAGTCTTCTTATCAGTCCCCACTCGTGTCTCAGCTGTACCCGGCCCCAGCTCGTTTGTCCTTCTCAGGGGCACCCGGGTCCCGCGCCCTCGATCACTAGCCTTCTCCTAAATCTTTCGAAATGGCTTCCCATTCGTTTCTTTCATTTCTTCCTGAATATAAACTTTGTAACAATGATATGTACGAGGATAAATCAGAGAATGTATATACGCAGCAACAAGAGGTTTGTTACTGGTGGCAAGGTCGACCAATAAGACGTTTGAGATAGGTAGCTGTAGCTAAGTTCAACCAATCGGAAGCCTGAGGTTAGTTGCTAGTGGTAAGATCGACCAATCAGACGCCTGAGGTTAGTTGTTGGTGATGAGCTCAACCAATAAAACGCCTGAAAACGGTTGCTGTGGCAATTTCAACCAATCATATTCTATAACTAGAGGGGGGTGGGGGAAGCTTGACGTAGTAGCTTCCTGTTGGCCAACGAACTTCATTTTATAAATTTCTTCACGGTATATCTGAACAGCCCAGGAGAAGTCATTCATCTTTCACTCCTCCTCCGGATGCTTTGTTGTTTACGTAAAAAATCTACAAACATGAATATGCACGAAGGTTTAACTTAACCAGTCTTTTAGAGATGTACAATAGACTCATGGCCCCTGCTGGTACAATACAGTTCTCGCTTTTGTACAGCTCAAGGGTACGAAAAATATTCCAGGATCTTTGTGAAACAAGAGGCATTTATATAAATACATACAGGAGAGGATGTGTGTATACATAGCATGAATACGTTCAAGCATATAGTTGTCTTTATACAATCCAGCATTACTCATCAGTTCATAAATGTGATGTTAGTTTATAATGCAGTCCACCAGATTTGGATGTGTTGTGTTAAGGGAATACCATAACAAAACATGTTTTACAACAAGAAAGATTAATGAATGAGAGCGAATGAAGAAAATACGCGTTTGTGTATTTGCCCTTGTTGCCAGCCACCCTGCATGAAGCAGCTTTGAGAGAGAAAGTGTGTGTGTGTGTGTGTTGCTTCTCATTTGAGTGACAAGAATCCGATCGAGTTCTTTATCATAAACACATTATGAAGAATCCTACCAATATTTGTCCCTTATTTCAGTAAATAACCTCATTCTATACTCCAGTAACCCGTTAGGAATGAATATATGAACACAGATAAGAATTCCAGTATATCAGATCCTTATAAACTCCAACATCCTCGTATTCACAGAAAGTGGATCAAGCGGTGAAGTGTCGCAGGCGCCACCCCTCCCCCGTCCCCTTCAGCAAGGGAACTGGATTATACGTAAGTGGGGCCCGTATGCAGATCTTCTTCTGCCTCCACCAATCACACCACTTCCCAATATGCAGTCTCACCGCTCCATCCTTTTGCGAACACGGCCTTGACCTCAGGGCCAATCGGGAAGCGTGAAGCCGTGGCTTTTGATAAATGAGCTTTTGAGATTGGACAAATCCATAGAAGGGGATTTGCTCTCGGGACGTAAACGACGCGTCTGGGAGGTTCTGTAAGGGAAGGGTTGGGGGCGGGGTAAATGATATTGGCGAGGCTGGTGTACCTCCTCTGGGGAATCAGGCCGCACCAAGGTACATACATTATACTGGATCATGTTGCTTGAGACTCTAACTGTGAGAGTCTAACACCATTAAATTTGAGGGTAGACACTGATTGGAGGTGAACGAGGACCATCAAATATCTTAGGAATCTAGTCAGTAAAGAAGAAATAAACCAAATGCCTTCATAAATCTTAATATATTACAGTGAAATAAAACGGTAGAAGCTAAGATTAAGAATTGCATTTGAAAATATGAATCATAATTTCAAATAAGGTAGGCAATGATTGTCTCGGGGGAAGAAGGGAGGAGAAGGATGAAGTTAGTTGTAAAGGAAGTGAATTGGATTTCTGGAAGGGGAACATTCTGACAGACGTATCGGAGATTAAGGACAGAAACGCGTTACAGCCGGAGCTAAGCGAGTGTTATCGAAAACAGATTGGCTGGCCAGGAGACGGCAGGTGGGGAGAGGAGACGGCAGCGAGGAAACAGTACGGTGAAGGGATGAAGTAAATATGGATGGGGAAAGAAGAATAAGTAGAAAAATGATTACAGAGAAAGGTTTATGGAGAAAATATTGATGAATAGCAGAGTAGAAGGAGACCTTGGCAGGAATAGATGAAAAGAGAATTGTAGGTGGAAGGTTGGTTGAGTAATAAAGTTTGGGGAGAGAATGTTGGAGGACAGGGAGGAGAATGTCAGAGTGAAAAATTCTGGAAACATGTCGTGGGTGCGTGGACCTCCTGTGACCCAAGTGTGGTACAGGGGTGTCTCTCTCTCTCTCTCTCTCTCTCTCTCTCTCTCTCTCTGTGTGTGTGTGTGTTTCTCTATCTTCAAGTACTACCATAGGTTAAGTTGATACCTAACAGCTGAATCAGGTTATGTGTTGGAGTAAGTAATGCTGTACTGGCTACTGTGCACTAAAACAGAAACAAAAATATCACAGAAAGTTAAGATATGGCCGTATGATTAGAGTTTTCTTTATGTAACAAAAATTCTTGGTTGGGATCACTGAAAGAACGTAAAGTACGGCTGTTAGTGGTACATTACGTACAAAATTCCTGTTTTCATTGATCTCTCCTTCGGAATCTCCTGGTCACTGGTAGGCAACACCCACTGTACTGCCTTCAGCCTTATGTGACTCATATTTTGCATAGGTATGTCAACTGTCAATAGAAGTAGCTCAGCTCACGAAATCCATGAACAGTAACACACATTATTACTTAAGGTGGGGGGAAGTATACAGCCTCCAGTGGCAATAACTGAAGAACTTGTCAGAGGATGGTCAGTCGGGAGACTTGTGGCCTTGATGGGACCAAAGTTGCAGTCAGACTTCAAACACAAGAAGACATCACAAAAACACTAAAAGTCAACTTGAGGCCGAACTTGAGTTCTAAACTTAAGAAATTGCCCCTTTTATGGGGCTGCTGACGTGTTACATTCAGTTTGTAAAGACTCTTTTTGGACGCGATTTGATTGGTAGAAATGGACCGCAAATGAACCAATTACATCAGCTTTCTCTAGAGTTTCATCACTGATTCATAACAAACGGCAGGTAAAGCAGACGAGGCACCTCTGAGTGGCTGTTAAATTAAGATTCCCCAACACTCTCTACCTCCAATTTTTTATATCATCTGATTTTCATCGATCTCAGGAACGACCCTCAGGCAAAAACACGGAAGACCGAGGATTTAGGGGAAACTTTCCTCTCTGGAGGGGGAGAGTTATGAGGCAGAGAACCGTAAGAAGGAAATGACAGATAAGAGGGAGGTAGGCCTAAAACACCTGAATATGATGCCGTTGGAAAATATTTACGGTGCTGGTGAAATAAAACTGCTATTTTTTACCATAGGACCTCTGTTGAAAAAATGAGTCTTATCTCAATTCGACTACAAATGTATATAAAGAATTGAAACATGATTGTAAATAAAATAAATGAAGAACCAGTGTATTTTATCATACACAGTGAGGTGGTAACGCGGTGTTTGATGGATCCTGAGAAACAGAATATATCTGTTGAAAATAGTGCGTTGGAAAACAACGTGACCATAAAGATAGTGTAAGGATGATGGGAGGGTGGGGGGACCTTTCCTATTGTTGGGAAGAAAAATACTGGGCTGGCGACATGTTATTATGGCGCAGCAAAGATTTTATGAGCACACCTAGTTTACTGTTGTGTACGTGAGGACGAGTGGTGGTTGTAGGGGGGTTGGTGGTAGTGGTGGTGGTTGTTGTAGGGGGTTGGTGGTGGTTGTAGGGGGTTGGTGGTGGTGGTTGTAAGGGTTGGTGGTGGTGGTGGTGGTTGTAGGGGGTTGGTGGTGGTTAGGGGTTGGTGGTGGTGGTTGGAAGGGTGGTGGTGGTTATAGGGGTTGGTGGTGGTTGTAGATGGTTGGTGGTGGTTGTAGAGGGGTTTTAGTGGTTGTAGGGGGTTGGTGGTGGTGGTTGTAGGGGGTTGTTGGTGATGGTTGTAGGGGGTTGTTGGTGATGGTTGTGGCTGTAGGAGTGGTAGTATAGGTAGTATTGATGGTAATAGTGGTAGGTAGTGACGGTATAGACAGGTAATGTAATAATAGTGCAGGTAGATGGTGGTTAGTGTGGTAGAGGTGAGGAGATGGACGAGTCTCGTAACTACAGTATATGTTTAGCCACAGATGTACAGCATGTATAAGAAAGAAAAAAGAAGAAGTCTATTGGGATATCTGTAATATATCAATGTCAAGTACGAGAGGTTAAATTTTAGTAACTTGCTGTGACACTAAGATTATGGGTTGGGCGTCTCACTCCTGCAGGCGAGGAGGACGTGACCACCCCCCTCCCCCGTCGACCGCCTATGGTACATCCAGGCAGCTTTATAGTCATATTGATCCAAATCTGAATTTAAAATGAATCAAGAGGACAAATCTATGGGATTTATGACACATAAATAATACATAGAGACAAGATTTACTAAACCCTCAGCCAGCACCTGTTATGATATTGATCGACGGTAATTTTTATTTTTTACTCAAGCAGCTGACTGTGTTAGGGAGAGCTTGTGCCTGGAAACATGTGTTCTTAACTCCACCTACATCAACACCTGTGTATATCTACGCGAAAATGATGTATATACAGTACACCCATTTTTACACAGTAAGCCATATTCCTCAACAAATCTACACTTTAACAAATCTGTACACAACTACACACTACTTATTTGGGCCGTGTACAGTGTAGCACCCCTACACCAGACACCAAACAATGCCACATTATTCCTGAGGATAATACGATCGTACAACTGTGACAGGATTAAGGAGATATAGTGATCCTCGCCTGAGTTAGTGGTGCTGGAGCTTCCCTGACAATGGTGCACAGGAAGAATACAGCCATATGTCATTTGTCTTTGTAAGATGGGGGGCAGCAACCTCTATATAACTCCCTGGGGATAATAAAGGTTTTTGAGGAAGAGTTTTCCCGTTGGCATTTCTAACATAAATTTTGATTGATGAGACTTTGTTGGGGTGAAGTAATATATGTGTGAGTCTTAACTTTTAACCCTAAATACTTTGTTTGATATATGTTCACTGATTCTAGTTAATTGAGCCTTGGATTTAAAAACAGTTAGATCGAGTGACGGTAAGGACACGCTCTATCAACCCCGATTTGAAATGGATAAGTTTCACCTAGTTAATAAACCGTCGCTTCAGTATAGCTGTGTATATTTTCCGAATCTTGAGGTCATTTGGATTCGTTACACTGCAGGAAAATACTGAGAAACTTGAAGGAAATGATCTCGTTTGTGAAGAAGATTGTCCCTAATGCTGAGCTTTTATTTGACTATTACTAGATGTATTTAATAAGTGATGCAAAATTTTATCACTTCAAATATATGTGAATAAGATTTTACCTTGTTGTCTCCCGTGCACGCACCTGTGTGTGTGTGTGTGTGTGTGTGTGTGTGTGTGTGTGTGTGTGTGTGTGTGTGAGTGTGTAAAAGAAAGACCAGACACAACCGAGAACAAATTTGGTGTGCGTTTATCAGTACTATTGAGAGCTGACTAAAGGAACTGGATCGCCTTGAAAGACCATCGATACAAGTGGCTATTGATGTTTTTATCGGTTTTCTTAGGTACTTCCGTCTGCTCGATGACTATCAAGCCTGAACTAACTAGCTGACTAAGATAACTTTTTATTTTATGCCCAGGCCACAGTGACGTACTATAACATGATCAATATACAGAAACGATCACGCCATAATTTGCTGTAAAGATCCCGTGTGTCACATAAACTCCGCCAAGTCCAGGGAGCCATAATATCCTTGGGTAATTATGGAAAATTTTGAGTAGTATTTATCATCTGGTTAATATTCACTGTTAATCTTACGGTCTATACAAAGTCGGAAGCTCTCAGACAGACAGACAGACACGGTGGAACAGATCTTATAGAAACACTAAACATCAACATTCAAAATTAAGAGAGGTGGGTGGTGTTATTGATGTTATAATGCATTACTACTCTTCAGTTACTAAGGTCCTGGATAATAAAGGTAAATTATTATCTTATGAGAGTGAGTTGAGAATTTAGATTTAGTCTCGTGGGTCAGAACGGCCTAAACCCTTCAACGCGGTGACTAACTCATAATATTTTGCTTGTCATTTGAGTTAAGGCAACAGGTTCTTTACTCTTCACTATATTAATAACTATAGGAAAATAGGAAACTTGTGGTGAAGGATTTTATATTTTTAAATGTATTTCTGAAAGCTATAACATGTTCATTAATCCTTGGAGAAAAACAAATTAGAATTCTTTTTATTGGTTTTAATCTCAACTGGGTTTTCAAGTTATGAAAGTCTGATTTATAAACGTTAATAAAATTTTCAGATGCAAAGGTAAACCCCTACGAGTAAAGATTATCTCTGATTTATACTATGAGTGTTAATGTTAGTTCTTGCTAACTACACAAAACCGCAGAAACTTTTTTTTTTACACATCTATGAAAAACTTTTGAAGAGGATCCTTAAGAACTCTTTACAAAAATCTTCACAAACATTTACCAAGATTCCACGTAAATTCTTGACACAAATCCTGGCAATTCTTCTGCATAAAGACTCGTAAAACTCTGACCACAAATAATTTAGCGGATCCTCACAAACTCTTGGTAAAGGACTTCGATAATATAGAGCACAAACTCTTATAAGGTAAAGAGGGAGAACAAATAATATGACACAAATTATTAGAAATTTTCTTGACAAATTATCGCACTATTCATACAGAGCCTCATAAAATCGACGTAAATCCTCGTTAAGAAATCCATAAATCCTAAGTTGTTTATTCCCTTAAAAAGAACAGGAGAGGAAACAGGATTTACCGCGTGTTGTGGTGAGGCAGACAGATGCTGAGCCTTGAGAGAAAAACAAAATCATTGCGGCGCAAGAAGAAGTAAGAGCATAGAGAAATATAAAACAATGTACCTAAGTTTGTCAGACAACAATAACAAGGGAAAGCTGAGTGATGTACAATATTTACAACTTGGCGTACAACAAAAACAAAAACAACAACACACGCTAACGCAGCTTGTAAACAACGATAAAGATGTGAACAAGAAAAGATCGAACCTTATTTCCAAGGGTTAAAGAAGAGGTCTAGATTTATGCAAGTCACGCTAAATATAATCATAATGCAAAGGACTAAAGAATCATTTGGCCAAAACATACACATGTGTAATAAAAAATATGACTTAGTAAAAATGAGCGTAAAATAAAACCAGACCATAAGAGAATATTTGGGTAAATCCCACGACGTGAGAAGACGGTGTGAGTGAGTGAGGAGGGCTGGGAGACGGGCCGAGAGTACACACACACACACACACACACACACACACACACACACACACACACACACACACACACACACACCCACACACACACACACACACACACACACACACACACACACACACACACACACACACACACACACACACACACACACACACACACACACACACACACACACACACACACACACACACACACACACACACACACACACACACACCACACCTCACACACACACACACACACACACACACACACACACACACACACACACCTCACACACACACACACACACACACACACACACACACACACACACACACACCTCACACACACACACACACCACACACACACACACACACACACACACACACCTCGCACACACACACACACACACACACACACACACACAAAATATTTATGAGTGTATAAAAGCGAGTCAACATTACAGTAATATTTGGAACATATTCTCTTGTTTTCTCGCTGTATCCTGGGAGACAATATACTGACTAAACTACGAGGATAAAGGTTTATAGATTATAGGAAACTGTGTAGTGAGTAAACATGGATAGATAGGGATTGTTTACATATCAATACATCAGCTGCGACAGAGTTATGCTTTGCTCACCTTACCATTTGGACGACATACACAAGCGCTTGTCGCTACAGCTCGACACGTACCAATCTTTGCCCTAGCGAGTTTGAATTTGAATATCAGTCACACCACATGAATATTCTGATTCTCATTACAAACGAATTCAAATACTGTATTACCAATACACCCACGTAAATAAATTTACAAAGCTTATGTCTAGTGCAGCGACCGAGTGGATACAGCGCTGGCTTCCTGTCTAAATGGTTGCTGGTTCGATCTAGAGGTATCGTCTGTTCACACAGCTTTAAATAGGTACCTAATTTTACATTTGGGGAAAGTGAAAGCGGTCGTCCGCTGTGCTGGCCACGTTGTTTACCTAAGAACCCCACAGAATTATTAGCCTACAGTATGCTGTATCCGCACTGCCCCTGAGGGGAGACCAAGTGAAACTCACTACAAAAAGAATCTGCTAAAACATATGTCAGACAATATGACACAAGGGACGAAGGACTTCGACAAACATACCGAGGCAACAGGAGTCGTAGCGATCAATTCGACATCCATCGGACGCCTCCTTGTGCATACTTTCTGTAGTGAGTGTACACGACACTGGAACATGTAAACTTTTCTTTGAGACCTGAAGACGTACACTTTGTGTTTATGGATCAAAACTCAAAATCATGCCAACTTTGAACCTCTGACCTTACACATGTACAAATACTTAGGTTTGTTGGGAGATGAACCTGCCATCACACCTGAGTTTTTGCACAAATTGGTCTAAGGTTCTGTTCCAAATCCGACGTATTGTTGATGGCAAATTCTATCAAAATTCAAAGCTTTGGTATTGCAGCGATGTCACTTCCCCCTACTGATACACTGTAAACACGTTCTTCACACACACACACACACAGTATCGTGCCAACGTAGAAGCCTTGACGTAACGTTTTTACAAAAAAATTCTAAGAGCAGCCAACACAGAACTTACGGTCTGGAACAGAACCTCAGACCAACTTAATATTATTATTTACGCTAGAGTAATTTTATAAACATTAATATGATTATATAAATAGTTAGGTAATTAAGTTATATTAAGCAGATTATTAAAATTTAACGAGTCATCGGAAGTTATTTATCATCATAGTGATTCAGAAATAATGGATAGCCATGTAATTAAATTTAATATTGTGTCAAATTGAAGCTACGGGATTAAAAGCAATTAATTTCACTTTCCAAAAAATCCTTTAACTCTTTTGATACAAATCTCACTATCACCCTCTCCTCTCTCGCCTCCTCCCTCCCTCTTCTCTCTACTAAACACAACCTTCCTTAAATAAAAATCACCTCATCTTCCTTTATCCTAACTAGACATAATTTCCTTACAACTACCTCATCCCCCTTCCGTTAGCCTTTATCCTTACTAAAACCTGATTCGGTATTTCACCCCCTTTACTCTTAAACGCTAACGAATTATATCCTATACACCAAGTCATTCCAACATCTCCCCTCCGCCCTCACCTACAGCAGACATAACCTACTTACACCCATCCCCTTTCTACCAGGTTACCCCCATATGACGTTAAGACAATCCCTCCCGTCTCTCTCTCTCATCTCCCCCACTCTACCTTACACTAATCTGGTGAATTGCTCCTCACAAAGACAACTAGTTAGTGCTTGTTTCGTTTATCAGTCCAACTCCAGTTTAATCCACTTCACCTGACTATAGTTCCAGCCACTTAACATGATCACATTTCAGCCGCGACTTATGGTAATGAGAAGAAGAAGGAGGAGGAGGAGGAGGAGCAGGAGGAGGAGAAGGAAGGGGAGGAGGAGCAGGAGGAGTTACTGAGAGTTCTACACGACAATGACTAAGGTGAAGAGGATTTGTAAGAGAATGGAGTTGTCTTGTTGAAGGGGAGGTGAGGTGGGCAAGAGAGAAGAGAGAGAGAGATTTTTCTGCAATACCATGTTGATAAGAAAAAAGACCACAAGAGATGCCGCCGCCACTGCTGCTGGTAAAGTAATTCACACCTATTAATTATTTTTTTTAACTTGTTCCCACTCCCACTCATTTTATCTTTTTACTATCAATCTCATTTTTTTTTTCCTCCTCTGTTTCTCCTTCCTTGTTCACACCATTTCGTTCATATTTTACCTTCCGCTCATCTCTCCCTTTCTCCTACGTTGTTGTTTTTTTGTTCTCTTTCTTTTTGTTTTGCTCGCTGGCTCTCCCATCATAGCTCCCCTTCCTCTTCTCAATTACTCGCTCGCGTTCCCCTTTCATTTATTTTTCAATTTCCATATTTTTCTGTGTTTTCATTCAAGCTTCCGAGTCGCCTTTTCTATGTTATTTATTTCTCTCTGCTTCCTCCTAAAAGCTTCCGGATACCTTTCTTTTATCGAAAGTTTAAGTCTCTTCTCTACTACTACTACTACCGCTCTCTCTAATTTGTTTTACCAATTTTTTTTCACACTTGTTTTTCTTTCTTTTTTAAATTCCGTTCCAATTACATTTTGAACAATTCTCTTTACCACACTGATACTTTTGACTCTCTTATTTCTCTATATTATTCTTTGTGTGTATTGCTCCCACCTGCTTTCACTACCTCCCTTTCTCTTCTGTTCATGCTTTCACTCCTGCCTCTTCCCCCAGCCTCTCCTCCTACTCTCCCCTTTAGGAAGACTTAACGTCAAAGGGAAGCAAAAATATCATCTTGTAAAGCTTCATACGCTCCAATGACTCTAAACTTCCTACCATATTTTTTTTTCTTTTCTCGTTCAACAAAAGAAACATGAAAGGTTTAAGGAGAGGAAATATTAGGCGATGTTATGAGACCTCTTGATAATGCTGATAATTACTATACCTGAGTTTAAGGTAAAGGTGTGTGACCTGGTGAAGTCACCTGGGAATGGGTAATGGCGAAGGGCGAGTAAGAATCAAGTAAAGGCTTGAACAACGGCAGAAACATTGTGAGTATTTATGGATATGATTATTATAGCAATTACAAATATATTATATGTATGCACGCACGCACGCACGCACGCACGCACGCACGCACGCACGCACGCACATATAAAACATCCTCTTTATCTCAGACAATTACGTATCCTGATTATTTAATCAAGGAAAATTACTTCTTATTGATCATCACTTTACAAATTAGGTGGACGCTCTGCTGGAACCCAATTATCGGGTTTTCCCCTTACTAATTTTTTCACTTAAAATCTGATTGAACTGTTTGGCTCAAAGTGGCTCACGTATGAATGTATAAGCTACTGTAAGACCCACAATATTCAACAGTTTGTCTAGTTAATTTTCCATCTTGGTTTTTCAATTCAAACTCTACTTCGTTTATTTCTCTCAATGTAACAAATATATCTTTCATATTTTTTTTTTTAATCTCGACTGTTTTACTGCAATTATTTCGCCATCAGAGGGCACAGTTGTCTTTCTCTCTCCAATAAATTTAACTTCCCCAGTATTTTATTAACTAGGAGTGCGGTGGCCGAGTGATTACAGAGCTCACCTTTTGTTTACAAGAGTCGCTGGTTCGATCCCGAGGCAAAAAGTTCATTCGGGTAAAAGAGGTATTTGACTTTTACATAGTTGGGATGTGAAGGCGGTCCGGTGTAGTGACGGCTACACTGCCTCCTTGTGTACGGAAGGATTAGTATAGCCTATCCCTTATGGACATCCACCTACCACCTCCTCCACAGCAACACTCGACTCTCCCTTGAGCACCTCGAACGTGGTCTCAATATCCAAAATAATGATGTGGTTACGCTTCACATCTCTGTTGGTCCCATATTATATTTTGAGAACTTTTATTTTAACTAATTAGATATATTTGATCACTTTAAGAGACTTATGGTTATGTATTGGTAATAATTTGGGTATTTTAACCATATTACCCGCCACTAGTCTATGATCAGTGCAGCAAAATTGATGGTATATGAGTTTACCCCAGTGATGTTTTTCTTATCGCTTGCTAGCCATAAATGTATAAGACTTGCTAGTACACACACACACAATCTCGCGGACACACACACACAAACACACACACACACACACACACACACTACATCCTTGACCACCGAAGGGTCAAGACGTACCTGGCGCTCCTCTCGGAGCAGCCAGGTCAACTGTTAAGTTGGCCCATACCAACCCCCTCCCCTGAACCCTCCTCCCCACCGGAATATCAACAAGTTCTCGCCAGAAGTTACAATTTCATTTAGGAAAGGAACGGAACCAGTGTTAAACAGAGGTGAACAGTTGTGAACAGTGCTTAAGTCAGTGAGAACAACTCAACAGTAACAGTCGTACCCAAGTTAACCTTCACACAGTGAGGTCCCAGGTACCCAGTGATAACGGCCAGGGAGACCCAACAACAACCAGCGAGGTGTTAATCCGTCTACGATAGGAAGGCCTAAGACCAAACCTCACTCATATAACACCATATGTGAGGGAATTACTACACCACATGTCCCTCATAACACCATATGTGAGGGAATTACTACACCACGTCAAGTCCCTCATAACACCATCTGTGAGGGAATTACTACACCACATGTCCCTCATAACACCATATGTGAGGGAATTACTACACCACGTCAAGTCCCTCATAACACCATCTGTGAGGGAATTACTACACCACGTGAGGCCCCTCATAACACCATCTGTGAGGGAATTACTACACCACGTGATGCCCCTCATAACACCATCTGTGAGGGAGTACACCACGTGAGGTCCCTCATAACACCATCGTGAGGTGAGGCCCCTCATAACACCATCTGCGAGGTGGTTACTACACCACGTGAGGTCCCTCATAACACCATCTGTGAGGGAATTACTACACCACGTGATGCCCCTCATAACACCATCTGTGAGGGAGTACACCACGTGAGGCCCCTCATAACACCATCTGTGAGGTAATTCCTACACCACGTGAGGTCCCTCATAACACCATCTGTGAGGTAATTACTACACCACGTGAGGTCCCTCATAACACCATCTGTGAGGGAATTACTACACCACGTGAGGCCCCTCATAACACCATCTGCGAGGGAATTACTACACCACACCAGGTCCCTCATAAAACCATTTGAGGGAACTACTACACCACGTGAGTTCCTCCTAACACCATCTGGGAGGGAGTTACTACACTACGAGTTTGCTGTTCAACACCTACATTAATATGTATGTTCACTGTATGTTCCTATACCTTTCTCAAATGAAGGCTTTTGTTAAACCACCAATGTATGTAATAAGTCATTTATGTCCAATGTATATTTTCAGCCTTCGGGCTGCACATTTTTTTCAATAAACCGTTAATTATTATTATTATTATTATTATTACACACACACACACAATTTCTGTTTCACTACACCTTGCCCCTTTGAGAGTTGCTCCATTTCTATAAACTGTGTTCGTCGTGAAATGTTATTTCATACACCTAAGTAAATAACATTTTCCCACTATTTCTACAACATCTCAACAATTCTACATCCATTCCTTTCCAATCCAATATATTTATAAAATACACCAATAGGTAAAACTGTCATCATTTTTTTGTATTAAATAATAAAATTTACTCTCCTGTATCTGTTGTGATTATATTCATTTGTTCTTTCATCAGTAAATTTCCTCATCATTCACATGTTTACTTATTCTTAGTCACCGCCGCCAAGGTCAACGTCACATAGTAAATTTATTATTATTATCCCTCCCGTTACATATGACTCAATAGCTCTCATACTCGTCTGGTCTCCACGTAAATCTCTGACACACTCACTTATTCTCCTTTACCACCAACCACCAATCTATTTTTTCCCCGTTTTGTAGTCTATATCACTGCTGTAGTCTGGAGATTCTTTGTATGCTTGGGGTCATTCTCAGTCCTTAGCAATAAAATCTGTCTAATTAAAAGGTTAAGCTTGTCACAGGTTGGTACTTGGTAGACAGTGCAACGAACGATATAGCAATAGGTTATGGGAGTTTTATCGAGTCCATAGCCACCGGTTGGTGGTAGAAGAAGGAAATAAAGTGATGTAGGGCTGTGGTTATATCTTGATTTATCTCGGAGTAAAGAGGAGTTTGAGGTCGTTAGTATGATAGGGACAGATTTATTTTATACATAGATGATTGGTATTTTACATACAGCCACCACGGGTATCAAGAGAGAGAGAGAGAGAGAGAGAGAGAGAGAGAGAGAGAGAGAGAGAGAGAGAGAGAGAGAGAGAGAGAGAGAGAGAGAGAGAGAGAGAGAGAGAGAGAGAGAGAGAGAGAGAGAGAGAGCGAGAGAGAGAGAGAGAGATTTTGTAAGTTACGGACAGCACCAAAAAATACTACAGCATTTTTTTCGTTACAGATATGATGTTGATGTGATTTTTTTTTTTGTAGGGAATTGTTTTGTTTTTTAAGGGTTACTGTTGATGCCCAGTATTTAGAAATGTTATTATGAAAAGCGAAGAAAAACACTATACAAACTAAAATGGACGTCAGGCTTTTTGTGTTTTAATTTACAGTGTGGGACGCTAGGCTGAGCCGTGAGATGAAGTTTTTATCGCTCAGGTGTTGTCACAATATGAAGCAGTAAAGTGTTTTGACTGACACGGAGAGAAAAACACACGGATATATCCTTTTCCTCCGACACCTCAACGTACACTGTTAGGTCAGAGAAAGTATTGTCCAAGGTTCGGAACTTACAGAGAAAGAGAACTTATTATTTAAAAAAAAATGTATATCTATTAGACCTTGATATGCCGCGGTGTTACAAGAAGATATTCAGAAAGTTACCAAAAATTATCTATTACATTGTGATAGGAAGGTGTGGCGATAACATCTCACTTAATATAAAATGTGAATGTTTTAACTGAATAAGCTTTTCCATATATCATCTTAACAAAATGTGAAATAACCTAAATTTAAAACCAAACAAAGATGCATTGAAAACTAAGATACCCGGTACCTCGAATTAGTGTTTTTTTAATAAGTTTCCGTCACATGTGTTAGAGGAGAAAATGGTAAATAATGGAATAACCTTAAGATATTTGAGATGATAGAATAATTTGTTTTTAAGGTGGGATAGAGCATAGTTGATTAGAAAGCCGAAATGTGAAGGATCCCAATAGTTTAGCAACATAGACAACGACCCACCCTCTAGTGGCTGGATGAGTAACTACTTAGGTCACCTCCAGAGCAACGAGGGATCAGGACGCAGAAGACCGAAGTAATAGAAAATAATAAATATAGGATTAGGAAAAAAATTTACTTTGTGATGAAGGGAAAGTAGGTTAAGTTAATAAGGTTTATGAAGCACATGAGATGGAATACCGCCACTTGAGTGCACATAGAAGTGGCTTATGGACTGTGTGAAAGGTTATAAAGAGCACAGAGTCAAAGATAAATCGAGGAATGAAGAGATGTCAAGTTTATTTAAGCTTTCTTTTGCGAATAACAGTCTTGTAGTGATTTTCCAAACAGTGAGAGTAAAGGATTATTTTCAAATTCTGAGTCAGTAAATCCACGTTATGTTTACTCGATAAAAACAAACAAATATAACAAAGAAATAAAGAAAAACAAATATCAAACTTACATTTTCTATCCAAAATGGTTGATATTTAATTTATAAACCACCGAGATCTAGATATATCCGCGGGCCAGACACAGGTGCAGGAAAGTAATAAATGACATCAGGTAACACATATTGACCAAAATGAAAAAAATAATAATAATTTGTATATATTGAATAGGCAAAAATACTTCACATGGAGAAAACTGGACATTGCAATACTTTTATATATACATAGAACACTTATACATTACTATATGTGTATTTATGTTCCCTCAAAATCATTTATTATTCACTATACATATTTTTATATTCTTAGATTATATCCATTATGTCAGATTATGAAGAAAATACATTAATGTACGGATTAATCTGTTACATTATCAGATTACAACAGAATGGATTAACCTACTGAACGTATTTTCTAGAATCAAAACAAAAACAACACTATCATAGACGATATTTCCTTCACAAAAAATATATCAGTACCTATTTTATATATTATTATAATCAAAGGTGTCACTCTACGCTAGAGCTACATATTAATATAGGGTATTATTATGACCAAAGGGTATATACTATACTTAAAACACGTTTACAGGGAATAGCCCACCCGAGCACAGGTCATCGACCCGCAACGGGGACGAGTGGGCGATAAAATATGAGTAAAAATAAATTAAAAATAGAAAAGGAAAAGGTTATATTAATCCACACCACGAAGATGCCGGAAAACCAGCTTTTTAAAGTGAGATAGATTGTCTGAGTATGGAAATACAGAAGAAGGCAGACCATTCCAGTTTGTGGGGAAAGAGTGCCTTGGGTTATTCTCATTGACCAAGACGTGTGTTACGAGCCCACGGCCTTGCCGGCGGTACACAGGATGCCAAATCCACCGAACATTGTCCGTTAAAGTACCTGTAAAAGAGAGAGAGAGTGAAGCAACATCGCGGCGAAGAGAAAGGGAAGAAAGATTGTCGACTAAAGGAGGAGAGTTAATAAGACGAAATGCCTTTGATTCCACCCTATCTAACAGTTGGACAGAAGAAGAGCCACCCCAGATATGAGAGCAGTACTCCAAGTTAGGACGAATGAATCCCTTATATACTTGAAGCAACTGCTCAGGAGTCAAGTAGCTACGGCATCTGTACAGCATTCTCAGCTTTTGGGAGGCAGCTTTAGCACTGTTGAGGATGTGTGGCTTCCCTGACACATTACAGTAGAGGAAATGGAGAGGCCTAGCATATCTATTTTAGAATTTGGCAGAATTATTGTGTCCTGAAATGTGATAGGTGGGAGATCATCTAATTTGGTAAGTGTAATTGGCAAATACAATAAAAGTATTAACCTAAGAATATGCATTTTCTTAATTACAACCAATGGAGATTAATTTATAATATATACATTATTCTTATGTGTCTTTAAGAAAACTCTAGCTCTACAGTGCCTGAGTAGAGCAGCTTCACTGCCTGACTCGTGCTGCCAGGTGGTCAGGTGGGAACATGCCACATATCTCTTGGTCTTCAGTAAGGCGGGGGGTGTGTGTGTGTGTGTATGACGGCTTTGTGCATATTGAAACATGCACGATGTAGCTTAATGTGTGCGTGTGTAGGTTTTGTATGTGTGTGTGTGTGTGTGTGTGTGTGTGTGTGTGTGTGTGTGTGTGTGTGTGTGTGTTGATAATGTGTGTGTGTGTGTGTGTTTTGTTCTGATATAAAATACACTGAATAACCCACGGTTTTCCTCAATTTTTATTTGGTTCTTAATTTTATAGATACAGAAAAATCCCATTATAGCTAAATTTTGTACAGTTTCACTAAATTTGATAGAGGTTTCTGCATCCTGCATTATTGTGGCGTGCCATACTGTGTGTGTATGTATATATATATATATATATATATATATATATATATATATATGCTCTCTCTCCTCTCTCTCCTGTAATATATATATAATGTCATCTTACATGACAACCAGTCCAAATTAAAGGCATGCTCTTTCCAAACAGGAATAACTTCTTGTCATACCTACAACTAAATGGAAATTAGATCAGATTTGCTGTTTCATGTATAGCGTCATTTACTGTCATAACCATACCTATGCTAGGTTAGGTTAGGTTAGTATTCATGGTATTCTTTTAACGTTTCTGATAAAATTATCTTAATGATCGTTCCTCTATACTGAAAGTTTGCATTTTTGATACAAGATAAATATATAAAGAGAGCATCGCTAGAGTCAGCCACCCATCAACACAAAGCTCAGTTGCAGAATTGGTTGAATGAACACTTAGAGGAGTCTGACCACCGCGGGGTACCCAACGCACAGGGAACAGCAGATCTATAGACTCAACAAGCTCCCACAATACACTACTCCTCTGGTAAACTGCTGTTGTAGGACTACATATGGGTTTCCACCTTGGTGCCAACTGTTCTTATGTTTCTCACAGTGCAGCTATAGTGGGGATGGTGGCAAGCTCAAAGGAAAACTAAAGGAAACACAGTACACGATTCTAGGAAACAAATATTCCTTCGTCCCAATTGGGTCAAGCACACCAGAAGCCTGGGGCACCAAAGCTGATTTCCAAGACTTATTGAAACCATCGGAGACCCGAGCATCAAGTTAATGTTTCTAGCGCCTGAACATAGCGACCCAGAGTTGAAATGTTTGATGCTATGAGTTATTACTACGCTTCATTTACTAAGGCCTTTACGCACGGGTTCTATATTAGTAAATACACTAGTCATCAAAAATTATTAGCTAAGAAAGATACATTTCTCAGGTTGCTGCTGCTAAGTAGGCTTGAGTCTCTCACGTAAGGGAATCCTGAAGCTCTGAGGTTAAATGTCAATCTGTAACTCTTGCCACGTCAAATGAAAGATAAAAACCAAAAAAATAAACCATCGGAAATAACACATTATTCCAGCATTTGGCAACAGAAGCCTTGTAAATTATATATCACAATGCAGTGTTAATTGATATCCATTTAAAATCACAACAAAACCGGACATACTGTACATGACAAGTGAACCAGTTGGGTTTCATCTGTCCAAACTGGAAATGAAAACTAAACTATTTAATATTTCGTTACAGTGAGGATGGAAGTCTTTTAGGATATTTTGAAATATTTATAATATTTTTCTTTTTTACCGAGACATATCTACAACAACATGACGTAATCAGTGATATTTGATAAAAAACAGGACACGGAAGCTGTCATAAACAACAACTACATCTACTACTACTTCTACTACTTCTACTACTACTACTACTTTTTTTTTTTTTTAAACAACGTGGCCTCCAGCCTCCCCCAATAGCCACACCTTCGCCACCATTTAATTACCTTAATATTAAATATCCTAATACATAAGTAGCTATCCTATCTGTGTTAAATTAGTTGAGCCGCAGGTCTATGCGGCATTCAGTGACAGTAGCCTCATAGTCAATATCTGCAGCATTTGTCGGAGTTGGGGCAGAAGCTCTCGTTCCCCTGAGGCAGAGCAAAGCCGACCGAAGGAGAGAGAAAGACAGTCGACATCTCATCCAGGCTGTAACATAACTTCTGGGCTGCTGCTTCTGTTCGGAGATCAACTCCGCGAGTCTGGCGTAGAAACATCTTGCATTTGGTCCCATCCCACCAGAGGTTGTGAACACTAGAGGAGTGAAGCTGCCTTGATCAACGTTTTGAATTCTCTCCCCATATGCCCTTCTCTTGTCGTTCTCGTTCCTCCTATGTGCAGCATCGAGAGCTAGGTTACGGTGACATGCGGCCATGGGATCAAAAATCCTGATGTCGAAGAAAGCTCGCTGTCCCCGCGTTCAGAATCCTCGAGCACTGACGTCCACACGGGCTTCGTTAGATGTGTTTGAAGTCCTGTGTTGGAAGATCTCACCATCCAATGGAAGGAGGGTCGGTTCTACCATGACGTCCCGGCAGATTTCCTTCAACATATTTGCTGTGAGATCCCACTACTACTACTACTACTACTAATAATAATAATAATAATAATAATAATAATAATAATAATAATAATAATAATAAGACAGATCCATAAACCTACAAGATACAACCATCAGTAAACACAGCCATTATTTTTAGTTGTTTTTTCCTTCAGAAGCTGGTGATCGTGGTCCAGGAACCACCACCACCACCACATCCACCACCTTCATACTCTTTATAACAACATGGTGGGGATGGGTCGCCTGCCTCCTGCACCAGTCACCTCTAGCTTTCTATTATAACTTACAAGTGATGCAGTAATGGAGCCTTGGGTGCGTTTTCTACATTAAATTCGGTAAGCCATACTTATACACAGTACACAGTATACTATATCCAATATGTGTTTGTGTGTCTAGATCTTTTGGAAATATAAGAACAGCTATGAACGTATATGCCTTTAAGAAACATCTCATATACAGACACACACATGTACACATATGCAAGTAGATATATACACACCCACACACATACTTGCACGATAAAATGCACGCACGCCCACACACACACACACACACACACACACACACACACACACACACACACACACACACACACACAGTGTTTTATGACCGGGATGTAAATGTGTTACAGCGTAAAATGAACCATTTACTCGGGGTTTGAGCGTAATTCGTACACCTTTATGAGTACTCTCTAAATAGCTGATAGCTGCTCTGTTCCTCATAAAACGTAACTGGCCATTCTGAAATAGTTTACCCAACATTTAACGAGTTTCCACCAGACAGACAAAAGGACAGAAAGAAGCTAAAACAAAATATCATGGATTTATAAATTTGAATCAGCCTCGCAAAGTGACGAAACTCTTTTGAACCTTCATAATAAATATTTGCAGACACAACGCGACCATTTGCGAAATATATCAATAAATAAATGAGATTAGAAACCTTTGATGATCTTTCGTTTGTGTCGTGAAGTTCTAAATTATACTTTCTTACGTGATTTTATTATTTTTTTTTTTTAATAATTTTGGAGCCTATTGATTCATAAAACAATATTAACTAAATATACAGCAGCAGTAGCATCAGTAAACCTTCTTGTGTCAAGATCTATAACTAATATCAGTAAACCAGTCTCAAGTTCTCAACAGGTGAAGGGAGTTGATATTGATCTTTTTACTTCAGTTGAATCATAAAATTTGTGTACCTGATCATAATCGTTAGAGAACATAATAAACATCAATACTGAAAGGAGAGAACATAAAAGGAAAGTCCCATGTTAAACAGATCTTCAAAATAATGTTATGACTGTGACATCAAGACGGCGCCAGCCATCACGAGATACATCATGGCTGCTGGGGATGATGACTTAAGAGGTGAACCTGTGTCATGACGGGATGGATGGATTACTGTACCATATAATACTACGTCTTAGAATCTCCCTTTAACGTTGGATATGTTAAGGTTAACTGTCGCTGGTAGCTTTAGTCATCGTGGCACTGTGGAAAATGTTCACTGTGGAATCCATTACTGTATCTCATGTTAACTTTCCTTCCAACATAAGACATTTGTAACTTTGCCCAACTGAAGTATGTATTTAATTAACCCCCCCAAAAAAATATCATAATTAATAGAAAGACTGACAATAAAAAATAATATAAAAATAAAATTAACAGCGACAAAACCACAATCCAAAGAGAGTGAGCTTGGTGAAGGCCTCCCTCCCTCCCTCCCTCCACGAGTACACACCATCAGGCAGCGGCCGTCTGTAAACAACACGAGCCACTAAGCCAAGGTAAATATTTTATCTGGGACTCAAGTCTTCCTTATACGTGCTGGATACTGCATCTTGCAGCTCCACGCGTCTTCCCTCACCCCCCCCCCCTCTGTCCACTTTATTTTTGCTTGTGCTTTTAATTGTGATTTCTTCTTTCTTCTGATACTTCTCTTGCTGTTCTTTTCCTCTTATTCCTCCTTTTCTTCTTTCGTAATCTTCTGGGATCTCTTCCATTTCTCATGCCACTTTCTCTTGTTTTTTTAACCCAATATCCCTTTGTCTCTCGGAAGTCCTCCCGTTTTTTACCTGTTTTCCTCTTCTTACCTCTTTTTTTCGTCATTCCTCTCTGCCTGCTCCCTCTTCCATCTTTCTTTTACCCTTCCCCATGTTCCTTCCTTCTCCTCACTATCTCTTATTTTCCCTCGCTCCATCTTCATCCGCCCCCACCTCCTCTTCTTCCCATCAATCCCATTCTCTGCCTCTTATTTTCTCCTTCTTTCCCAGCCTCCTCCGCCTCCTCCTCCTCTTCTTTCTGTCTCCCTCTCACACCCTTCCACCTCTTCTCCTTCTCTCTCCCAGCCTGTTTCACTCCCTGCCTCCCTGTCTCACTCCCTCTCTTTCCCAGTCTCTCTCTCTCCCTCCCTTCTTTTCTCCCTCTCTCTCCCTGCTTCCCAGCCTCACTCCCTCTCTCTCCCAGCCTCCCTGCCTCCCCTCTCTCCCTAGCCCTTCTCTCTCTCTCTCTTTCCAGCCTCCCTCTCTCTCCAGCCTCCCTCTCTCTCCCCAGCCTCTCTCTCTCTCTCTCTCTCTCTCTCTCTCTCTCTCTCTCTCTCTCTCTCTCTCAGCCTCCTCTCTCTCAGCCTCCCCTCTCTCCCAAACTCTCTCTCTCCCTGCCTCTCTCTCTCTCTCTCCCAAGCCTTCCTCTCTGTCTCTCCCTTCCCCGTTGGTTCACATGACAGGTGTAAGGAGCGTCGCCCCTCGTGTATGTCTCGCCCACAGAGGGTCAGCCACGCCTGTCTTTGTAAGCAGTAAACAAGTCGGGGTAAGGGCGTGTCTACCTGCCTTACAATATACAGGAGGAGCCGTAGAGTGACTGGGTGTGGAAATATGGTGGTTATAAGCTGGTTGGGCGTGGTGATTGAGGTTTAATGGTGGTGAGGGCGTTATGGTATTAGTCTAGATGTGGATAGGCGTGGCTAGAGAGGAAGATGTAGATGTGGGTATGGTGGGTGTGATTAGTGTGGGTATGATTGGTGTGGGTGTGGTAGGTGTGGGTGTGGTAGGTGTGGGTGTGGTAGGTGTGGGTATGATGAGTGTGGGTAAGGTGGATGTGAGATCTAAATGTGAGGTATTAAGAATGTTTATGGCCAGGGACTATATAGGAGGTGAGGATATGGCCAGGGACAAAGAGGGGAGGAGGTTGAGGCCAGAGATTGAGTAAGAGGGAAGAGCCAGGGTGTGGGCATTGAGGATTTAGGTGGGAAGATTATGGTAATGAAGCGTGTGGTCGTGGAAGAGGAAGAGGAGGAGAGAAAGGAGGAAAGAGGAAGAGGAGGAGGAGAAAGAAGGAGGAAGGGGAGGAGGAAGGAGGAGGAGGAGGAAGAGGAGGAGGAAGAGGAGGAAGGAAGAGGGGCTAATCTAAGAGTTAGACGTGGAAGACACAAGACACTAGGAGAGAGGAGGGAGAATATAGTGTGTACGTGTGGAGGCCTGAGGACATGTAGTGTTTTGGTCGCTTATACCCATTAATATAACCAACAGAGGTAATAATCATATATGGAAAACTGTAACAGAGGCGCAAGATGAGACGCAAATTACACACACACACACACACACACACACACACACACACACACACACACACACACACACACACACACACACACACACACACACACACACACACACACACACACACACACACACACACACACACACACACACACACACACACACACACACACACACACACACACACACACACACACACACACACACACCACACACACACACACACACACACACACACACACGCACACACACACACACACACACACACACACACACACACACACACACACACACACACACACACACACACACACACACACACACACACACACACACACACACACACACACACACACACACACACACACACACACACACACACACACACACACACACACACACACACACACACACACACACGCGCGCGCGAGAGGCAGTTTAAAGGAACGGACACTATAAAATAAAGATCAGTCGTATCTCGG